>NW_021939122.1:1062173-1662173 GCF_001715985.3 Manacus vitellinus | reverse complement strand
CTCTAGGCCAGGTGAGGTGGGCTTGAATGTGTTGTGCTGCGCCATAGGGAAAGCTCATCAAACGCTGCTCGCAAAGGCTGGTGAGAGCTCTGTGTCAGGAGGGAACAATGCAGAAACTTGACTGCTTCTCTACAGCTTCAAAACCTGAGCTTCTGGGAAAAAGCCTATTCCCTAAAATAAACAAACAAATAGCTTAAGGGAAAGTATGATGCTGGGGTTTTTTTTCCTGGTATCTTTTAGTTCTTCTTGGACTTCCTGTGAAAACTGTTAAGGCATGTCCACCAAACTGACAACAGGCTGAACTAACAAAAAAGAAAGAGAAAGAGAGAGAGAAAAGGAGAGAAAAACTGGGGGGAGATGGGCACTGGGAGGTGGGGACTCAGGTCAAAGAAAATGAATTGGTGAGGAGGTGCTATGAAAACAGCCGGCAGGTCAGACGAGTGTGATCAAAGGTTTACTGATGCTGCGTGAAAAAAAAATCATTAAGAAAGACCAGAACGAGACAGTCAATTTCAACTAGAACCACAAATAAAACACATTCAAAGCAGTGCCATGAGGGTAGCCCCTCTGATACAGCCAGATAAATAAAGGGAAAGCTGATGACAGTAAGAACAACAACAACAACAGAAAATAAGACAGTGATGTGAAGGAAAAAGGCACTTCTTACCCAGTTCAGTTATCATAAGAATGTGGGTTCCACTGTTTTTTTCCTGACTGATTGAAACCAAAGGCAGAAGTTTGCCAGGCTTAGCTAGTAAGTAAAGTATTTAGGGGGAAAAGAAAGTACAGAAAGAGAATAAAGTAAGGGAAAAAGACAGATAAGGCTCTAAAAAATAAAACTGAAAAAGAAAATAGAGGACAAAGGACCACAGATCAAGTTTGTATTTGCCATGAAAAAAACAGAACAGCTTCTGCACTTCACATCACACCACTTGACAACATAAATACCCACAGCTAGAGTGGAAATCAGAGTCTAGTTACCTACCATCATCGTATTCTCAGGAGTAAAATATCTCATACTATTATGCAGAGTTTGGTTACACATGATTAAACAGTTTTGGACCATGAAGAAATAAACAAATGGCCTCTTACAATTGATTAAATGCACAGGAAATATCTGCTCATACTTACTGTGGCTTTCTTCCTTTTCTAACCTTAGCCCAAAGACCTCTGCTTATTTGCTACGCTATGCAAAAAGTATCTTGCCTGATAGAATATTTAAGAAAATGGAGAAAACCCAAAGGGAGGAGAGAAATATATTTCAGTTATTCAAATAAAGTGAACCAACTGTTACTAAACTTTCTTCAGAGAGAGTAATTCAAAACAGTTATCAAAAGAGAAAATATAACAGTGTAAGACACAGTATGGGTAATTTTTCTGTGACTGCATAACAAGGGAAGTGGGAAAAAGATACAGGAATGTACATGAAAGGATAAATGTTAGCTTTCCTTACCTAGCTCTGTAATAATAGGGATGTTGGTTCCTGTTGTAATGGAGGGTTGACGTAACAGGCCATGGACTGGACTGTTGTCTGGAGATGACCTATCCATTCCAGGGGGTGTAAAGCCTAAAAGAAAAAAGAAAAGGAGAAAAAAAAAAGAGAAAATTTACAGAGGTCAAACTATGGGGAATTCCCTATCTCTGATTTTATTATTTTCCAGGAAAGTATGGTAAAAAAGTGTAATTTAAAAAAAATTGACTTAATTATCAACAATTATTTCATAAAAGCATAATCCTTCACAAATATGCAGTTTATTTCTACTGTAAGATATTTGAGAGCTAATGGAGAAACTGAAATTCATTTTGTTATCCTAAGCCTTTGCATCAAAAGGTGTAAAACGGAAAGAGTAATGCTTACTTAAATAAAAATAAAAAAGATCACAGTGTTTGAGAGGTTTAATTTTGTTTTATCAGTATTTCAATAATCCTGAAATAAACACCTTTCCTTAAACAACAATGAACATTTTAAAGAGTACTGTTTGTAAATGGTAGTAAAACCATGAGGAACAAATTGTTTCCATTAGCTGGTTTTAGGTTTGATCAACAAGCAGGGTTTACCTGTTTTCCAGGAGCAATACAACCCACACATGGTGTTTTGGTTGTTTGCCTGGTTTTTTAATTTTCATGTGTACCATTTATAATATGCATTTCTATGAGGATTACTATTGTAGGAATACTGCAATGGAAGGGTTCATTCTAACAGACAAAAAGATAGGATGGAAGGAAAAAGACACAGGTTTTCAAACAGTATCTAAGAGGAACCCTTCAAAAGAAACTAGAAAGAGTGAAGATGTAAAGGAAACAAAGGTGGGAGAGGAAACATACTGGCAGGCACTCACAGAAAAAAGAGATCTGGAGACCAGCAAGGTTCACTCCAAAAGACATTATGTTTTCAGCCTGATTCTCTACACACTTTGAAAGGGAGCCCTTGACATCGAGCATTTTTTTGTCCTTTTTTTTTCTTCTTTTTTTTTTCTTTTTCTTTAAACAAAAAATACCCAGGAAAAGCCTTTTGGAGTTTGATTGTAAATACTGAAAAACAGGTAGTTATACAAAAGCCTATGCAATAGAAGGATAGAAATTCACTGTTGAGACTAAAGCATTCTACTTCCCTTGTCCATTAAAGCTGCAGAAAGCATGGGAATGTTCATTTAATGTCATTATTGCAGAAGTAATGGTGAAGCTAGAGGTTGACTTTAGGGTTTAATGTAGAAAAACATTAAGGCAGCATTTTTAGGCAAATATTTGTATGCCAGAAACAGGATTGACCCAAGCTCACTTTAAAACACACATTTCTGAGAAGACATTAAATTTTTTTGCCACATTATTCCTAAGTTCTTTGACTTCACACCTGACATCCAGGGACAGACTTTTGGTCCTCTGTCAATAAATCTGAATTCTCCATATACTGATTCTAAATTAATCAAAGCCAAATTAATTCCTGACATAAATTCATTATCTTCTTGCAGTGTGGAAACTGTTTCACACCATTAAATTCATTGATACATTCGTTCATCTGTTACTGAATTCAGAAGAATGTGATATTATGTAGTTTACCTTGCTTTAGTTTGGGGACCAATTTACAAACCAGGAAATTTCTAAATTAAATTGTAATTGTTAACCCATTGTACTGGTTTTATATTTTCTGAAGGATTTATGGTTCTTTTCCAGTGATAAGTACCATCACTCTTAACCTGCCCCTAAACTACAAGGACCACTAGATCTGGACTTCTTGATTTAATGGGATTTAAATTTCTCTTTCCATTCATCTGTCCCTATATTTTGTCTGTATCACATATAGAATATACAGGTAATAATTACTGAGGAGAGACTTTCTTAGCCCTCTAGAAGGTACTGGTGTGAATTTCATTCTATCACAAGAAAACTAGATGCAACATGATTGTACAGACAGGATAACTAAGACGAGAGTGAAAAGTCTGTGAAGAAATTCCTTAGGAGAAAAGAAGTGGATGTGTCTTGCAAGACTAAAACATTGCCATAGACAAACCTAAGTCAGTAAAACAATTCTATTTAATATTACCAGTGCATGGAAAATCTTTAGAAAGCAGATTTCTACAAGAGAATCGGAAGTGTTAACAGTCAGTCATTTAATATTGCTCCTTGTGCTGAAACTAATTCAGTAAGACCAACATGATGACAGTGAGTTGCATTTCCAACTGGTATTGGTTTGCAGATGTTTCCTTGTATCTGGCACTATGACTGATAGCTGTCTTGGCTCTTTGAACATTTACTTTTGCATGGCAGAGCTTGGGATTCCTCAGGCTCACAAAGTGAGTCTAACAGAGGTAATTCAGGCACCACCTCATAAGTTACAGGTGATGCTGACACTCTCTCAACAGCAGGAAAATGAAAGCAGGACTTCAAACGCTATCTGAGGACAGGTGGGTATTAATGTGACACCTCCTTCTGCAGCAGGATCTAGTGTTTTAAGTCTTGCACTCTGTTACGGAATGCATTCTGTTAGGAGATGCAAGATATGGCCTTTGTCACAGTATAATAGAAAAAGCTCATCCAGACTCCTTGAGCAGTTATGGTGGCAGGCAGTTGGGTTCTCTGCAGAATTACAGGTTAAAATGGCAACAGCAAGATTTTTTTACACTCAGTTATCTAAGAGCAAAGAAAACTAATACTGTTCTCATGCACCCTAGGGATTGTACTGCTTGGAGCATCCCTAGAGGTTCTGCTTCTCCTTTTTTCCTGAAGGTTTTCCTCTGCCCATCTCAGGATGCGCTCCCTAAAACATTTTCTAGAGAATCAGGCTCTTCAGATGGTAGGAGCACATCAGCATTTCCCTACCAGTTAAAAGCAAATTGAAGTAAGTTAGCATAGCTGCATCTAAACATGCAAGTTCTTCTTGTGTTCCCTCCACTGCAGTGTGCACACACACAGAGGCACGGACACGCACACTCTCCATCCAAGGCTGTTTGTAGCCACCTCTCTAACCCTTCAAATATTTGCCTTCCTAGGATGGTGTCAGAAGATTGAAGTAAATGCAGCATTTCTGTTAGACAGCGACTGTCAGAAGCTCTGTAATTGCACACTGCACACACAGTGCATTTGGGCTGAAATGCAGGAAGCATGTTAAGGGGAATTTGTTTTCACCTTGAATGTAAAACTAGACTCGTGCCTTGATATTTTTCATCCTATGGTCTTGAAAGATGTGAGAAACGTCTGTTAATTTAATTTCCTTGCTTGTACTTAATTCAGACACTTCTAGAAATTTACTTTTAAAAAATTTTGGAATATTTTAAGGAAAAGGAAAACTGAAGTATTTGCGGATTTTGCGTGTCTGTGTTTGGAGTCACATGGTGTCGTACACCTTCAGGTCACATTCCTGCTCCCAACTCACAAAGTAAATTCTATACATAGGTTGTCTATTTTTTTCCTCCAGAAAAGAGAACAAAAAAAAAAAAAGTGCAGGAAAACTAACCTGCTTTATCAGAACTTTCATTTAAAGGCATGAAAAACTACAAGTGACAGCTGTGCAGATTCAGTGAATGTGACATTTTTGAATTTCTTCAACTTGACAAGTAAACACCTTAAATCGGTAATGCTATATGCATAATACATGACCTGTATTTTGACATCCATCATCGAATGCTGACTTGAGAAAATACAGGTTTGTACGTCAAGGAATAGCACCCATAAAGCAGGGAGAAATTCAGGTCACAGGGTATTAGGAAAACTCTATTTCATTACAGAAGCTGAAACAAGCTAAGGCATCAGATTTAAGATCCATTTTCAGTTGTGAAAAGATTAAATTCCTCTGCACAGAGCATTCATTTAGAAATGACATGCTTTCCTCACAACCTCTTTTCATTTTCCTTTTCATATTCCATTTTCTCCTTCAGTCCACAAACCTTGTTCCATTAACGCTCATAAAAATCATAAAACAGGGCTGATAGTTGTGATCTTACAACCACAGTGTCTCCTTGTTCAACAAACAACTGAGGGAGCTGTGGCTACAATTGCTTAAAAGGATCAACCTCTACAGTAAAATTCACATGGCCTGTACAAGTCTGAGCACAGCCTCTGTGGAAGGAAATACAGTGACAGTGGGGGACTTCTGGAGAAGGGAATTGTCTTTGCCAACAACGAGGAGGTAAGGTACCTCCTTATCAGTTCCAGCAGCCACTGCATCCAGTACTGAATTGCTATACTTGCTGAGTGATTGACTTGCATCCCTTGGTTTTTGATTTTTTGTTGTTTGTTTTGTGGTTTGTTTTTGTTTTCCTCATTTATTAAACTGGCTTTACCTCAGCTCACGAGGTTTTTTCTCATTGTGGGGAAGTGAGCCAGACTGGCTTAGTTATCAGTCAGAGTCAACCCACCACCATCCGCTATAGGGATGACCACCACAACAGTCACAGAATCATTTAGGTTGGAAATGACCTTTAAAATAATTCAGTCCAACCATTAACCTAGCACTGCCAAGTCCACCACTAAACCATGTCACTAAATGTCACATCTAGATGTCTTCTAAACACCTCCAGGGATGGTGACTCCGACACTTCCCTGGCCAGCTTGCTCCAATGCTTGACAACTCTTTCAGTGAAGAAATTTTCCCTAATATCCAACTGAAGCTCCCCTTGGCACAACTTGAGGCCATTTTCTCTTGTCCTTTCATTTGTTATCAGGTACACAAGACCAACCCTCACCTCACTACAACTTCCTGTCAGGTAGTTGGAGAGAGCAATAAGGTCTCCCTTATCAAACTGAGGGAACTTCAACAGAAGGCAGCACACTCCTGAAACAAGATGATGCCAGACAATGAACTATATATATCACATCTCTGAAAGGAACACAGGTTCTGGGCTTTGACATGCTCAAAATCAGTGAGGCCTGGCAGTCAGCAGTCCCTGCATACCCCCTGGCATCAGCCCCCCTCTTTGAGAGGCAGGGACTCCCATTCCCTAACTCAGCTACCTTGCCTGAAGGAGTTTGAGCCTGCTACAATTCTCTGCAGAAAGCTGCTGGTTCAATGTCTTGATTCTGTGCAAAAAGTATTCCCCAGCTCCCTCTAAGATACTACTGCTCACAGAAGTAGGTAAAAACCAAACAATTGCATTAAAGGCAAAATCCTACCCCTTAAAGATGTAGTCATCTTAGTGGAAGAAGAACCCTGTGGAAACTTCCTCCCTAAGAGAAGGCAAGATCTTTTTACCAAAAGTTACTGGGGATCCAGGTGCTCCCCAGCTCAGAACTCAGCAGGGACAGATGGATATAAACCCTTCCTGGCTCTTACAAAACACCACCTACAAAGGGATGAGCAGTACTGGGCTAATGAGCACTGTGCCTCCTGACTCAGGCTGGCCTGTGGTCCTCTCAGGAAGGTACTAATTGGGGCTCATCAGTAACATGCAGGTATTCTGAGAGCCAGTGGCACTGTGAAGTTCAAAATTAAGGAATGCTGGCATAGCTTAACATGCCTTCTTCATACTGAAAGCACCACCAATTTTGCCCAGCTTATATGTTGTTTGGAGCAACTGACCTGATGGCCAAATGATCTCCTGATTGTGCTGGGCACAAACTGTTAATTTTTGTTCCTGTGCAGTTCACCTGACTGAGTAATGTCCCATGAAATGCAGGAAGGTTTGCTCTTCATAGCAGTAAATATATTCTTTAAGTTTGCTGAAGGCCAATAAAAGTTTACTCAGGTTTTCATGTAAAAACAAATTTGTCTCATGGATGTGTACTGCTTCTGTTCCACTGACTCCACTGAGACTCGGATGGGCATATTCTCAAACTGGACTTTTATGTTTATAAAATATCTTCTGTTCTTAAGGATCATAATGGATCCTTTATGATTCTCTTCCCCTTTCCCTCTGCCCCTTTCTTCTCTGCCTGTCTTTCCTTTCAAAGTTGTATGTTTTACTAAACTGGAACTCTGTGCACGCAGCAGGCACTTTCTCAAACTGAAAATCCACTTGGCAGACCTAAATGTTGTGGTCTTGTCATTAAAGTACCATGTAAATTGATAGTGTCCTTTAAATAATGCTATTTTAGGGAAAGATGCTGTGGCATTCACTGGGTAATGTATGCACTAAAGTCCTCAAAAGTATAATTTAAAAGACATATATACTATTAACTAGCTCTGGCTCATCTAAGCAGTATGAAACAACAATAATATTTTGAGCATATATGAATAACACACCGGTGGTGAACTGCCAAACACACCCCAGACAAGTTATCCTGCAGAAATATGGGACAAGTATTTTCATTAAGCAGAGCCAGCCAAAAAGAAATAATTCTTTTACAGAAGGATCTCACAGTTATATCCCTTTGCTACTGTTTGCTGACAATGTCCATTAATATTCCTGTGAATTCACTTGAATGATAGACTATACCTGTTATTCTCCAAAGTACAGCCACTTGGGTATACCTGGAAAGTTCAGCAGCAGTCATGCAGCTAAAGAGCTGCTGACATTCATGGGAATCTGTTACAGCCATGCAATTTAGAAACAATTCTAGCTTCAATCTCCCATGTGGTCTGAGACAAGGGTGTAGTTTGGCCTCAAAACCCGGAAATCCTAAATTCTGGTTTCAGTTCTGACTTTTATTCGATTTGTTCCTGAAGATCTAAAAATCTCTTGGAGATTATCACTAAAGCTCTAGAAAAAGAGAGGAATGTGAAAGACCAGATGTGACTGCATAAGCTCCCAGCTCTTTCAGAGACTGCAAGATTTTCAGAGTTGTTCCAGGCCCAAACATAGGCCAAGGTATATCTCCACTCTACAGAGAGTGGAGAGTGAAGGACAGCTTTCTCAAGTTTAACAACCCTCTGGTGCTTTGGGACTGGAACAAACCCTGGAGCTTTGAGCTCTGAGAGATGCTGTCAGAGAGAACAAGCTGCCCATCTTCCTGCCAAGAAAGTGCTCTTCTCTAATGTCTGTTCGCTCCCTTACTGTTGAATTACACAAACCTATACTAAAAATGTCCAACTCAAATCTCAAATGGAAGCACAGGGCAGCAGGACCAATACTAGTTTCCGCTCCCCAAAGTGTGAGATCCATTCCTGGATGAGTTAGAGGTTCCAAGTGCTGGAAGTGTAAATGATTTATAGGTCTACTGCTTCTTGGACTGCTCTGACAAGGCAGGATTAAGTTGTAAAAACAAAGATCAAGAGAAGGATTGGAGTTTCATCATCTTGAGGTTTAGCATTAAATTGCACCACATTGATTCCATTTTCAATTGTGAACAGCACAATGTGTTAAAAATAGCATTATATTTTAAGCCTAGTGCAGAATTATGTATAACTTAGAGGGTTTTAGACTTATACAAGTCTTTTCCCAGTTTCAGTGTCTTTTGAGTTTTACTATCAAGCATGCACAAAAACCAAACATGAAGTCCACCTGAACTGCCTGGATTTTTGTTGTTGGCTTTGTAGGGGTTTTTTTCCCCTTCACAAAAACCTCATGTAGTAATTACCCAAACTCTACTTCTGCCAAGGTTGACCACAAGCTTACACAATCCAAAACTATCAAAACAAATGGGCTTTATTTACTAGTGCTTTGCAGAGCATAGTCTTGATGTTCACTCCTTGCTATTTTTCTCACTTTAAGTAAATAAGATAATACGTAGTTACTAGCCATAGCACTTCCCTCAGGTTGATTTGAATGGAAACTTTATTTCTCTATACCATAAACATTCCTGGTCAGTATTAGTCTGAAAAGAACTTCTTGCTCTCATGGAATGAAGCACAAGTTCTCTGAATTTATTTTTTTTTATTTAGCAAAGAGAAAACAAAATTAAATTTTCTTTCTGTAGCTACTTTCTTTACAAACTTTATTTTTTAATTGCCCCTACTCTCTATTTACCATTTAATAGTTTTCTACACTAGGTGCTTCTAGGGCACAAAGTTGGTAACATTTAAGTGTAGCACAGGTTTGCAGCTAAAATAATTTAGTATATAATGACACCAAACTTTTTTCAGTTGAATCATTAATCAACCCTGCATATTTAGACTTCAGGTAAAAATAAATATGCTGAATTAAAATTATCAAATAAATTAAGCTATATTACCTAGTTTAGAGAGACAGCTATTCAATAACTACAAAAAAAATGGAAAACTCACCCTTAAAAATGATAAATAGGCAAGTAAGGCAAGACTACACATTATATCATTATATCAAATTAAGTAAATTTTTTCTGAGAGAAAAAGGAAAAGTCAGATATCATAGCAAGAAATCAATAAAAATATTTTGATAAATAAAAGTAACAATGTTGTTCAACATATGATTGGCAACTACTGAAACATAAATTAAATGAATTTCCCATTGCTGCTTATGGGAAAATTATGCAGATTAGAATTTGATTAGGTTTATATCATGAGACTCAATTTGGACTTTTAATCTATTAAGCTCCAATAAATGAGGCATCTGAATAGCTCCCCTGAGCAGCAACAGTAATAACCACAGCAGTCATTTTTAGCAATATGTATTCTGACAATTTCTTTAGCAGATGATTCCATGTCTTTAAGTACAATTACTTTGTAACTTCTACAAAAATTTCAGGTGTTTGCAGTGAGGAAATGGATACATACAAAACGCTTAAACAGACACTTTGTGATAATCAACATCTGTCACTCTGTTCTAGCAATATGGTTTTTCCATCAACTTGGACTTACTTACGGTCGACTTCATAGTCTGTGTGGGCTAAATAGTGCCAGCAGACTTGCAAATTACTCAAGCTGGAACTGAGCTGGAAACCTATGGTAAAATGTCATTAAGTTCTCTATAGGCTGGGTCAAAACTAAAATCCCACATTCAAGGTTGTCTTGGGGATCAAAGATTGAACTTTGAGGGCTAAAGCCTCATTTTATCAAAGAAATCTGAATTGAATTCCCAGAGCTGATCTTTGAGACAGGTTGGATTCAGGTCAAGACCACCTCTAATTTATCTGGCAGGTATACTTCATAGCCCTCCTGCATATTTCCTGTAGTCTAATCTATTTGCAAATATACAAAAGCTCCTCTCCCATATTGCTCTATATTGTAAAAAAGTAACTCTTCAAAGGGTGCCGACTAGAGAGCATGCTGTGCCCATGTCCTATCCTGCCAGATTTCACCAAATCCTGAACAACCTCTTAGCAGATAGTTTGTCCTATGGAAATAGTCAAGTGACAGTATGCAGGTGATTCAAAAAAATGAAATCTGTATTTTAAAAATTTCAGAGCTTGATTAAATTCTCATGGTAAAGAAGCATGGGTTTTGCATTCAGGTGTGAATTTATTTTCTTTAAAAGAAGCCTAACAGAGAATTTCATTCAGGCATTCAAACTTTCAGCATACCACCACAAACGTTTTCTGCAAGCCAAATTTTTTTACCAGAACTCCAAATTTAACATAATAAATGAGGGGGTGGAGGGGGGAAATCAGTCATGTTTTTTGTCACTCAAATACTGCCTTTTGTAGCATGTCTGTTAAAGACATCTTAGTAGATATCATGTGTGAAAATGAGTATCAAGTTGATTTGAACTATGCCAGTCTGTACAATGCTAACTCAACTAACTTTTCCTTAGAAAGCACAATAAATTGCATGCAGCCAGGTGCAATTAGCAATGTAAGGAATGATAATTACCTAAGCAGTATTTGTATGCTTCTTCAAACAAAATTCTCTTGACTATAACAGATAGTTTACTATCTCCTTGCTACAGTTTCATCTGAACCCTGCAAATAATGTATGGTTGCCTATTTGAAACACATAAAAGGAAACATCCTAGGGTTTGGAGTATATTTTAAAAGTACACACATCATCCCATCACCACAATTATTTGCACATCAGAATTATCAGTATTAATGGCCAGTATGAAAACTATCCCTGTCATGCATTAAAAGTAACAGGAAGGTATGTACCTCCAAAAAGTACTTCCATTAAAAGAAATGTCAATCCTCTGATACTGAACTTCACAGAAAAGGCAAACACATGAAACTAGCCTTATTCTTTCTTCAGCTTGGCATATAAACCCTGTTTTATGTGTCACATATACCTTGTGCGACATTCTATTCCAGTCTAAATATAGGTCTACCAAATACTACAATTGGCTAATTTATTGCAATTATCCTTGACTCTGACTAGAAATAAACAGAAAATGAAGATTTTGTTTTCTTTCCACTCTTTTTTTTTTTTTTCCACCATTAAAGAATACGTAAATACAAATTGCACAGTTGTGGAATCAGGATGAATCTGAACTCTTTAATTGAGTTTTCCTGAATGATCTACCAGTAGCAATATATTAGCTGCTAATAATATCTAAGGTTGTGTAGATACACCTGCCTGAAGAACAGTAGTGATACTACTGATATCACTGGGTTTACTCAACCTATAAAGTGTGGGAACCTCTCCTTCAGTCAGCACAGCATCTAGAATCAAGAATTCAGAGAGCAACTTATACCTCTGATGGCCTTTAGAGGATGAAGAATATCCAAAGCATACAGTCAGAAGTGTAAATAAACATAATTTGCTCAGGAATATCAAGAAAAAAGGAAAAGCATTTACAAAACTAGTGAGGTACAGCTTGCTCGTAAGACGAAACTTCCATTGCTACGTTTGCACTATTTTGGCTCACTGTTTTTCTCCTCTTAGTGAATATTAATCTTAAAAAGAAAATTAACTTCTTATCATGACAGAATGACTCATTATTTTATTAGAGTTTTTTCAAAAATCTTTAGGGTTTTGCTTACCTCTCACTGTTCAAATGGTTTTTTATATTTAAAGTACCAGTAGAAGTGTCTCTACACCAGCTCCTTATCTATTTTATTTAGGAGGGATCTGAAACCCATTACACTAGGAAACAAGCTGATAAAGACAGTGATAACAGTAAAATGTAATCTGGTATTCTTTAAGTAGTAAAAATTAAGTGGCAATCATAAAATATATACCGTGGTATCCAGTTGCAGTACAGACATACTGAAAACTTCCAGCAGTTTTTGTGTTGGTTTTTTTCAGCATTATATTGACTACTTACTGTCATTCTTGCATCTAAATGCTAGTGCTGGATTTTAAATTGGCATAATCTCTATAAACACTTAATGCATTAACTTGCCTATCCCTTATAATTTACTAGAGAGTTACATGGGTTGATAAAAACTAAAATGCTTACTTCCTTGTTTTAATTTCATTAGTACCAATATCAGGGGAAATAGCTTTCCTTTCAGTTAGAGGTTTTGAACATTTCTGAGAGTCTTTAGTCTATTTCTTGTTATTTGATAGGATTCTGAGATTAAATTCAAGTTCAAGTTGCAATGTGGATTTTTGTTGCTACTGGGGTATTTTAAGAAGCTGATGATTTTGGGCAGGGCCAATCTAAAATGTAAATCTGCACACAAATTTTAAGGATTATTTACATTTGACAATTACAAACATTGCCATCAAACAAATAAAAACAAATTCAAGACATGTTCCAAATTTTTAGAAGCACTCTTTGTCTATCTAATTCAGTCTACATCTGTCTCACTCAAAACAGATGTGTCCAAACATGAGTTTACATTGCCACTACAGAACTGAAGATTTAATTGAACAGTTAATAATAATAAAATTCTCAAATATCAAGAGACCTTGGAGACACATTGCATTTCTTGTATAACTGGAATCACTTCCCTCTGTTGCAGGGGGAATATTTTGAAATGTGCATCACAAGATACTTTGCACAAGCACTTCTCAACTTTTTCCCCTGACAGACCTCCCATTGCTTATCAGAGGACTCACATGACAAGAGAGAGTACTAGTCTTGGAGAAAAAGCTCAGGGGAGCACTGCTGTCCCCTACCTACATTCACTGATCAGCAATGGAGAGCAGAGAGATCTTCAATCCCCAGTTTCTCCTCTCACGGACATCTGGAAGGAAACCCTCGAAGTCCTTTCCACATTGCTAGCTATGAACTTGGTCTCTACAGTTTAATAAGAAAAAATATGAGGACATTTCTTCCCTTTCATGAACTTTAGGTCTCACATTAGGCTCACTGACACCTAATAATGAAATTTAAAAACAAAAAGTGTGCAATTTTCAAGTCTTTAGTAAAATTACTCCAGGTGCTAGATATAAAAATAAAGGAGACTAGTTAAGAATAGAAATATTACCTTGCATGCCACATATTTAGCTAAGAAAATGGTGTAAATAAGACATCAAATCTTTGTTTAAAAACTCCATGAACATTGTATTTCCAGGAACTTTTTTCTAAGACTTTGTGGCAAAATCCCTTTTGTCTGAACTCTAAAGAAGATTTGGTAGGCAATGAAATCAACCAGGATATAATAATATATCTAAGATTTATCTGTTTCCTTAGGCACATTTTATCAAACTGGAATATGAAGTTTAGGAAATAGCAAGGTTGCTAAATTGGAGTTACATGGAAAAATCTTTTTGATATTTGTCCTCTAAGAAAGAGTTCACCAAAACATTGTTTTAAGCAGTTTGTCAAACACTGATTTCAAGCCAGGGTAGAGTCAATAAATCAATTCAATAAGGATTTATTTTATACATAGTTGAACAAATTTACAAAAAGTTTGAAGTTACTGTTCTAGGAAGCTAAATTCTTCATACATGGAAAGCTACAATAGGAACAATTTGCAAATTATTGAAGATTTACAGCAGATATAGTTTCTAAAATACACAGCTGAATATGCCAAACAAAATGATTCAAGTACCTTTTCTGAATTTAATTTTGGTTACAGCATAAACTAATTTTGAGCAAGCTCACACTTGTGACTAATAGAAAATTTTTTTTGAAGAATGTTTCTATAACTGTTGTGCTATTAGTCCAATTCATCTGTCCTCAAACAAACAAGAAATAAAATGTTTTCTCAGTTCCCATATGACACTATCTGATTTCAGTGAAATTTCTCTTTTTTTTTTTTTTTTTAGAGGAGGAGGGTTTTTTTAAAATGTCTGCTTATCTTTGCCCTTACTTAGAGACTCATTTCTACGTCACAATACAAGCAAACTGACAGGAACTTAGCAGAAACAGGAAACCCTATGTGGACATCCAATCACATTATAATCCTGCCTATGCATTTAAGAAGAAACTCTGTAAAGTCAAACTTATAGAAAAGATATATGCTGTTAGACTGTAGAGATACTTTCCCTCCCAATACTAGCCAGTAATCATGCTCCTAAATCAGTATTTAGAGTATTTGAGAATACAAGTTAAATAGAAAATTTAAACAAGCAACCAAACTTCAAAACAACATGAAAGGTCCAATGTCCCTTGTACTTTCACAGGATCTATTTTAAAGCTCTAAGGAAAGTTTGGAAAAGATCTGGTATTGCTATGACATTACAGAAATTTTAAATGATTTTAATCTTGTATCCAAATAAGCCAGTACAAAAATTCCCATTAACCATAATCTTACTGGAGTTATTGAATAAAAATAAATTACAACAGCTAGTAAAGAACAAAGTGTACTCTACTTTCCTCAATAAAAATTCCTACCACAGCATTTAGAAATTCACAGACTGAATTTTCAAGGTTTGGTTTTCAGATGTTGAAAAGCTGCAGAAATACATTATTAGGAGCACAGTAGTATTGATTCTCAAATGAAGGTTGTGCCTCAAGTCAGGCTGAATATCCCATTCTGCAGATGCTAAAAGGTCTGGAAGGTTCTTGATAAGCAGAAGCTACCAAGTTTTTAGAGACTGTCTATTATGGAAAGTCTGGACTGTCTCAAATTTAACCATGTCAAACTTAACAGGTCTGTCCTGAAAAAAGAATTTTGCCAAGAATTTTGTAAATTTTATCCTAAAGCTGTCAAAGTTCTGCAATTGAATAGCAGGTGTTAGATTCTGCTTTTCTGCCTTGGATATCATAGAGTAGGATCTAACTGGAAAGAAGAAAGAACACAAATGTAGCTTTCTCCCGTAATTCCATTAGACTGGTAGAATCTGCAAGATACAGAGGTTTTGTATCTCTTCCACGCTAAAGCAAAAACAGTGACATTGATCTCTGAAAAAAACCACCACCTTTATGAATATAAATAACCATTTATTAAGCAAACAATACATAGTGAAGCAAAGAAAGATATCAGAATTACGCTCATGAGGCTGCCTGCTATGGTACATAACTTTCAAAGTATCTTGGATTCCTGTAATATATTATCTATATGTTCCATTTTCTTGAAGTTATCTTCATAATCAAGATGCTATCACAAGTATCCTGGGCATTGGAACTATTTTTAATTTTCATTTAAAGAGCAATTAAAGAAAGACAATGGATACACAAGATAATAAAGTAAGTGATTAGCAGCATGCAAATGACATAGGCTTAATGATAATACCCTGTTCTATTCTCCAAAGGGCCTGTCGAGAGAAACCCTTCCTACATGTGGTTGTGCAGTTAATGTGCCTCAGCCTACAATTACAACATTGCTGACACCATTAACCACTGAAACAACATCACTTCATGAAATCCTTGTTGTCTCATTAAAATGCAAAGGGTCAGGTAATTTACCAGCATTGTGTGTCTACTTTTGTTGTGGGTAATTAGCAAGCATTACCCATCATGGACTCCTACTGGGAAATAGTTAAACTGTGAAATATTAAAAAGAAATTTTTTACGGGAATTTGAAAGATTTAGAATTATAACCTCGACATACCTTTGTATTCAAGGAGCCATGAAACACAGACCTTTTATACGTTTAATGTCACAAGATTTCATGGTCGGTTATTTTAGAAAATTAACTTCAAATTTTAAAAATTTACTCTTGTATAATTTGATCTAGATATGTATCTCCCTATGCAATTAAGAACTTTTAAAATATACACAGACAGAGAAGGAAAACAACTTACATTATCTTAAAGACTTACAGAGGGTTTTTTTAAAAAATAATTTTAAAGTTAAAACACAGAGACTGGTGTAGTGCATTCTAATACTCATGTTCCCTTTCTTCTTGCTAATTGAAGCCTCATATCACCACTTAAAGAAACCTTGATAACATTCACTATTGGTTCATATCTTGTCAGGGAGCAGAATGGTCTCTTATTCTTTAAATGGAAGTTTTGGAACATAAAACACATTCCAATAAAAGTGAACAGAAAATTATGAATTCATTAAACTACTTTGGTATCTTGTGCTATATATAATATTTATATTCCAACTACTGTAAAATATGCTTTAATATCTTTAGGCAACTATAAGGACTTAAATATTTATAAAATGGCTAAAGATAAAGTATTGCTCTCTTATTCCTACATACCGATGATGTAAGGCATGCAATCAAAGACAATAACACTTTCAACCCATTTGTCATCTTAAAGGAGCCTTTCAACTTCAGATCCCTTGTGTGCAATCTACGTAAGAGTTGTTGCCTACACAGGCAACTCCAGAGGAGTTTGCTCCTTAAAAACTACCAAGAGTGCTATACTTCACATAAAACAGGGTTTTCTCAAAATGGAGACAAAACTATAAATTTGCAGGCAAAACAGCTCCAAGTGGGGCTTCAAAATACTGCTGTATTTATCTCTGGGACATCTGGGAACAGGAAGCATTTTGATTTAATATTTCATAACATAGAGGCAATTGCTTCCTTGCCTGGTGTATAATTAATGCTCATAAAAAGAGTGGGGTTTTTTATTCTTCAGCATCAGAAATGAACAAAATAGTACACCTTCATAATAGGGGGTTTGATTTCAAGATGCTGAACAGCAAATAGTAATGAAATAGAGTCACCACAAATTTATAATAGTTTTGGGATGGTTAAATATATTTATAGTTTAAGTGTGAGATCACATGTTTTGATGTACTGTATTATCTACCTCCTTTGCATGGTTTTATTTTTCTCTGGCTTAAGCAGAAGGTATCTTAAAGCAGAGAAGAAAGAAGCAATTATGAAAGCTTGAAGGTATTTGGGCAAGGACCTTACAGCATTTCTCCAACACAGAGAAATTGTGTCAAAGAAGTGTGTCTCTCCAGCAACTCTCCAACATATTTTCTGTTTACAAGCAAGAGAATTGAAAAACTTCATTTCTTCATAGTTTTTCTCTCTTTCTAGGAAAACTTTGAGAGAGATAGGAAACCTTGTGTATGTGATTCTGGCAGCCAACATTAGTGTCCAGCTACAAGGAAAATACAAAAAATACAAAGGGTGCTGAGTGGACCTTTCCTGTTAAGGGTTTCATGTGAAGACTGCAAGGCTAGCAAGGTCCTAACATAGCTGATTTCTACAGCACAGGAAAAATATTAAGTGACCAACCTCTCTCCCACCCAGTCTCCTTAGTTTATTTAAGTCCAAATCTTGCAAAGACCTGCACATAATCTAACTTTACACAGGTGGATAGTTTCACTGAAGTCAGAGAGATTTATTAGCCTGTATAACATTGAACACATAAGTTTTGGAACAAGCAAAGCATCAGATTGTAAACTTGCCAGGGCAAAGGCCATATTTTATTCTTGTATATATCAGGACTATGACAACAAGCTCTTAGTTCCATCTAGAGCTCCACTGCGCTACCATAAAATAAATAACAGCTATCAGCTGATCCATCTCATTCAGCAGGATAAGAAATTATGTGCATGTTGCAAAAAGGTAATACTGAGTGATTTACCATAGTGACCTGATCTTCAAAAATTGGACTATTTTTTGTGAGTAAATGGTGATATGGGACATGTTCTGGCCCTTATCTCATTTTTCAGTTATTAATTTCATTACTTGGGATGGTCAGCCTTTGCTTGGAAAATAGTAATGAAACCAAACTACAACAAACATTTAAAAATTGAGTTAGTTAATAATCAATCAATCAAGTAGAAAATTTTGTTAATTGGATTATTATTTTTGTCATTTGCAACAACTGATGCTAACAAAAATACAAGGAACGTTCAGAAACACAGAGCATAAAAACATCCTTAATTATGTGGAACTCCTACACTAAATTATCAATCCTGCAAACCAACAAGCCTGATGTCAATGCAAAATACCATTTTTGCAAATGTGACTGGTAAGATTGATATTGTCTAGGAGAAAATTTTTCAAAACACCTATGTGAGTTAGAAAATTATTAGCTATCTTTAAGTATAACAAGCATTCTGCAGCATAGAAGACATTGATATGCAAAGACACACAGAATCTAAACGTTCAAAAGAATAAAGCTAGTGTCACAGCTCACTCTGACACTTAAGAAAACTACCCCAAATTTTTCACTTTTTGCCAGCACTATTAGTTTCTTTATTTTTAATATTACATCTGCATGTAGTATTCTACATCTACTCATAAGCTTTCGTAAGGAGGTTAAGTAACTCCTTAAACTGCAATTATTTAGTGTCAGCTAAATAGAGTTTGATTTTTGGTATTTGGAAGTTAAGGCTCTTTATTTCTACATTTTCATGCAATATAAAAAATTAAACATAGGAAACAGTGCTGGAGTGGCCAGAGAACACTGAAATCCATAACAGCCTAAAATTAACTGCCTCTATGATTATAGAAAACTATACTCTGAAATCTTCACATTAAAACTTATGACTATAAAATAAGAAAAATAAGATTCAACATTCACTAAAACCCCCTTCTTCAGGAATAAAACTATTGTTTTGAATTTATAACAGCATTACATTACGGTTATTTCCAAAAGTGGCACAAAACCTTTGTTAACAAAGCACTTCAGACAGTATTTATCCTCTGCCCTTTTTTAAGAATTTTCTCTCATTTGCAATCCCGATAATACAATTGTTGTTCTCTCTTTTTCCTAACACTTCAGAGATAAAGCAATCAAGCATTATGGATTGGTAGAGGTGAAAAAGAATATACTACCTGCAAGCACAATGGAAACCAGATCTCAAATTCATTTTAATAAGAAATTTCTGGCAGCAGACTGTGAGACTAAGTCCATAAAAAATTGCAATGATATAAGAATAAATGAACATATTGTAAAATAAATCTAATGAAACTCTGTGGCTGTTTCTGCCCTTTTAATCAAAGTTTAAGACAGCTCCAACAAAAGATGATGATGAAGTCACAAGTGATTTTTAAAGGAACTGGATCAAATGAAACTAAACTTGTACAGGGTTATTTTAGCTTGTGCAATCTGTTACTCTTGAAAGTCAGTGTGTAAAATTCTGAGTACATTTACTTGATTTTATAGGATTTCCCCCAGAAGAATCTTGCCATGATGTATGAGATGTATTACCCAGGAGTTCATCCAATCTTTATGTTTTTCTCTTTATTCTTTCTAGTTGGAGGATCTATTATGAGAACTGTAAACGAAGGCCCTAAAAAGATCTCTCATGTGTTGAAATAGTGTTCCTAGGGAAAATTCTCATAAGTTGAAGTCATTCAGAAAACAGCTGCAATTGTTACTTTGCTGAAATACGTCTACACTGCTGCACTGTGATCTGTCTTAGAGTGTCTGTGGACAAAATGTTACCATACAGCATGCCCTTTCTGTACTTTAGACCTGCTTGGAGCTGTAAGATCACTTTTCTTTATTGTTTAGTAAGTGTCTTTTAATGAAATGTACTGCTGTTATTATATAGGACTCAAGATCTAAATCACTATCCAATAAAAGAAAATTATTGAGTTGGATATCTAAAGTTACTACCCAGAGGCTACTCTGGTACAGTATTTATAAATCTCTAAACAGTTAGGTATAATTGTCTTTCTGGGTTTTGAAAGAAAGCCAAATAGAAGTTTTAGTTACAACTGAAGATAAATATTTTGTGTTGGGCCCTGTTCATCTGGTGGATAAAATAACAAGTAAAATTCCCACAATGTAAGACTGTTATAGAAAAAAACAAGAAACACAAAAAAACTAAATGGACTAGTCAATAGATGCTACCTGAAGAAGAAAGGATGGAAATGACAACAGAATGAAGGAAAGGAGAATTACTGGAGGCGTCCCAGCGTTGTTTTTTTCCTGTGTCTTGGAACAGTGAGTTGGATTTTTCTTCTGCAGGAGATCAAGGTGGAGCACTTTGCTTAGATAAGATGCAATTCTGGTAGGATCACTTATGATTCAAGATGGTCAGGCCAGAGGTCAAAAGTGTTGTTGCACTACTTATAGAAAGTCTGGATAATTAATCCTACCCAGCCCAAAAACCTGGGGATATTTTATTATAGAAGGAGACATTATCAAGTCTTTGTTTCTGTATCACCTGCGTGTGTATTAAGTTCAACTTGAACTAGTAATGAGAAAATCCTTTGTTGATATAAACCAGATTATTTCAAAGACATTTTTTCAGCAGATAACTTAATCCATTGGGTACTGGTAGCCCTATTGTTACAGAACTTTCTCTGTCACGAAGGCTTGCTGTCATGTGTCCACTCTCCTGTTCCTTCTACAAGATCTTTCCTCTCAGAGTGCACCTTGTTTGGAAAGGGTATGTTTGGATGGATACAGAGGGTTGGCTGGTGATGAATGCCTATGACTGGCAGTGACTTCTGTGTTAAAGTAGGTGATGAAGGTGGGGCTCTGGGAAAAAATTAATGAAATCCCCAAGTCTGTGGATTCTTTTTCTGCTACCAACTTAGAGCAAAGGAGTTATAGACAGAGCCCTGTACTTCAGCACTGGGAAATGATTATGGTTTATCTGATGGTTAAATACATTTGCATCCTGCTTTTTATGGCACACTTCTTGTACCAGTGTCATCTTTTGCCTCATGCTGGAGTGAAATAATCACAGGTACAAACTGGGAAGATCCTTATGCATTCAGTAATCTATCAATTAAATACTTTTTTTTTCTTTTTCAAAGACATAAACATAAATTATATATCAGGTTTTCATATGAGATTCCACTGTGTAGTGACTACATGATTATACATATACAGTACTACATATTTACTTAGAATAGCAAAGGTAAGGTTATACTGCTAAATCCCTCACCAAAAATCTTGCTGTTTATCCCATACATTTCTCAGATTGCTCACATATTTTGTTTTGTTTCTTCCCTGTCACAAGTCAACTGACATTCTGCCACACACCCAGATTTTCTAATGTCAATGTTGCTGATGATCAGTAACAGGAGTAACATAAAAGAACAGCACAGAAGATTCAAAGGATAGTGTTGATGTCTTAATCCAAAATCATACACTAAGATCTAGAAAAACTCAGATTGGCAATACTTAAGGTTTGTACCAGCTAATGTGTTCAGGATAATTATGTCAAGGAATGTACAAATGTAAAATGACAATTCTCTCTGTAAACAAAGGTGCTTAATTACCAATAAAAAGCCGTGAGATTGTTCTAGTATTCTGCTTGTTGACTAGCAGAAGTTGAATCACCTAGTTTATATAATTGTCATGATAGTTGTGTCCACCATATGTCAAAGATGCATTTCACAAACAAAAATGTCACATTGCATATAATTTCCATGAAGTTTTTGCTATCTAATGATCTAACTGCTTCTGACAGTCTAATCATTGTATTCAAGGTCTTTCAAGAAAATTTACTGCACTGAAAGGAACACAATCAATTCAGGAGTTGTGGATATCATAAGCAGAGAATGTACTGGGAAGGTAATTATCTTCTGAAGCCACTGGGCTTACAAGAACCCCTCCTTAGTCAGTGCTCTCAACTAAAATAGGCTGCTAGTTACCTGCCTTATGTTAATGCCCTGTTTCCCCAGAAAAGCTACAGAAAGAGTCACCTCTGTTTTTTAATGTGCAGACTGGTACTTACCTGAAGAAAATTTCTTGGAATGCATTAACCTATTGTGCCTCTGCTTCTCTGCATCAGCAATAATGAATAGGCCTAAAGGGATTTGGACCATGGCCAGTGTACACTTCCTGACCTATAGGGCTATTGCTGCAGCAGCAACCTGGGTATTACAGATTCATAAAACAATTCAGTCTGGAAGAGACATGGGAGGGGCTCTAGTTTGATTTCCTGTTCAAAGCAGGATCAACTGTAAGGTCAGATCAGCTTCTTTGAGGCTTTATGCAGTCAGGTCTTGAATACCTCTAAGGATGGAGAGTGAAAAATGACAGGTGTTCATGGAGTGCACAAGACCCATATTGTTAGATTTTTCCATTCTCATTGAGGGATGGTCTAGGATCCTGGGTACTCCCAGAGGTAAAACACAACAGTCAAGTGCTGGAAATGTCTCTGAGTTCTGACCAAAGACAGAAGGAAATTCTCTCAGACTGCTCATGCTCAAGAGTAGATTCTATTTCTTGATGAGTTTAATTATATGTGTGATAGGAGACTGTGAGAGGTCCCTCAAAGAACAGCCACTAGCCTGGCAGTGAAAGTAGAGATCTGGTTTTGAGATACAGAATTTCAAATTCCAGGTCTAAATCAGCAAAACAGGGAACCTGCATGACTGTCTTCCACTTCAGCAGTGAGTTTCCTAATCATGACTATAAGTTATCATACTGTGAGCAAGTTAGTCTTACAAATTTATGAGGAAAAAACTCTAAAATATTTGGAGTTGTATTGTTTTCAGGCCACAGACTTAAAACTTCGAACAACCACAGGATTGAAAAAAACCAGTTCCTTTCTCTTCTTCTTAAATCTACTTTTTATCCAGAGAACTCTCCAATTTGACTTTGAGAAATTAAAACTTTCAGTTTCATGATAGAATTTAATTTCAGCATTAAATTACACTGTTTTATTGCTGAGTCTAAGAAAGAATTTTCCAAGTTCAAGTTTCCATACTCAAGAAGTTACACTGTTGCCTCTGATTTTTGGCTCTTAATTCCTATTTCCATATTAGAATGTAAAGAGGAAAACCTGAACTTAATCTTAGTTCTCACAGTCCTTGAGGGAAAACTATCTCTAGGTAAGGCTCACGGGCAAACTGCAGACCAAAGCACTACCCTTTCTACACCTACATTTATAGAAGAGCTAGATCCAGTGGGAATATTTACTGCAGCAGTTAATAGGTTTATCAAAGGTAGGACTTGAGCTGCATAAGCTGCAAGACCCTTCAGGGATGAGAAGATGATTGTTTTTACACTGATGGTCTTTGCCAGGGTGCTTATGACTGCTTTGCAGCTGCTTTGCACGGGCACAGATGGTGTAAAATAGCCTTTAGCTACCTATGAATCAGTCCCCTACTCTCAGAAAAGACTGAAGGATTTTGTTCAACGTCCTTAAATGGGATGAGTACGTGTCAAACCATGGGAAGAAATCAGTTTTGAATTAATTCTAAGTGGTTTCTTGAGCAAGAAGGCACCAGAGCTGTAAAGAAAATTTAAAATTCTTGTCTTTTTTATTTTATTTTTTTGGCTTGTATTACTCAAACTTGTATTTTCTCTCTGGTTGCAATGTTTTTTACATAAGAAAGAAATCTCATTAGACAGAAACTTCAGGTATTCCAAAGTGAGTATAAGTTATCATTGGCTATAGAACAGCAATTGCCCATGTAAGAAAGCCACAGTGAGAAAGTGGTGAATTTATGTATCTTCTAGGAAAATGTCAAAATGAGAAAAAAACGCCAGTTTCATGTTCATTCATTTTTCCTCTAAAAAATGTGCTTTGTGATGTAGCAGAGAAACTGTGTGACTGTCCCTTTAAAAGCCATCATACCAATCAGCAGGTTTAACTGTCAAGCAAGCTGATGTAGGGCTCTTTGAATTACTGAGTGAGGGATATTCTTCCTGCCAGGTCCTGTCCCCTGTAGGCACTGCAGAGAAGTATTATAGGGCAGTCCTTACCTTGGGAATTAGCCTGCAAGACCCCAATGCTGTCATCAAACTGCATAGATTTGATGTTGAGTGACGCCAAGATGCATTCCTTGTCCTGCAGCGAAGCATCATCAATATTATTCTGATTGGCTGACAGGATAACGCACATGTCGCAGAGGTTGATGTTGACAGCCCTTAAATCAGCCCGACTTAATGGTGTACCCTTCGGCACGGAGGGAAAAAAAAAAAGGAGGGGGGTGCAGAAGAGGGGAAAAAAAGAAAAACAAATTAAAGATTGAGAAGGAGCTTTGGGAAATTATTTAACAAGTATCTTTTTTATGCTCTGACATTAAGCTGGTCTAACTATGTGCCAGGGAATAGGAGATGTGTGCTAATCTAAAGGGTAGTTGGTGCTGATGGCAGCATTTTAGGTTCAGTCTCAATACTCAGTCAAGCTATTACTAACAAACAAGAAACAGGAATAATGCCAGCATTCTACATCTCATCGGTGACTTGAAATTGTCTTGATTTAAGTTGCTATCATGTGGCAACCTCTGGCTCTGTGAATATAAGAAGGGGGTTGTTTTAAATGTCTATTTATCTACTACCAAGTCACAATGGTCTTGGGCAAAAGAAGGGCAATTTAAACAGGAAAGCATTATGTGTCCTGCACATTTGAAATGCAATCAGGATAAAGCTATTTTTTTCTACCTAAAGCAATACACAGAAAAGGTTAATCCTTTTCGAAGCACGCTTTTGGTGCTTCTAGAAGGAAAACACACTGATCTTCAAAGCTGTGTGATTAAACTCTTTGAAACAGAAACAAGACTTTATCCTAGTGGGCACAAGTCATGAAACATTCCCTGCTCCACAATTCTCAATCAGAGAATGCAATTGTTAAAATGAAATGTCGTGGTAGTCTATGGATTTTTTTTCATAGTTAACAAAACTGAGATATGACACTTAATATGTTTTGTTGAAAGATAGCACTTGCCTTTCACACCCAACAGTCCACAACAGAATATTAATTCTATGTCACAGGGGCTGCAAGTTCCAAGGAAAAAAGAGATTTTTTTTTTTAAATTGAAACTAGATTCTGCTTTGCTGCCTCACATGTTTTGGTACCCAAAGACCCTAATGATGAGGAGACATAACTGTCCCCTTGTCACACAGTGACTTTCATAGAGCCAAGTCAAGACCCTACTCTTCCATCCCCTGATCATTCATGGTGAACACCTCCTGAACTCCACTGAGAGTATTCAATGCAAAAGTGAATTTAAAATGTGCACAGTGAAGAAGGAGCTCAATTCTTATTCAGTGACTGCCATATAGTCTCAGATACCATCTTAATTATTCCATGTTACTTCCATTAATTTAAGGCATGAAACCTTGTGAAAAACAGTATATATCAAACAGGTATGATTTCATTATAAACTACTCAAAAGTTTGGATATGATTATTCCTGCCACCTTAATCCTGCCCTTTGTGTCTGTACTGTGCACCAAGTGAAGCAGGATTCCTGTGGGGAAAAATAATATGCAATCATGTAATTAATTAAAGGCTTTGTCTTAATGATTTTATGCAAAGGGACAGAATTAAGGCTGCCTGAGGATATTTAAAATTGGCATTTGCCTACTTTTTTAAGAGTTTACTCAGCAGCTTAAAGGCCTCCTTTAATACAGACTTCAAATTACATGTCCACTTTTCTTTTTCAAACCAGAACAAATTTTTTTATATTCAGCTGTAACCACATCTCCATCAGATATCAGCAGCAAGTTTTACCTCGTGAACCAAAGCACAGAGAAGCAGGAAGTGAGTTTGAGTGACCTCCCTTTAACACGATTCCTACCAGTATAATCTCAGAAATTTTAGTAGATTATTTAATTAGTAGAATTAGATCAGAATAATGCTGCTATTTTTAACTTTATACCATTTTATTTTGAACCGGATAGGCTGAGGAAAAAAAATTGGAAAAAGCAGTAATGAAGTCTTTGTGGTCTTCAGCACCCTTGATTACTGTGTCAGATACAATTCTTTTATATAATTCTGTATTTTTAAAGAGGCATTGACTAACTATTTAAGGTGTTTAAGTCAAAATTAGTCTGAAACTATTCTACATTTGGATGTAAACTGGGGAAAGTAAAGGTGGTGCATATTTCCTTAATGCCTCTTCAGAAGTCAGAATTGAAACTTAACAAAATGCATTATAATAATGGATACACATTATATATTGGAAGTAGTAGCTGGATTATATTCGGCTCCATAGTTCAACAGTATTCTGATTCCATAGTCTTTAGCCTTCACAGTGACTGGAATTAAAAGGGATTGGCAGAAAGAGGAAGATATTAACTAACCAAATCTGATACTGACACTATTTTTGTGACAGCAAAGAATCTTCTGACACCATCTGTTGGATCAGGTTACAGAAAAAAGCCAAGGGCTAACACTAAAACTGCATTTACAGTAACAAAGACCTGCAGTCTGAAGTGAAGACAGTCCTTTCATTCTATAGCTAATATTCCAAATTATTCAGTTAAGGTTACATCCATCATTGATTTATGTATTTTTACTGCTGAAACATAATTATTAAGAACTAGTAAACTCATAATTTTTCATTCTGGAAAAAACTATCTAAATTAACTTTACTCTGTAACATACAGAGCATTCTCTTTCATACTTATACCATGAGCTGTTTTCCCTCCTGCCTGTCATTTATAGCTAGGGCCATCTAAGATCACTAGCTTGGAGGGCTTCATTATTAGTCCTGGAGCTCTTGATTCTACATTTTGGGCACATGAGTGAATGATAACGATATATAGGAGAAAAAGGACTTTTGAACTGTGGTTTTAGTGGTTGGACCTACTAAAATCAATAGGAGCTTTCCATCGATTTAAAAAGGGTCAGGGTTTTGTTGTACACTTTCATACATGAGTACAGCAGGACTCTGAACTGAAATGCTATGGCACTGTTCCTCATAAAGCAGGCCAGTCCACCAAAGTGTTTAAGAATACAGATAGATATTATGTAGATAAACTATATTTTTTTCAAAGGTTTTGTGGGTAAAAATACATAAATAATGTCATAAATAACTACTGTCATTCTGTCAGGGAAATCACAACATCAGAACTGGCTACACGCAGTGCACTGCAGTCAATGTTCAATACATAACACAGCCAATACATCTGATAGCAGCTGAAATTCATCCGATGAGGATGACAGTGAACCAAACACTACGGCAAATATCTTCTAATAAGGTCTCACAGGGCTCTGTTTTCATAGACAAGTAAAGGCAAAAAGCTAAGTCCTCAGGCCTATAAGTAGAGAAAAGTAAAAAAGACTAAGATCAAAGTCAATACGAATCTGTCCAGTTGGTGTCCTAAATAACAAAGTATCAATAATATGGCTTTTGAACTTACAGGCAAGATTGAAACCTTGGGGAAGTTATGCAGTGTCTCCCATTCCCTTCTCAGGTATTCAAGTGAACCCACAAACACAATGTGCTTGAGTTCATGGTAGTGAAAGTTGCTGGCTCGTAATGGCATCACTAAATTTCTTAATCCAATCAAAGCAGATTTAACATCCCCAAATATGCAAACGACTACATGCCCACTTAAAACTGTCATCGCTGCTTCACTTCGAGTCTAAAAAAAAAACAAACAAAACAAAACAAAAGACAAGGGAAAAATGAAACAAAGGGAATCTTAAATCATATATTGAATTTAAAATCAGGAAAAATACAACTGTCAATATTGTTCATGCACAAAGAAGCAGTTTGATAACAGCTGTTCATTTTACCCTTATTTATCCTTCATTAAATATGTTCAGAAGAAGAAAATGTCATTCTTGTTTGCAAATCTTTTGGCATTTGGGAAGACATTGTATTGGACCAAATTCTAGTCCTGTGTAAGTTTCTACACATATGGATTGTGGCTCTGGTTATAATCAAAGCACTATGGGTTTAGCTAAGAACAGAATTTGACCTACTATATATTTAACCAATAGAAGGACTATAGAAAAGAGATGCAAACCCACACCCTAGCTGATGAATCACTGGTTGAGTTTTTTCAGGACCAATTTGAAAAGGAAAATGTGAAAGCCCAATGGTCATAGTAGCGCTTCGTGGTGTTACCCAGATATTGTGAATTGAGGACCACAGCCTCTTACAGACAAAGTTCTTATTTTAGGACAAGCTGCTGTTACCCTGAGAAGCAACCAAAGAATGCTCTACACTGCTCTCTTTTACTATGGATGCCCGCTATAATCCACAGAGCTTCTCTCGGTAAGAAAAAAATAGTGCAAGGTTGTGACCAACACTAAATTTTCAGCCCAATGGGACTTCCTGAGCTGTTGAACAGATAGAAGCAAAAAGGACTAATGGAGAATGTTTAAAAGATATCCAGAATTATCTTACTGTCTCAATGACAAGAATAAATTTTTGCACTAATTTCATCATTTGTCAGGTCAGTCAAGCATGCAACTCAAACACCAAGATGATTAAATAAAATCATGAGAAAAAAATGACCTTAAGTTCTGAAGCCAGTCTTAGCATTGTTGTACTCCTTCAAGTAGCTGGAGATCCACTGATAACATATTGCCAAGAAGTTTTACACTCACTACCATTAGACAGAAGTTTTGCCAATGAATAAAACTAAGCCAGTGGTGAACTGTAAAATTTTCCTCTTACTTATCCATAGTATATGTCCTTTTTCTAAATCATGGAAGTATGGTGATTTGCAATACAGATTGGAATATGCAGCAGATATGCTCACTATGCAAGAAGAATGGGAACTCTGATTAGAAGTTTTCTCATCAGTTAAAAAATGTACGAGTTTTCAATTTCTCCAGGGCAATTACATTGACTTTCATACAGCTTGACCAAGAGAGTCGTCTTGGCCCTTCAAACAGAAGACATGAACAAATACTCAAGTGAACCATGTAAGTTGTCCCATGCCTCTGTCAAAAGGTCTGGAATACCCAGATTTTACAAGACAGAGAACAAGTCTTGAATGCAATTACACAAAAAATGTCAGTCTATAGTCACTGATCTGTATGTACATTTGACTGTATAGCAAAAAATCCTCCTTGATACAAGTTACTGCTGGAACGTCACAAAGTCAAAACAGACCTTGGGTAGAAAAACGAATTATTTTCTGATTGAGGCATCATCAAGTGTCAATTAGGAGACAACCTGGGAAATCCCATCATCTTCAAATTATGCACTAATTTGTACTTGTGTAGTCTCTAAGGACAGAATAAAATTTGCATGGATATGAATGTAGACATAAATTGTGGACTGCGAGTTTGGAAAGGTGTAGGGAAGCATTTTGCTGGTAGTGGCTTTATTGGTGATGATGCATGAAGCAGAAAGAACTTGGATGGACTTGTGGATTCACAGGCTGGTAGTACAAAAAACTAACATGGTATAACGGAGAGATGATGAATGATGCACTCCTCAGCACCATTTTTGAATGACCACTTTTCTAAGTGGGACTACATGTAAAGTTTGTCAGCTAAAATGTGCTTTATAGCATGAAGGCAGATTTCTATCTCTGTCTATTACAAAGTATTGTACAGCAGGGCTGGCCCTGCTTGCTTGTTGATTACATATAAATGCATATTATTTAAAACTCCATCTCAGAGCTCCATCTCTAGAATCTGGAATTTACTTGCTTGACTGTTTAGACACCAATATTGTAATTCCAGGCAATGTCACAGTTATTACAGAAACCCCTGAAGAGAACTAGAGACAAGCTTTTAACCCCCAACAGAATAACTGGGGCTGTCACCATCGCTGGCTACACCATGCCACAGTGCAGGAAAATCTAACAGAGCAGGCTCAGGAAAAGCTTTATGAAGTGCGACAAAGTGAAGATCCACCAGGGAGTTCATTTCAAATATAATCAGTTTTGTGTATGAGATCTGGAGTTAGTTGCTTGCTACTCTTAGGTATGAGTACATGAACACAAATGGCACAAACTTGCAAAATAGACTGTGATAGGCCTTCTAATTACTTTTAATTACTTGAGTCAGTTTGATGGTTTTCCCAGTTAATAAAATGAAACAAACATATAATAGGTTCACTTTAACATGCTAGAAAGTCAGAGTAGTAGCACTACTTGCTCTGGCCTATTTGGGCATCTTGAAATATTGGGAATTGAGAAGGAAGTTCTAAGAGAGCAAAATTAATAAATAATCAATTATAATAATTAGTAAAACATCAATAAATAAGAGACAACCCAAAGCAACACTTGCCTGTATTAGAATCAATACTGACTTCTGTAAAAAGATAAATGTGCTATGTAAATCCCATCTACATATTTCCTATCTTAATTCTCTAAAGATTTAAACCAGATATGCAAATTTCAGCTTATGAAAAATGAACTCTCTATTTTGGACAAATTTTTATTATTGCGCGTGGCATAAAGATATATGTAATCATGAAGCTTTAACCAAAATTGGTTTCATTATGCTGTGCTTCTGATTTCAATATGCTGGATTACATAATAGTAGAGATTAATTTCTTAATCCATTATACACCAGTTCTGTGCTTCAACTAACCTCTTTTGAAACACAACTTATCATCAATACCTACCAAAATGACCTTTTCAATGTCCTTGGCTGGACACCAATGAAACATCCCTGTAGAGTCATATTTTTTCACGTTGGCATCCATATTGTCAATCTGCTCATTGCCAGGAATTAACAAGGGGTCATGCCTGGGGAAAAACAAGTTGAGGACAACATAAATGGAAAATATTATGAATTATGGATGGAAAAATATCCCAAGAGTTGTGTATGAAGAGGGGTAAAAGTAAAAAAATGAAATGTATTTGCACTTTAACATGCTTTCAATGAGGACATTTTTAAACAAAAACTGTATAGAAAAGTTAATTTCTAAATTTTGGGTGCAGTTTCAAAGATTTTCTATACTCTTTCTATACCAATAACCATTTAATTTTAAAAGGGTTTTCTGACACCATCATGATCCATAAAAGTTTTTTTTTTTTCTCTCCAGGCCCACCCCTCTGAAATAAATATCAGAGCTGCTATAGGCATCTGCAATGAAGTAGAAGGGATAGGAACAGAGCCCCATGCTGACTGACTGGCACAAGTATGGAAAGCCAATTACTTGCTTTTACCGCATACAACTTCTGACGTGATGCTCTTCACAGTAAAAGCTTTAACAGGCTGCACTTTAAATATTTTAGCAATTTGCCCAATCATATTTTGCTTTCCCAAACTGAAGCCCTTTAAAGATTCAACAGTATGTCATTTTGGAGCACACTGACTAACAAATGCCCACATCTGGAATACATGATTTTAATACCAAACAACAATGTCCATTTGCTCTGACAACTCTACCTGTGATAACCTTCTAAGTGTTTTTGCAGCAAGATTTTAAAGCACACGGCTTCTCAAAGGAGAAGCAAATGAAAGACATTTTTATAAACTTGCTTTCCAGCTATATAACCACATCTAAGCACAGATACATACAGGTTCTTTAATTTATATGCTAAAATCAAACATTAAGCTAAGTATTAAGTGACTCCAACACTCTCAGATGCTAGTGAAGACCCCTAAGTGACTGCATTATACAATAGCATTAGGAGAATTGTGTTCACAAGGCACAGGTTAAACTGATCCTCAAATCTTACATTTAAGGAGGGAATTGAGTTTTGTCTGGAAAGCTACAGTCTTTACCTCAGGTTTTTATCATGAATGCTTGAAATATGCTGATATAGAATTGTAACATTTCAAGGAAGAAAATATCTGCAATGTAGGAATATGCTAAGTACTCTGAGACAGGTATCCAAATTTTTAAGAAGTTTGCCTTTTAAAGCCCGTTAAAGAGAAGCCCATATTGTCTGAGCTCTTAAAACTGCAAAGTTTTCTGCTTTTAAAGCATTTGAGCCAGCATACTGTGGTAAGAACCTCTATTCTGTATCATCTACTAAAGCAGACTGTGAACACAGTGTAAGATATAGGTTAATTTACCCTGAATATAGCACGGTAAATTACCATGCAACCAACAGTTATATTTGCATGCCTGAGAAAGGTATAATCTTGCATTCCGTCAAGGTGATTAATTAGTGTAATTTTATAATCACTGATTACAGACCCATCGAAATCACTGTAAAATTCTCAAACAGGGTCAAACACATTTCATTCAAACAGGGTCAACTCCAAAGAAAGTTCGTCAAAAACGTTGAGAAACTATTAATACAATGTTCCACTTAAACAAGAATCTTTTGATGCTTTAAGACAATCAATGCACTCACTACATGGCAAAGGCATAAGTCAGACTCATCTGGAAAAAAGAAACACTATGTTTTCAAAGTTGAAACTGGCAGCAGAGAAGCCTCTAGGGGATTACCTGGAGTCTCTGACCCTATTCCAGGTTTAATAATGACAGGCCTTGCATAAGTGTGCCATCTCTCTTGTAGGAAGCCGAGATGAAAAAGCTATACCAAAGGGGTCTATTCTGAGGGTTTCGTTGAGTTTTTTGTTGGTTTTTTTTGTTTGTTTGTTTTTTTAATTTCTAGAAAAATATCTGGACTCTACATTCTCTTACTCCATTCATCAGCAACCTGCAGCCATGGTAGTTTGAACTGAGAGCTAACTGTGATACTGTTTATCGGGCATTCCCCATCTTCTCATAGTTGCATGTGGTACAATAAGGTCTGCAACTGTGAACGCAGTAACATTCCAAGGTTGTCCTAATGTTCAGACAACATTTAGTTGTACCCTGTCCTAGCTATTTTTTCCAATGGAATGGGTCAGCTACATGTTTCAAAATAAGAAAGTTTGCCAAAAGATTAGGAATCTTCAGGAGTTTCCACTGAGAAATGTTTTCCTTTCTGTTGCTTCATGGTTTATGGTTTTTTACCCCCAATACTTTCACAAAACATTTCTTCATGAGTTTTCCTAGAAGAGCACTGAAACAAAAGCAAAGTTCACTGACAAAATCACCTTCTTTTCCTTTCAGAAATCAAATGCATATAAAAAGGAATTTTCTTTTTCCCCCATCCTTTATCAGAGAAACTATAATAAAGCAATTTAAAAAATGCCTCATTCTAATTTTCTAATCAGTGTTTCTTTTCTGCTCTGAGATATAAAACTAAATAGATCATCTGAAGCTTTAACACACATGAGTACTTAGCAATACTCTAATCTCAGTCACAAACACAATTCACAAAAATAATACAAATTGAAAGGAATGTTATAACAAAGCAGATGGTAACAGATATTTGATATTTAATTATGGTCAAATGCCTTGAGGTTTGAGACAATTTTTAGAGTATGAGTGCTCAAAGGCTAGTATAGTTCTTTTGGGCTTTGCGTCCTAAAAGGAATATTCAAAGTAGCTTGTGGCAAAGGTTTACTAGAATAACTTAGATTTAAAACATAAGTGGGTTATGAAAAGGAAAAAGACTATGAATTGTCAGATATAACTCCCTGTTGAAGTTTTAGGTAACAAATTGTGATTTTTTTTTAAAAAAGCCTTAGCATTTTTTTGCCGTTTTGTTGGGTTTTTTTTAATCAATACATGCACCTATTCACAGTATCATAAACTGTTTGGATTCTTTGCTTCACTGCTTGGAGTATAGCAAGGGGAAACTTAAAGGAGGCAAACAGGATGGGACACACAACAGGAAAGTATGCTAAGAGATACTACTATAGTACTTTTACTCTAGGAGAATGGATTATTGCCTGAGGAAACTGTGATAAGACTTAACCACACTGTGTTTCAGAATCTGTGGGGTTTTACATGTTAAGTGTGTTTATTAAATTTAAATCTTCTGGGCTAAGATATTATTTTAATCTCTCTAATCAATGTTCATTCATTCTCAGTAAAGTGATTCCTTAAGATGTCTATGGAGGTTGAAAACTCTTTGCTACTAAGGTCCAACTTTGTCCTCAGATGTTAGAAGATACTTACGTACTTAAAACCAGAATTGATCAGAACAGTAATAAAATATTATTACTACTTTGGACACATACATCCTCATTAATCTGATGATCTAAACCTGTTTGGCAAATACTAAAAATTAATTAAGACAGACATACAGAGAGGCCAAGGCTGTCAAATCTGCCTAAGGCGATTGGACATCCTCTTCCCATTAAAATTTATATTACACAAAGCATTACAGTTGTTGCCCTTACAGCCAAATCATGGACTGAATGTTTCTAGAGCCTCTCTGCCTCCTCATCCTTGAAGATGGCCCTATCAAGCTGTGCTTGAGTCACACTGGCAGGTTACTGTAGAAATGCTTATATTTGTGCTGAATTATTATGGTCTCCCAGGCTGTAAAGTCATCTGCTTCAAAAATTCAAATCATAGGCAGAAAAACACCTAACAATTTAATCCATACTCTTTGTTTTAATTGAGATGATAGGTTTTGTTGTTTGCAATGACCAAAGCATTTGGTCATTCCATCTAGGAAAAGACAGGCATGTATAGCCTGTATGGGAGGAAAGGAAGAAAAGTTAAATTTGCTTCATCCATAACCCCAGTTTAAAAATAGCTTCCCTGGTTCTTATGGCAGATATTACATACGCATGACTTAAAATGAAGAGCAAAGTACCATCTTTTCAAGGTTTTGAAGAGCATATAATGCCACTTATGTGCAATTAAACTTGAAAACGACGCTAAATGCCATGCTACAGCTGCAACCCCAAAAAGCCTGCCTGGAAGAAAACAGCCTAAAGCAAAACCATAAATCCCACTGCCAGCAAACCTACTGCAAGGAAGTCAGCATTACATTTTAAAGAGAACTGTTTTCCTAGAACACATTTATAACTACTGCAAAATTGGAGGTTTTGAGCCTGAAACTTTTGAGTACTGACTGGGGATGGACAGAACTGAAAAGACCATTCCAGACTAAATGGCTGCCTCATTAAATTACTATTGTTTAGCATAACCTTGTATTTTGTCACCCTTGTCTTAACCCTCTTGCTATTTATATGCAATGAGCAACGTACCCTCATTGACCTGCAGTGGAACTACTCAATGTGCTGAGCACTGAGAACAAGAACACTATACAACCAGTAGGGAGGACCCTGGTGCTGTTTAAAAATAAACTGTAGTCTGATAGTCTTTACACATTAGTAAGACAATGTTTTAGCTTCTTTTTATTCTGCCCTCCAATAAAATTCTCCTTATATAAAGTCAAGAGGAAAACACACCTGGGAAAAAAACACAACTCTCTAATCTGTGTTTGTTAAAATCTGCAATTATGCCTTTCTCAGGTAGATATAATGTATCTGGATTTTGCACACGAAAAGATGTTTAGTAGTCTTCTGCTCAAGATTCAGGGTCTTGAAACTCACGCTGCCTGTGGTTCAGGAATTTTGAGTTTTCCTACCTGAGTTATGTGGATGTATCTTTGCAAGAATGTGTACACACATACTTAATTTTAGGAGGAAGAAGAGGGTTTGCTGAAGGTAAAATAGGACTTGAAGACGCTAGAGAATGTCTCATGTCTTTAAAATTTCTCCTACAACTACCCTAACAAATTGTGGCAATTAACATGCTGTTAGTGTTAGATGTAAGCAGCCAGTGCAGGTGCTAATAATTGAAAAAGCATTTAGAGCTTTTACACCCTGGCTGAATATTTCATGATGTGCTGCATGTTTCACTATTTACTCAGTGGGCCTCTGTCACTTCAATCTTCTCTGATTGCTTTGACTGGTGCTATAAAGCTCAACCAAGACAGAGTGACGGCTTGTCACAGGCAAACTCCACTGACTCGAGCAGCTCGCTGGGACTAGCTATGAAGGTTGTCAAGACATTCTGATGGAATTCAGCAAATGTTTTGTGACTAATACACCCAACATTTGTCGGCTACCATTAGCCATTCCCTGTGACCCTGCAGTCTGTGTGGATAGCATTAAGTTGTAATGAGAATTTGTTGCCTGTGTGTGTTACACTAATGACACTCTCCCACTGATCTTTCCTTTCACAGGTTAATCAGAAATGAAATTTCTAAGGATTCAGTGCCCAGATGCACTGGGCTTTAGAGAAGAAAACCCAGTGTGACAAGAGAAAGAAAACCTGCAGTTTACTGTTAAATGCTTTCATTGTCATATTCAGAAGCTGTCCTAATAGTGGCTACAATCTCATACTGTCTTTTTCCCTAAATCTGAAAAGTAGACTATATGTAATACACTGGTTGGTACCTAGTGTCCTGTGCTATCTAATGGGCTGAATTACAGTGCCAAGAAAACTAACAATTCTCCTTCCTTTCCTCTTGCTCTGCTCAAATGTTTCTGGTTTTATTATCCTCAGAAGTCTTACTGAAGATTTCACATTAATTTATCAAGACTACTAAGAATACTGATATAAAGCTATTTCCTGTAAGAATCCTGCTCTTTAAAGTATCTTGATTTCTCAGGACATGATCAGAATATGCTTCTGAAGTATGAATCCTCTCACATTAAAAAGTAACAAAATAGTTAACTTCTAGACTTTTACATAAGCAATTTAATGAGGGGAAGACAAGGCACAAAGTCAATGTGTCTACTGGTTTTAATATTTCCCATTTTTCTCTACTGAAGCTGCAAAACTTGCAATCTTTGAGGGGTAGGAGAATGTACCTAAAAAGGAATTTTTCATTTGTAAAAAATAAACCCACAGTTAGGTAGTGTCATAAAATATAGGAGTGTTTTTGTCACTTAAATGAAATGTGTGACCTTATGATAAAAGCTACCACCTTTGATAGTCAAAGTTTATAAGAACACATTATTTTCTTTAAACCCGGTTTATAGCTAAAGAGCTTATTCCTTCCATTGCCTTGATCTGAGTGGATCTTCTATTATCCTGAACTACATAAAAAATATTAATTTTTTTTCCTGGAAAATTCTCCTTTTCTTTCCCAGCACTGCTCTCTCACCTCAGAAAGACTTGTGATAGATTTCACAGTAATATAAAAAAAAAATTCTGATACTGTTCTTATTCCCATGGTTTACAACACAACTACCAATGGTAGTAACAGTCAGAAGGCTAACATATAATACCACTTATCATTCAAATAATTTAATTCTATAAACTTGTTAAAAACAGGTCTAAGATAACATAGTGACATAACACTGAACTATTCCTGTTGTTCATGCTGGTCGTAGTGAAGTTGTAAGACAGGATCAAGAAGTGAAATGTGCTATTATATACCTGCTGTGTTGCAGCTTGATTATTGTTGCATATTAGCACTGCATAAAGGCAGGATATAAATCTGAAATTACATGATGGAAAGTTCCAAGGCTGAGAGATGTAAATATATACTATTATTATGGTTATCAGTGAGCTTTCACCTTTTCAAACCTTACCTTCATGCCTAGTTTAAGGGAGTCATGGGAAATGATCAGACTGAAATTATTTTACCAGTTTGGGCTTGAGAAATGTTCTCTTCTAGATCTGTCATCACTTTTCTTTTCATTTTTCTGAGAAAGTTCACAGTTTCAGCTCATGAAAGGGCAGCACTACAATGGCAGAGGCAATACAAATTCATCCTGAGTGGCACACTAGCAAAAATGTGTATGTACGTTTAAGTGGATGTGGTTTAGTGGGTGGATGAGGAGATAAATGTGCACAGCCATTGTTCATATATTTAGAATATTATATCCAACTTCAGGAAAAAAGACAGGAGGTTTCCTCCTCAACTTCAGATAAATAATCTCATTAGGCTTCTGGAAAAGTATGCCAAAGAGCTCACTTTTTTCTGTGTCACTTAGCTGGGTTTTGACAGTCTCTGAGCAAGTTTTATGGTTTGGTTGGGAATTATTTAAGATCCTCGATCAAAAAAAATCCTCAGGCTTACGAAATTCTCCTTGGCAACACACTGAAAACCCAGTGTCCTCTGATGCCTCTGATTCTTATGTGATCAGGGACACTAATGATAATGACCCTTTGCTGAGTATGCTACTTGTCTAGAGGCCTGTGTCAACTACACCACTACATACAGAGTGGACAGGGACAAACTATTTGTTTGCTCTTCAGGCCCTTTGGGCCCTGTCATATGCTATTTGTTCTTGCATTAAGAGGTAGTTTGACTCAGCTGGGCTGACATTTCCTTCAAGTCAGTGTATTCCACTCATGCAGTAGCAGCTAGAAAAGCATTAAGTATGGACTTGAGCCTCAGCAACAATCCTTTTAAGTGGCTTTTTTGATTCATATCCAGGCCTTTCACATTTTTACTGGTCATTCTGAATCCAAAATGACATATTTTTTTTTAAAAACTAGCTTTGCTACTTGATATTCAGGCAACATAGCTAACGTGGCTGCTCATCAATAATATGCATCAAAACCTGCAACTGAGATGAACAGGTGACTGATATTGCTGCATGACACCAGAGGCATCAATTGGTTCTACTTTTCTTCTCTGTCTCATGAAGGAGCCCTGATATGTGATTATTCTGTCACTCACAGCTTTTCCTCCTTTTGCTTCCATTTAAATTTTACTTTTTATTGTAATAGGATGCCCTTGTGTTCACATCTCAACAGGAGAAGTAGCCATTTTTTCCTGTTGGAGTTTAAGTTATTTTTAAGAAGTATCCATGTTCTTATGGGTTTAATGGGACAGACTTTTGCTGATGTAAGACAGGTAAAAATAACCATGATGATGCAGAGTATTTTTCTGGTTAATCTGCATTTGTAGCTACTGTTGGAATTTGAAATATTTGTTTCTTATTTATTAGACTCTTATAGTATTGCATCAGTGTGATTCTGCTCATGTCATTTGATGTGATGCAGGATTCAGTTAGAACAGTGACTTTCTAAATGTGAATCTAGACCATCTGTGATGTACACAAAGAGCATTTTTATGTCAATCACCTATTTATATCAGTAATTCATTGTAATTTAGGGTCATCAAAAAGATGACATTAAAAAGATGCCTCCAATCTATTCATCTGGTTCACATTTGGTAATACAGCTTTCTACTTATGTGTGACTAAATCTCAAAAACTCCCATTTTCTGACCAGGTCACATCACTTGTCATGATGTCCCAGAGAATTCCTATCATACAGTTTCTATGCTCTGTTCTATTTCAGTGATAGCAGAAGTCATAAAGTTTTATCCCATAGCACAATACCTTCTTCCCTGATTTGACCTAGTCACTGTGGGAATCTAAAATCTATGTGGCATTTTCAACATTATCTTAACTGTAGGGATGTTCAGAATGTGATTCAAGAGTCACAATTCAGATTAAATTTTTTTAAATGAACTTCTCACATATTTGTCCTTTTCATGCTCCAGACTTCTTGTCCTCCAGCACCCCTCTAGATCCAGGACCATAGCTGAGGAAAAATTTGCAGAGTAGCCATCTGTTTCAAGGCAGGTGGGACAGGGTCAAAACTGACTTTGAAAAGTAGCTTTTAAAGTAAATTTAGGAAAAAACTTGCAAAAATAAATATCAGCTACAGACATGACAGATTTACCTCTTGGGTACTTCTAGCTGCTATACACTAAAGATTTCTGGGCAGGAAAGCAAGTACCTGTCACTTTAAGTAATCTACGAGGATACAAAATAGCAGATAATACAATCCACCTTTGTTTATCGGAAAGAAGAAAACAGTTTGACCATTACAAACAAAGCTTAACAGAGCTCTCTTCTGATTCAATCCATGTTGTCTTATTTAGCACCTTGAACCAAAGTTAAGTCAGTATAGATAAAAAGTAAAATGAAGAGACGGTTGGGTCTGGGGAGCGGCTGAGGGTGCGAACACAGGGCTGGAGAATAAATTTAGCAGCAGCGAAGAAGAGGAAGAAAACAATGTCTGGATTTGGAAGCCTGGCAAGTTCTCCACTCACTGCTCAACCTGTGTTTAGCAATTCTGATGTGCTACTGAGCAGACAGCTCAGGCTCAGGACGACTACTCTCCCTCAGTCCCTCTTCAGCAGGCAATGAAAGCAGGCTCTACTTTGAAAATCTTCCCCCATCATGCAAACTGACACAGGCATGCTTTTCAAAAACCCACAGCCAATCTGTTGATCATTACTTATTTACAAAGGCCTTCGGGCAGAAAGTCCTGTAAAAACCATACTTGATACGGTATACACTAGCTTTTTCTGCTTGTGGAAAAAAGTACCCCTAAGGCTACCTCAAACCATCACTTTCTATTGCACATAAAATGTACCGTGTAACACTAAAGTATTTAATATATATGGTATAATATATCTACAGGAAAGGCATTTGTGTAGAAGTATGTTACCCTGTATTTGGTAATTTGATGTTTTGCTGAAGGCTATGACTTGAAAAAGCCTGCACCTAGTACAGAGGACCTGTCATCTCAGTACCCAAGAGCCAATAGAATAAAGAAGTACCCTTAAGCAGCAAAACTTTGACACAGCTTTGAAGCATATGAAAACAGTATAACTCCCCAGAATTATTATTACTCAAGATCAAAGAAATGAGGCATACTTTACATAGCAAACAGGGACAGTGTGTTCAGCTCCAAATGTTTCAGCTCTTTCTCTCTCTCTCTCCCTCTCTCTTTCTTTTTACTTCTACTTCCCCAAAATTAGGATTTGGGGGAAGGTGAGGGGGGAAATCTCCCACATGTTTAAATTTTAAGCAGTTAAAACTATTAACACCAGATAAGAGGACTGTCCAAAGGTAAGTAAGTTGAAAACGATGCTAGCATGACAACTGGCACCATAAAAATGAGAAGTTTGCCAGTATGCTCATTTTATTCTTCCTCATAAACTGTAAACAAGCATGTAAATCAGTGTCATATGGGCAAGGCTGAACTAACAGGAAGTCAGAGAGCTTTTAATGATACATTTAACAGAAATAGATGGTAAATAGGGGAAAAAAAAGCCACAGCTGGGTGCATTTTCTTCTGTGAATCAATCTCACTTTTGGTTCTGTAGTCTAAACAGAGATGAGGACGACTTGTAGAAGTTACGTCCTTGAATATGCCCTACATTGCAGAAACAATAAACAAATATGGATGTTTCTGTAACTGGCCAAAGAAAATTCCAGTCTAGTGACTGAAATACAAAGAGAAATATCACCTAGCTATATCCAAAATCATTAAAGGAACAAAATAATTGTCAATAATAAAAATATTGAAGGATTTTATATATGAAAAGAATTATATATTTGTATCCATTTTTTTTCACTTGAGCAGTCACAGTTATACACACACATAAATCTCAAATCGCATAATTGTGTCTGTTTACATGTATCAATAAGTTTACATTTTTGTGTGTGTGTATATATATATATATATATATACACACACACACATACAGTGGAAAATCTCTGCTGTAGTATTTATTGATACAATTATGGACTGAGGTTCTAGCCTGACTGCCTAAGATATGCAAAATCAGAGCAGGAAGAGCCTCCTTGCAGAAAACTCTATGTCTACAACGTGATCCTATTCTGACTGACTTGAGCAGTTAAAAGGTGAAGCACAGTGAGATAGAATGAAAATGCCATATTATTTTAATAGATTCCAATTTCTTTTTGCAGTTCTCATTTTAACAAATCTCTTAGAGGTAATTTGTCCTGTGGAAGGAAACTACATAGTTATGCAAAGGAGTACTGTTGTAAAATAATGTACACATAGCAACAGGGGAAAAATATCACTAACAAGATGATGTTTTCATCACCCACTTTTAGAGTATATACTACCCTCTTAAAAATCTCTGTATTTCATAATTAATGTGCTTTTAGCTTGACTAAAACTGCGTTAGTTTTGAACTTTGCTTTGGCAAGTACATATATTATTAGACTTTTTTATCAGTCTAAATCAATTAACCGAAATTTGATTTCAATCGACAGGATAAAAGGAAGGTAATATTCAGGTTCATTTTTGATTGTGATGATACATCTCACATATGGCCTTAAGTACAGAAAACAGTACTCAGAGGGAATCCAACAAAAAGAGAATTGCCTGAGGCAAACTAACCACATGAGTTCCCCTGATTGGTTAGTGCTATCATTAGTGCCACTGCTGTTTAAGAACTACACATGGACAGGACAGGGTGACAGCTAAGACTTTAAAGCCTATGTATTTTTCAAACAGCTTTTCAAACTGTTTTTCATGACAGAATTTTTTTTCAGCTCTATCATTAACTGCTGACAAGCTGACAGAATAAATACTTCAGCCTTTCAGAAACCATCTAACAATCTTTTTTTTCACCCCCCTCCGCTTATTTTTGATGTGGGGGGAGGAGAAGTGGAAGGAAGGAAGAAAGCAGATGAAGATATGGGTTTCTTACAGTCTTACCTCATCAGCTTGGGTGAGGAGTTGGGTGAATTTCTCATGCCTCCGTTTCGCTGCTTTTTTTTGGGTGATAGTGTCGACGGCTGCTCATCTTCAACTGGAAATATAAGGAACTTATGAGATTAAGTACTGCTCTAAGTGCAGTGTGAAATACAACTGAAGTAGCAAAGAACACACACTCTATGTCCATTCACTCACTGATACTTCATTGCTAACATAGGCCCAACAGTAATAAAAATCAAATACATGTTAGTCGAAGAGATTGGGTTGAAAGAGAAGCAGGGAAGAATATCAGGGGTTTGAACATAGGCGTTCAAATTGGTTTCATACTTCAAAAACAAAGGGGGGGAACCACATTCGGGTTATTCTTAGAGTTATTATCAGTTAATCTGCGCTATAGAAAAATAGAATTAGTGCTCTGCTATATTTCCAGACAGATAAAGTACTATTTGAAATATCAACGTAACAGCTGCCAGCCTGCTTTTGCTAATGAACTAGACACCAGTTGGTTCTTGCTCCTCACATGCCAAACAACAGAGTCTTCATGAAGAGATGTAAAATATTCAATGCCTTGATGTTCAATGATTCAGTTCGTCGGGAATGTGAATGCAGCCTGCCATTGTGCACAGATCTCCAGCACAAGTCAGACCTCATCGCTCTACCCTTCTCACAAAAGGGAGTTTTAACAGGAGTGAACAGAATGAGGTTGAATGGAAGTGGGGAGACAATACCTGCATAACAGAGGATGCATGTGTTATGCAATCTTTTAATGAGGATGACGTGCATTTTCAATGACAGATCAATTTCTAGAATTAAAATCATGTACAGTTTGCCAGTCATAAACTACTCTTGGATAACTTATGCCACAATATGTATTGCTTACACAAGTGCCGTTTCCTAAGAACTCATCTATAAGAATTAACCAACATCTTTCTTACTTCGAGATTATATAAGTGCACTTGATAATCTGCATGTAAACTTTACATGTGCTATCAAAGGGAATAATCTCATGCTTACTTCCTCAAATTCACACTAATGTTGATCTATTCTAATATAGAGAAGGAAAAATAATTTTTTTTCATTCTAGTATTAACCAAAAAATATACTAGAAGACAATGTAACTGATGCCTAGGAAGCTAAAAGAAAAGACATTAGTATAGTAGCAGTAGTATCTATATTAAAAGAGCTTAGTACACATTAGGAGTGCACAAGCAGAGGCTGAGAAAAAATACTATTTGCAACAAGCTACATAGGAAAAACAACAAAACCTGGTTATCTGCCACCTGCCTTAGACTTATCTTGGAGAAAATAAAGCAACAGCCTTCTGCTATAACCCTTTTCTGACACAATTTTATTACAGACTGCATTCTAGCCTGCCATGTCTGTCTGTTTGCCCAAGCCTGTTATGGAACTTCATTTTGCCTTGGTCAAGACCAAAAAACTGGACCCTGAAAAGACAGATGTGCTCTCTTTTTATATGACCGGGCATCACCAAGCACAAGGGATTCACAACAAAAGAAAGCATTGCAAAGGGAAAACAAAAAAAAAACAACCAAACAAAGCTAATCCCAAAATAAATGTCCCAAAGAGTGGTACAAAAATAATATTTAGATTAGAACAAGGACTGTCTAATAATGATTTATTGGTTAACTTAACTTTCTCCTCTTCTAGGGCAGCATCCCCAAAGACAAAGCCATTTTCTTCTCCTTTGACTTTTCTTTTTTTCCAGATCAGAGTCCTGCAGTGTAAATGCTTGTTGATGATCAGTCAAGTGCCATTCTTTGTTTGGCTGAGAGATAACTAAGCCCATAGAAAATTCTCAAAAATACACAAATTGAAATTTTTATTCTGTGGCAGTTTGTTCATATTAAACTAGAGCATTTAGCTCTAGTATTTAGCTATGTGTACCATGAAGTGAATATGCACAGAATTACTTTATTGGTAATATCTTTGTATTTCTGATTGAAAAAAAAGTGCAAGTGTTTGAGCCTTTCAGAACATGCTCTGCAAAACACTCTCGGAAATGGCCTAGTCTTTTTTAAACTTCTCTAAAAAAAGTTATTCATATGCTATTCCACACAGACAACAGGTTTCAAGATATACACTGTACTTTCTTTTTCTGTATCAGATATAAAAATTCAGTTCCAATCTGATGAATCCACCACTTAGAAGATCAAAGGAACAAGAATCATGGAAAATGTTCCTGCCAGGAACCAACAAATTATCTGGTTTGCTCTCCTGGTAGTAAAAATTCTAAATTTTACTTAATTTAATCTGCTACCATGGAGTTACAGCACGTCTGTCAAGAGATGCAATATGCCACCACAAGGTATTGTCACACTATTTTAACAGTCTAAGGAAGATAGATCAAGACCATGTGCAAAACCTTACATTAACGTAAGTCAACTGTAGATATTACTGCAAGAAATATTTCTATGAACAAGAGAAAACAGCATTAAAAAAGAGTACTTTTCCAAGTTTTCAGCTAGCTAATAAGACTCCTGTCTGATCCCTTCAAATTCTGAAAGTTAGTACAATAAGAGGCTTTTGCACTTCATAGTCCAACATTTGTGTTCTCCAGTGTTGCTAGGTGATACTACCCTGCCACTCAATTAAAAACAAAGTCTTACTGTAATCATTCAGAATAACCATTTCTAGAAGTACATTTCTAGCAGTCTGCACTTATTTTTGGTATTGCATCTGCAATAAGTAAGCTCCTTTTTTGCATATGTGCTTGTCATCTTCAAACTGTGTCACTGTCACCAATTGCCTGGAAAGCCCAAGGTTAATGTGGCTCACTAGTTAACACCTGTTAGCAAAGCCTTCTGAGGAATCTCAATTTGTTGCTAAAGCAATGCCTTGTTCAAGCAAGGAAGCCATATATTCTCACTGTAGCAATGAAAGGAGATCTATCTTCATCACATCACATAAATCCTAGATTTTGCTTTTCATTGAAATCTCTGTGCAGAGTTTACAGGGCTTCTGTATTTTAGAAACACATCTCCATAAGAATGGGGGAAGGGAATCCGTGAAGCTGAAATATGTGAATAGTATATAATGGACACCATTACCTATGGCTTGGTTCCCCAAAATTTTGAAATGATAACTCACAAGTGGTTTCTTAGTAGTAAGTAGGATATAAAAATATTTAATTATTATTCTTCAAAATACTCTTATCAATTTTCTGCATATTTAAAGAAATAGATCTAGCAAAATTTTTAGTAAAGTAATTAAATATAATTTTAGTTTCATGGTTCCTGTGTCTGCATTAATTTAAAAGGGAGTCTTAAATTTGCCTGTTCTTATGAAAGACAACCATATTTGAGTAATTGGCTGTGATATATGACAACTCAACTCTGATATTGTATGCTTGCTTTTGTTAATGAGTCCCCATTTTTTACTATTTTTCATGTCTTTATACTACAGGATTTGTATTAAATACAGCCATATTATATTATGCAGACTTTCTTTACCAGCTTTCATGAAAATTGCAAATATGTTCAAGAATTGGACACAGAATTTCATAGATTCAAGAGCTTGTTTGCACACCCCTAAGTATAACACTTAATGTACTGTTGTATCAACCTTCAGTTCAGTTGTTCTAATAACAGTTTTGCAGTTTTGCAGGAAGATTCAGTGCTAGAAAAATGTCAGGCAAGTCTAATGAGGCTTCAGATGCTCCAGTTTGTGCTGGAGTTTAATTTAAAGTTACACTGATGTTTTAACATGTTTGCTTACTCTTGAGTAAAGAGTGTTCATTACTTCAATGACATAACCTCCAGACAATATACCATGAATTGGTTTAAGATGTGCTGGTAATTTTAACAGCCTTAATGTGGAGTTGAACATCTGTAACAACATATTACTTGACTTTTTTCATTTCATTTCTAAAGCAAAATAAAGGGAATGTCTTTCAAAACAGTGGACAAGTTCATAACTTTTTTTCGTTGTTATTTTCTTACTATTTTTAAAATAAAACTGTCCCCTTCACTGCCTCTCCTGGGTCACTAGCAGAACAGTTTACAGACACCTTTTTAAAGGCCCCAAAATACTGAAATTTGAAATAACATCTGTGTTATTGAACATCACATCAACTGGAATACCCAGTAAATTCATTCTGCCTAGCATGTAAATGCTTCAGAGCAAATAAATCCTTTGAAAGGTAAAGCACAAACCACCCAGAAACATTAGTTGACTAGCTATCTCAATTAACTTATTAATCACCACATCTGGAGAAACCCACATCTGTAAGCACTTAAGAGAGCATTAGTAATGTCATAGGCACATGGAAAACAGACTGCAAAACCATGCACAAACCGATCTGTGTTGCCTTATGCATCCAACTACTGGGCTACCTACGGAGATCTTGGTTCAACCCAGGCTTTTGGGAGTGGCAGCGGTATTTTACAGGTAAGCTGAGTGCCCTTTGCAATCTACAGTATGTAGATTTTCCTTGTTCGACAGAACTCAGTAAGTTAAGGTGCAGCAGCGAGGGGTTGTTGGGGAGGAAGAGGCTCCCTTTACGGTTATTAACAAGTGGAACAGGTTCCGGGATTCCTTCAGTGGACTTGGCATCAACCAATGCATTAGTAGTTGCATTCTTGAATTGATATGAGCATTTTGGGTAACTTGATCTAGCTGCATTCTTTACTTCTAAATAATAAGAAAAGATTTAAATTAATTTCTTTGTATTAAAAATTATTTCAAACCACAGGCATGAATCAGTTTTGATATTACATGGAAATACAGATGTTAAAGCCTTAAGTAGCAGTTCCAAAAGCAGAAATAGAGGTTTATACCTGCAGCTTTCATAAGGTTGTCTTTTTTTTCTTTTCTGAAAATGTCTTTTTATAAAAGAATACTCATAAAAGGATTATTCCACAATATTATCACCTTTAAGCAATAATCTCATCCTAGAGTAAGTATGTCTGAGGCAACACTTATTTCCCACATGTTGATAAAGGCTTAGAGATTTACTAGGTGTGGAAGATGTTTATTTCTTTGAAAGTACTGAAAATGACAGGGGAGGTAGAGCACTCTGCTGCTATTAAAATAAATAAGGAATCATAGAAAACGTAAGGTCAACACTTCAAAACTGTGCAGGCATACTTATGGAATTAAACTGATGTTTAGGTATCTACATTAAAAGGGTTGGCTATTCAGCAGTGCTGCATACCGTAAATTTCTGAAGGTCATATAAAGCACCTCTGTAAAGAAAATTAAGAAATCTGGTTTCCTAAATATGGAGTTATCTGTGATTCTTAGTCTTCCATTACTAATATATCAAAGCTAATCAAATACATAACCCTCCTTCCCCCCAAAACAAATGGCACCCTCTGTAAAAACAGTAAAAAAAAATGTTTTTCTGGTAAAAATATGCAATAAAGGTTTTCTTTGAATGCTTGTTTCATTCTGAATGAGTATAGTATAGAGAAGAAGGTGTATTATTGAGCCAGTAAGATCTTATATCTAGTTATGTATTATGAAGTAAGGAGGTTAGATGGGGAGTAGTTGGTGGACTGATAAACCTGCAGCATTATTTCCATATGTTTCAATTGCCTTAAAGATTGTATGGAGAATATTGAGCAGTTAGTGGTTCCAAAGTAATTGAGGAGGTCGGTATGTTTTTTGGCATCTTTGTCTAGTTTACCACCAGCTAGAAACACCATCTGGTAACGGGGAAGATAAGTAAATAGCACCCCCATGCTTGCCATTTTTCTTCAAGCACAAAATCTGTCTCTCGTGCAAAAAAAGTGGGTCTATGGGAATTACAAGAGTCATTTGAAGGTACCTTTTAACAAGGTTCAACTTGCTAGTAATAAAGCATCCATTCTAATTCAGTGACCTCTGAATTGATGGCTTGCTACTACTCTGACTGAGGTAGATAGAAAAATCAGTGAGGAAAGAACTAGAGTCTGATTCACAATGTTACTCTGCTTTTTACTAATAGTAGAAACATTTAAAGTATAATAACAATAATGCATACTCATCACAGTCCACATATATTTTAAATCATCAGAGGGAGAGTATATATCTTTTATTAGGAAAACTGCCACAAAAAACCCACTGTGAATAATATTGGATACACCACTTGAAAATTACTGATTTTACCTCAGTTTCTGAGGTTTTGTTAAATTTTGTACTTCTATTTTTTATATTACTCTGGTGAAACAATTTTCAGATGATAAAATATATCTGCAGAGACCTCCCTCCCTACACAAGTCACCGGTCAAGCATGTATTTGAAGATATGCATCAATTTGGTTCTATTTTTGAAGTATAGATAGTAATATTGGCAATAATCTTCAAAAATCTACAAGCCTGCATCAAAGTATCTTCACATGCAACAGAAGAAGACCAAAACTTGGTAAGCTTATCCAGCCCCAATCAAGTTGTTTCAGAAATATCATAATCTTTTTACAGCCTCTTCTGGAGCTCACTAAGTGATGGTTTCAGATACCAGACCTCACTATTAAGCAATAACGTTCCAGAAAAATGTACATCTTTTGGAATATTCCATACAGACATGAGCAAGATGTCCCAAGATTTTGTGCTTGCAGTGGCACAGCATGAGTCAGAACAAAAATACTTGTCTTTTGGTAATGGCTTCATATCTGGTGTTTGGCATCACATTTAACAGTCCCACATGATCTTGTTCAGCATGAAGGCAGACTGAGCTGCTTAAAACATAACCTACTTCTCCTTATTTCCAACAGTGTGGACAGGTACTATTACTGAAAAGCAAAACAATGAGCATGGGGATAACAAGTTGCCTTTTTTTGTTCAGTCAAATTATTCCAGATTTAAAAGTTCTAACTACTGGTTTCATTCCATGACTTCTAGCTTCTTGCCTCTGACAAGAGCTCAGCTACTTCAGATGAAAGTTGAAGAAGCCCCATAGTGGATAACTGTGAAATATCTTGTACATAGGACAAGTTTTTTCTTATTCCAAAAGTTTATGGCTCATGTCTTTTTACTCCATCATGAAAAGCAAGGATTATAGTATAATATCTGAATATCTCATGTTTCATAGAGATAATAATCTCTCTCTCTGTTCCTCCTACAATTATATATTTCTTACCACAGAAGAATAAAACTGGTTACTCAGTGTAAATGTTACTGTCAAGTTGTGCATGCACACTGTGCCCCAAAGACAGGCATGTCAGGATACACAGTAAACTACATGTGCAAGCACGGTGCTTTCAGAGTAAAGCAGTATTATACAATTAGGTGAGAAATACAGGCCAACACTGTCACTTCATCAGATATGTACTATAATGTGCAGAACCTAAACCACTTAAATAGCACCCTGTTGTTCAGCAAAAGCAGTTGATTTTTATTAATAATTTCTTTAAAATCTGATTGGGTTCTTGCACCACTATGTGGGCTGATTTCCACAGAAAACATATTTGGGAAGCGAAGACTGCTGTTAGTTATATGAAACTAAATACATCCTTACATGTTGTCACTGCCTCTCTAGGTTTGGCAATCAAACTGTCTGGATTGGGGTAATTAGTTGTACTGTTGTGCAGTGTCAAAGCACAGCCTCCAAGTCCACAAGGGTTCTCTTCCAAGTATGTGATGAGTTTAGCACCAGTGAGTCTACTGAAAGAGAACTGTTTTTCTACTCATAGTTAGATTAATTTCTTTTTATGCAATATAACATATGACTTTATTTTCAATGCAAATGATCACAGGACGAGTGTGCTGCCTGGATTGTTTATTCTGCCCAAGTTCCTTAGAACTGTTCAGGACACTTGTGTATCCGTAAGGCATTATTATTGTACCTAAGAATAGAGACACTTACTGGTCATTTTGAGAGCAAACTTTCAACTGCTTTCCAAGAATGGTAAACAATAAGGAACAGGATAAGAGTAGAGTAAGGGTAAGACATTCCATTTTCTGTAGTATTTTCTAATTGCACCCTGAGTGAATAGTACCTACTTTTAGTAAATGCTGTATAGAACTTGCCCAAGAAACCTGTTACCATGAGAGAATTAAAATAATGTCTATAAGATGTGAGATATTAATGCAATTGTAAAGGTATTTTGATATTCCTATTCCTTACCTCCACCCTCAGGAACTCCCTTTCAAGCTCAATGAATATACACTTGCCTACAGACTGCATTAGAGAATCATGCCTGTTTCTATTTCTATACATTTTATTTATTATAATGAAGATAATTTGAATTGCAATCTGCAACTCCCTGAACATTTTTAAAACAACCAATGTAGTTAATCTAATGCCTATGGCAATCTCTATTTATTCCTTGTGAGCATACACTTGCCATAACTTAAAACTGGGCTGAGCTTTAATTTAAATGTAACAAGGCAGAATACCAGTACATTGCTTTCAACAAAATGGCTGAAACTGGCTTCAGCATGATTTGCCTGGAAGGGAAGATGAAAATGTGTTTTAAAGGAGAAAAAATATCCTGACCAAAACCAGACATTCTAAACAACCACCACCAATACCCACTACTCCTTTCCTCCCCCATCTCTATCAGCTGCTAGGCTTTCAGCACTGTTTTTCGCCAGACACTAGCACAGTGTTTTCCTTCATAGTCAGCCATCAGCCAGAGCTGTCACTTGCAGATACTTCATTTTTGTTTCAGTCTAATTCATGCTGCACCCCCTTAATCTCTGTAGTGAGTAATGCATTGTCACTGTGCAGATATGCCAGATCCAGCACTAGAAGTACAGAGAGTGTTTCTAACAGTTAAACTATCTTGGTTTGAAGAAATATTTTATTTCTTCCTCCAACTTAACTGTTCTCTTTCCCCTAAACATTTTCCCAGCTGACCTCCAAAGGAGCAGTCACCATTCTGCAATCTGGCTCAGCTTTCACAGGGTGGGGGGTGAAGACAAGCTGCAGTCCTGTGTTATTAAATGCAAATAATCAATATGTTGATTGAGCTTTTGGCTACCAGAGTTCTTTTGATGGGAGTGACAGTGAGCATGACTTCCCTCATTCAACGACAAGTCTGTTTAGACTTTGCTACCTACCACTTTGTGAATCAGGCAACTGAAAATACCCACAGCAATTCCTCCAAACTGTCAGCTATTGCTGTGATTCCACCCAGCACCCCCTGTACAAGACAACAGATTAACCATTAGGCTAGATATGTTGAAAATATACAGCTTCAACCTTTCCCCAGCTAGCTCAGAGCGATGTATAGATGATTATTTCAACCGTCAGCTGCCGCATAGACTTAAACCCCTGCACAATAACTCCTGGATTCATCTGCCCCTTGTCAAACTTACACAGCTTTAGTTTGAGCATACATAGTGTGGCAGTTTCACTGCGGATCTAGAATAATCCAGACGGCTGCTGTCTCTTTGTTAACAGGAAGCTAAACTGATGAGTTTGTAATGCATTTCTTATCAAAGGTAGTTTCAGAAAGGAAAATGTGCCAAATCAGTTGGGGTTGGAGTTTAGCATACTATTAAAATATGGTTTAATCACAATATTTGTTATTTGCTAGGAAAAAAACCCAAACATTATTCACCCCTTTTAAAAATCACTTTATGCCAATGAACTATTTAGTTTACAAATTTACTTGATTTTTTTGGTGGTAATAGATGTAATGAAATCATTGACTAGAAACTGCAATATAATGGTGCTTGATGAGATACAAGAATGTTAATTTTAGAAACTGCAGAGCTGTTTTTGCTTAGTGTCTGAAATTGTAATTCAAATGAAACAGGATTGCTGTTTGGGTTTCTATGTGCATTACAAAATTAGGGAAATGCATTTCATTGTGATTTTTAATACAAAGAGAAAAGAAATATGCTGCATCTCTCCACATACTAGTACCATTAGAAAAGCAGGTGAGGCTGGCTTTTAGTTGCAGTGTGCCACCTGAAGCAGATAAGAAAACATCAAGATCTGAGAATGTCAAGAATGCATCATCTCAGAACATTTTGCAAACACTGAATGGTGCTTACATGAGACATTCTCTTTGAAACAGTGCAGCCCAAGAAACGTTTTTTTTTTCTTTTTTTTTCTTTTTTCTCTTTTTCTCCTAGTCTTGCACCTTCTGGCTAAAGCCACATAAAATTGCAAAACAAATGCATTGGTCTACTTTTTCTTTTTTTTTTCTATCGGTATCCAGTGCTTATATTTTGCATATACAAAATATATACATGGTCTTTCAGTCTTAATTCTTCTCACACCAAAAAAAAAAAAGAAACTCAGCCACAGATATATTCCTCAACTTTGCTTTTCCCTGAATAATGTAAAAAAGACATTTTTTAATTGAAAATGTGGAATGTTGCTAGACTGGATCCTGTTCTGTATTCTAGATGGCTGCTCTGGTATTCTGTGAAACCATTATAAACTTTCAGTTCCTGAGCTTTTGGGGTAAGATGTACTTAAGAGTGAAAGACAGACTGCAAAGAAGTTTGAAAACCAGCAAACTTTTAACTTGAATCTTTCAGTGAAAAAAAGTCTGGGGTATGGATTTACACCAACTGAATTTATTTTTAGGGGTAGAGCAACTCCCTAAGGTTACCACAGAAATTTAATGTTTTTTCTTTGCTCCTCCTATTTAATTCAAGAGCATAACTAATATGAATGCTGTATCAGTTATCACTTCTTTGTAACTAGGAATTCAGCAAGCAAAGAAGTGGTTTAAGGCTGTTCAAATTGTGGTTAATCTGAAATCCACTGAAGTCAGACAAAACACACGTCAGCAGACTTTAGATCAGGAGCTGTTCATACCTCATGCATATGCTGTATATATAGGAAGAAAGTCTTTCCTATATATACAGTGTATATACAGCATTTAATAATTGGCTTGTGCCATTTAGAGGGGAAAGGCTTCAGATTTCATAGATGTGGTTTCTTGTTCCCATACAGAAGTATACTGACAATATGATACTATTTGTACATAAAAAAGCTACTTTATTTAATTCCTAATCCAATCCCAATTTATATTTAGACTAAGTCATAGGTCCATTGAACCTTGAACATCCTTTTTGATTCAGATTTTAGTATTCCCTCATACATTTTTCTTGATTTTTAGTCCTCATTCCTCACTGGCCTTTTCAAATTATGATTCACTCTGTAATTGTTTATTCAAGTCATTGTATTATTACTGGAAAACTGTCAAACGAAAAGCTCAAAAAAAAGCAAAGCATCAGTGGACTTTTTCCCCCCTGTCCATTTAATTGTCCAATCGACTTCTCCACATGTTGTACCACACAGAATACTATTTGGATAAAGTTTATTTTAGGAAAGGGTGAAGGGAATGGAGATGTGTCTAAACTGTAGATCTGTGTTCATGGGGGTCCGTTGTCCAGACAAATATCAAGTGTCTCATTGGCATGGCAAGTGTAAATATTCTGTGTCAAATTTTAAATTATGTTACTCCATTATAACAATCTGTTCTGAACACGGGGGAGGAGCAACAGCAAAATGTTATTCCTGTGTGTCAGAAAAGAGCTGTTCAGACCCTGTGTGTCCTACAGTGTCACAAGCAGCTGTGAACTTCCATTTTAGAGCTCCAGCTCCTGTGTCTAGCAGAAGCAAAGTACAAAAGAATTGCTCAAAGCCACAGGCTAACTTTTTAACAGACTACCTGATGATCCTATGGCTACAAGTAGAGGACTGGGAATCTCTTGACTAGGATTTAGCTTTACCACTGATCTGTTACACAGCCTTGGGTTGCTCACTTGCAGCCAATTTTTTTAATGGAGTTCCTTACTTATAGCTCTTGCTAAAATTCAGGTGACCAAATTACCTGAAAACATGGCTGTTAATCTCTAATTTTTCTCAGATCTAGCAAGTATAAGAATGCAAGGTTGCTATTGCTGTTTGGAAAATACATTTGGAATACATTAATAAAATCATACTACATTCATATGATGAGTGACTTGTTATTACAGTGTTTGGTGTTCTTTTTTTTTTTTTTTATTAGACATGAAAGTGTGTCTGTCCCTTTAACACTGAATAACTTCAACATCCTTTTTATTTCTCTGTTTCTATTTTCCTTCCTTAAAAAAATACAGTGTCAATTAAAGGACACTGATTTGCTTATGAGTGATCCTTTGACAGTTCCCCAAGGCAAGACAAGTAAAGCCAAAAGGCACATCTTTGGGAGAGTCTTTAAGAGTAGCAACACAGAACAAATCGTAACATTCAGTGTCATAGGCTATCCTTGTTTCAATATATAGCAATCCAACGTATATTGTCCTTTGTCCTATTTCCTCAGAGAGGATTTTGACACCAACTGTTGAGGGACATGGAGGAAGAAGTTACAGCACTAGCAAGGGCAGGCTGTAGTTAAGCAGTTCTGCTAAACTATAGAAGGAATCCCTCCGTTTTTACAAAGTAAAGGAAGTTTCCCCTTTGTGACTACACACACTCACAGTCTGATCAGTCAGTGCTAAAAACAGTGAAGTTCTATATGTGGGCAAAATATAAGCTACTATTAAAAAAATATCAAAATTTGAAAGGCCACTCACCATTGTGCCTATGATCACTTTACTGTTTACACTCCCTCGGCTCCATTAAATTCAGAGAAAAATATGCAATAACTAGAAGTAACTAAGGTTAAAAGTAAGCACAGGATTACTCTGCTCCTTGGGATTAGAAATTGTGTATTTACTGCATAGAGTGTCAGGAAGAGTGAGTATTTCAGGGCACAGGAAAGCAATAGTTAAACGCAGACTCCACAAATTTAAGCTTGGTCTTGCTATTCCTGTGAACACTGGGATGTGTACATTTCATCCTGCAGAAATCTAATTAGAATTATTATTTTGTTTTTCAGTCAAAAGTATCAATTTATCTTAACAATACACATTTTCAGAGCAATTCCCACCTGCACATCCTAAATTTTTAAACTGAAATAACTTTTATCTACCTTGCTCATGACAAGACATACTAGGTCCCTGTCAGCACTGCCTCTGAGAAAAGAAGAGATTTACCTAAACTTCTTATAAATCCCTTGTATTCTTAAAAGCTGGGGGTTTTTTTTTGGTTTTTTTTTAGTTCTTCCAATAAGTTGTCTTACTTCTGAAAACACAATTGAGAGGATGCGGCTGAGGTGGTTTATTTTTTTTTTAACTAGGTGGTTAATATGCCAGTGATAAATTGGGGTTTTCTTCATATTTTTTTTAATTTTTAAGCTTTGCTACCATTGAATTTCTTTTCCCTTTTGGCTTGTGTTCACCCTTGTAAAAAGGATGTAGAGGTGTCTGTGTCTCTGAACAAGAAGAACTGAAATATTGACATTTAACTCTGGCTTTCTTATCTTCAGTCTTATCCAGCTTTCACCCACATCAGTGGAAAAACTTCCATTTGTTAAGCATTAATAGCATCAGATTCAGTGATCCCCAATACTCTTTCAGGCTCAGGTATAATATTCCTCTGGGATGGAGTCTTCATATGACTGTTACCTGTGAGGTCATAATATCACTTCATATGTAAACTAACTATAAAATGCTGTGCATATTTATGTACACACTGGTTCTAGATACAAGTACTTACAATGTATGTACCTTTATGGAAAAAATTCTATATAGTCAAAACTGACCATCTGAAATATTACAATTTTTTAAAATTAAATTGTTTCCTCAGCAAAGCAATACAGGGAAGTTCTTGCAGGCTTTTCAGTCATTACTGATTTCTAATCCAGCACCACCACCTGCTGGTTACAGCGAGTTTCAAGCCCCATTGCTGTTTTTCTGTCTTCAAATCTATGCATGAATATAGAGCAGTATTTCTCAGCTGTTCTTATACATAGAAATGTTATTAACGGAGGAGATTTTTAGCACATTGGTTGCAGTTTAACAATACTCTATTAGCTGAAGTATGGTTTTCATAAAAGCAGGGAATGTTAACTGCTGACACAGAAATTATTTTGTGCAAACTATTGTAAGTCACAGGGTAAGCATTCAAATTAATCAAATAGGTTGAACCTGTGGTATTAAAAAGCCTATTATTACATATGCTGGTTTTATCACTTACAGATATACAGTTAAATACTCTTCATGACACTAAGAAATGAGTATATTTTTTTCTAAGTGCTCCCTACTTTAGTGAGTTCTGCAATGTATTTCATTCTTGTAGAGGTTTTTTCTTGCTCTGAACAAATGCAACAAAAAAAAACAATAACACCTGTTAAATATATGAATATAAAACCAACACAAGATATAAATAACTAAGATTAAATCTATAAAACAATAGCAAAAATAGCAATAGCAAAAATAGAGATGGAATATAATTAACTGTTATGGAAATTTAGGGGAGTACAGTACATAATTTCTATGTAAACGCTGGCAAAACAAGGAAAGTAAAACAACACAATAATAACTGAAAAAGAAGAAAGAAAATGTGATGTCTACTGTATCTGCAAAAGAACCACAAAAAATTAATAATCCCATCTCTACCAAAGCTTACAGTAGTTTGGCTGAAATCAATTCCTATGGGGAAGCAAGGGCTAGCAATTTCATAAGGTGGAAAATAAAGCATAAGCTAAGAAATCCAGTGGTGATAATTAATAACAATGTTAATTACAGCATCATTTTGGTCTCTAATGGAAAGAATACTCAAAAGGATGGATCCTGTTTTTCAAATACAACCTAAACAGGATCAAAATACTTCCACACGAAATAAAAAATTGTCCGTTACAAATTCCCTCTGATAATTTCTCTATTACTAAAAAAATACTGTACTGATAACTCTGAAATTTCTGCAGGAGTTAGGGTTGAACTATTGTAAGAAGGGAGAGCGTGCCATCTCACATTATGTAAGACAAACTATAATGGTATAAAAGTACACAGGCTATCAATGGAGAAAGAAAGAAAATAATACTGAGTCTACCAAACTAAATTGATGTCCATCTTCTTTAAAAAAATGAAATTATATATTTTTTTTCCTTTTAGTTTTCGCTTTGTTACGAAACCTACAGAGAGATGCCAACCTCTTTTAGTTCATGACAAGGAACAGCTTTAGAAAGAAAACTTAATCCAACATAACTGCATCAGGCTAAGTACTTCTGGATTCATTAACCAAACCCTGATGAGACTATGGACATTACCAGCAGAAGGGAAGGTAACCTGGCAGCAGCACCCTCATTGTTAGCACCCAATGCAACGACACGAGAGGAAAGCAGGCAATGGAGAATTTTTGAAAGAGGATCATCAAAGTGTTGAATTAGCTGCTCAAGTTACTTAGCTTTGTCCTACAGAATACTTGGTGTCTCAGTGTTATACCACAGAAATCACTTATACTCTGTGAGTATAAAATTAAATACAAGTGATGTCCCTTTTCAAAGAAGGTAGCATGATAAGGATGAAAGACTGATAAAACAAGAAAAAAAAAAAGGAAAGACACTTCTGCAGGAAAACACTGAACTGCCAGCATTTCTGTTATATTATCACACCAATTTCAGAATAAAGTCCACAATCACCTGGAGGTGAGGAACCCTCTCCAACAAAGAAAAAAATGGATGCATAAAATTCAATAAGATTTACAGGTCAGTTACTACCCTGAAAGTAACTATATCAACCACAAATGCCACAAGATGCCAATATATTTGGAAATACAGTTTCTGCCAGATGTTTTGAGAGTCAGATACTGAAAGCATCCAGAAATCCAATGCTCAGGGGACACTGACAGCTGTCAAGAAAGTCATCTTCCAAAAGCAAATTGCTTGGAGCTCTGCCTCTGAGGGTTTTATTTTGTCCTGCTTGAGAAGAAAGAGGAGGGCAGACAAAAGACTCACATGCTAAAGGCAGATTAAAACCAAATGGATATTTTGACATATTTTATATTCCTCATGGGCAGAACTGAAGGATACTGTTGAGGAAATCTGTGGAACCCAAGGTTCAGTTTGAGGATATTTCCTGAGGAGTATGCGGGACTTAAGTATTGAGCCTGAATATATGAGCCTACAGATATGGTTCTTGCATTCCTTCAAGCTACAATTTTAAATGCAAAACCAAGAGTTTCACCATCTATTTATCAGGAGAGGTACCAGTAAAACTATGGATGAACGAGCTGCAGCATTCAAAGATTCAATCAGCCAATCAAAAAGACCTTTAAAGTTTGATCAGCTACTAGACATACTAACATTAGAAATCATGAATCCAAAAACAGAGTATGCATTTTAATTCAGGTAGGAGATAGTATTTTCAGTGATTATTCAGAAAAGACAGAAAGGCAGACAGTATTCCACAGACAATCCTATAATAAAAAATTACATGTGGTGGTGGTAACAGGGAAAATCCAAAACAAAAATTAAAGTAATTCCATGTTTGAAAGTGGCAAATTTAGGTGTAGGGAGTTCTAAGAATGGCAGAATTACACGATAATGACATACTGAAGTGCAGATATGGCACAGAATTAATATTACATAAATCAACAAGCAGAACAATCTGGTGTCAATGGGTTAAAAGAATACCAGTTCCTGCTCTTACAGAATTTCAGACCGATGTAATGTCAGACAAATCTAGACTATGTGATCAGATTCTTGGCTTCAGTCTTCCCTGATGCTGTAAATTGTTTGTTCATCTACTTCTCTTCCAAATATAACCAAAGGCTTCTGCTGAGTCATGTAACTCTCCAAAGTGTAAGATGCCTGTATGTTGGACTCCTTGTATGGAAGAATCCTATCAGATAGGTAGGATCACTTTACTGATTCCAGTCTCTGCAATATTTGTACTGTCATTACCGTTACAGAAACTGTGCTGAGACTGACATCTGTCCCAACTCTACTGTTCCCTCATCTTTTCTCCTTTGTCTGAGTGAAGAAATCAAGAAGTTTTATCTTGTTACTCAGGGCAGTGAGAGTCTCCAATACAAATAATCAAAATACATACAATGCTTTACATATGTATATATAGATATATACATTCATTTTTCCTTGAATGATTCTTTTATAGAAAACAAAAAGCTTTGGTGAAAAAAATCCATCTTTTAAGACCTATTGAAAAATTTAGGTCTTTAGCAAATGAAAACTGATTTAATTTTCAGCAAATTTTTTCTTTGTAAAATTAAATGAAAAATACTTTCATGTCTCAGTTTACAAAAAACACCATTTGTTGACAATTAAAATTTAATTTGAGTAGCACTCTGAAAATATGTAATATTTTTCTGTGGAATATCAAAAGCAGTTCTTAACATAGCAGTAAAATATATTTTGCTCATTTTTTGCCTGCTCTGACATTGGAAAGCTTATTGGTTTTATTCAGAACCAAGTGAAAAAGTAGTTTTGCATGTAAAAAGAGACAAAATACAAGAATGGCTGGGAGTCTAAGTCCATTGTTGGTGAGAAACATTTGCACGTCATCTGAAAATCTGGGAAACAAGTCCCCCATATATAGTAAGGGACAATTTGTAGTAGAAGCCAGAAAAGTACATCCTGTTCTCTTCAGTGCTGTATCTCACTTCTTCTTACCCTTCTGCTGTCTCGTCATATGAATTATATTCATTTTCACACCCTGCAATTCTAAATAAATACTGTATCACTTTGCTGCCACCCATCTTGTGATTGACTGGTCACAGAGAACCTGGCAGTCCTTGCATGTTTCAGTAGATCAGGAATAATTCTAATAGATGTAAAGCATGAATAAAAGAAAAATTATCACTGGACAAATGCCTGCTAATGAAATATGCTGTCAGTTTGCAACTATGGATTTTAACGCATGTTACTCATGGAACAGGAATAAGCATTATCTCTACACTAGGCTCAAAACTTGCAATTGATTTTATTATTTTATTATTTTCTAGAGCCTTGGTTCTATCAGCTAATAGACTAGCTAGGCAAGTGTATTTATCTCAACTTCTAAATTACTTTCCATAAGTCATGACTGCTATTTTTACTAAAAGTCCAAGCAGTACATCCCAAAAGGGATCATGTAAGTACTACAGAAAAAGGTCTAATTTTAGAATAAACCATCTCCACTGCTAGATGGCACACCTCATTCTGGCAAGAGTTGGCTCAAAAACAGAGCCTTCATTTCATGTTACCAGTCTTCCTCCATATCATATGGTGATGTAAAATCTCTCTCCATATTGTCAGACATGCCGTGTCAGAGAACACATAACACCACTGAGTTAGAGAGTGAAGATAACATCAGGAACATGGGAATGGAGAAAGAAACATGCTTAGTGCAAGCAAAATCTTTTATGCTAGAACGAACAAAGGAAACTGCATGACAAAGATCAAAGATGCTATAATGATTTTTTGGATTTCCTTCAGCAGCAAACAAGGTCTTCATTCCAATTAAAGTTCAGAAGCAGCTAAAAACTGCAGATGATTTTTAAAATATGGCATAAGAGATTCTTCTCTACTGATGCAGATAAACAGAAGTTATCCCTGCCCTTTCAGATAGTATCCCCTTTCAAAATGTCCCTAAGCAGCAAGGCAGTCATGGTAATTTTGCCACTTCTTTCTGTCATGTACCCTATTTCACTTTCCTCTCCTCCTTGCTGTGTATCTATGTCCTTCTTCAGCAAAGATCAGAAAATTGGCCTCTTCAGGGGAATAACTATGTCAAAAGGACAATCAGGCTTATATTCAGGACTTCAAAATGTAAAGCACTTCTTAGCACAAAATGTAATATAATATATAGAGAACACAATGTTTTCAGTCTCTGGGTGGAAAAAGAACTACAGGCATGTAGTAAGCCAGCGGCACAGTCAAGACTGGGATCTTTGCCTTGTGAAATTTTTGTTTCACATTTGCCTAGGTAGAATTTCCAGTCAAACTAAAATGTACACAGGAGTGTTTAACCAGATAACACTGGCCACATCTTACACAGTAATAACGCTTTTTTCACTCTTCCTTTTCAGAATAATCGTACTGTGCTAACAAGATCTGATCAGTATCAGTGAAGCATGTGTGTGTGAGGTAGTACACATTATGTTTTGGAAAATCTTGGATAATAAGTGAATCACAGCATTACAGGATTCAGTAATACATAAAATATCACAAGGAAAGCTGTATCATAGCACTATAAAAAAAGAATGCTGACAAAGGCTGGTGAATAATCTCAAACAGCAAAATTATGACTGAACTTTAACCTATTTTAAAAGTATATTATCAACATAGAACTTACATAGTGAAATAAATATATCTATGATACATTCTGTTCAACCCCCTCCTGTCTACTATAACCCCAATCAAAGCAATGATACAGTATGGGTGCTTGTTTTGTGGCACTTCAAGAGCCACATCTGGAGTTATGTGACAACAATCTCCTCTTTTCGTGCAGAACATAAAAAATTCATGAGGTTATGCATCCTGGCATATACAAATGCTTGGGAAGGTTCTGGGTACTCAGTAAAGACCCAGAAAAAATTGTCTTACGAGTTACTTCTGACTTCCTGACTAGGGGCTGAACCATTTTGCTGGACCTACTCTGATAAATCTGAAGATTTCTGCTCCTATTTCAATAGATTCTCCTAGCTTATGTACGAAATACATTGGTTGCCCCTGCTTTCAGTTCTAGAAGTATGAATCACATAATATGTATATAGGTGGTCACACAATAGCTAATGTGACTCCTCACCTGAATAAAGCTATGCATATATTAAATATGGTAAGAATCTCAGTGGAATAATCAGGTGACAGAACCACTGTATTTGATTTTTTTCCTGCTTTCTTCTGTTTTTTCTTCTGTATTGTGGTCTGTTGTATACTTCAATGAGCACCTCCATCTACATATTACAGTAACTTCAGGTTACATGAAATGTAGAAGACCTAGGCCAGATTTTTTTTTTTGTGAACCTAAAGGACAATAGTCCAAGTTAATGAATATGTTTTCACTTGAATTATAACAGGATACAAACAATAAGGATATAAAATGGAAAAAAAAACCCAATCTTTCAACACAAGAGTATGAGATGTACAAGTTTTACAAATCAAAATTTTTAGTTTTGACATAATTTAAAAAGAACAGGAATTACATATCAAAGTGTCTCTGTGATTAGTATGAGCTGATAGTTTTCTGCTCTGGTTGGTTCAATATTAATTTGAGACCTTGCCCAATAACATCCACACAAATTAGCTAAGACTCAAAATGGCAATCAATTTGGGGGACCTATCCTGAAAAGTGCTACTAACAACTTCCCAGCATCAATGAGCTTCTCAATCCTGCAGCTGTTTTTAAAAGCTTCCTCCCAAAGGCGCATTTAGAACTAAATTAAATGCAACTTTGACTTAATTAACGTTTTAAATGATAATGAATACAATGTAGATTCATAGAAGGCATTTACATTGCGTTATAAAACTGATAAAAATTTAATAACTCTTTGTTAATAAGTTATGTCTCTCCAGACCCATAAAGCCTAAGGCAGTCAGTGCTGTAGTCTAGGGTCTAATCCAGGTTCCTAATGCAGGTGGTATAAGGAGGCAGGAGACTGACTTGACACTTGACATTTGCTCTAAGCTTGCTCTGGATCAAGCCACTGCTTGTTCATAAATACTTTATTTCATATAGTAAAGGTCAGAATTTGGGCTCAAGGCAGGGCTATGACAGAAATGCTCAAGCTGAAACCGAGCCAGCTCTGGCATCTGTCGCTTGAAATAGCTGGGAAACAGTAGAGAAGGAGACCTAACCGGCTAGCATCTGTCCCACACCACGGAGGTAACAGGAAGAATCTGCTGCCTGGTGGTAAGAAACTGTCATGGTGAGTTTCATGACAACCAGCCACACTCAGGAACTAAAAATGCAAACATAATTTCCATGTCACCTTGCATAAGACCCTCTGCTAAATTCATTCCACAGGATGCAGACGGCATCTTTTCTAACTTGTCCCCATAAAAGCCAGCCACTCACTAGTCCCTTCCCTGTGACCCTGGTAAGAATCACCACTCAACGTAAAGGCCTAAAGGAATTAATGCAGACTTCTTGGTCTTTCCCTCTCCCCATTTTCCCAATTCATCAAAGGATTCACTGCTAAACTTAGCAGTGCCTCCATCCCACGGTGATGTGAGGGTTCATCTCCTTGTCACAGACATCACAAACTGGGCAGAAGTCACTCTCATCAGCCCAGTGGTACAGGCTGCATGACAAAACTGATCTAAAAAAGTGCATGCTTCGTTATTTATATTATCTAGTAATGAGTCAGACTATCTCACTTTTACCATTCTACCTTCTAAAAAAACCAGCTTGGTTTGGAGGGATCATTCTGGGTTTTTTTCTACTACTGCATTTCTACACCTCAGTATTCACCTATATGCTCATACTATATCCAAAAGAAAGTTAAATAATTTATCAGCACTCAGGTTTTATTAAAGCATAGAACAATAAATGGGATTGATTTTTTGAATGTTATAGTCAAACTACATACTTGAAGTCACCTATGGCAAAATACCTATTGTTTCACGTTACCTTTTCCTCCCTCTGTAATTAATGTCATCTCCTCAGTGTTTGAAGAGGAAGTATAAAAATCATGGTGCATTCATACACATAAAAAAAGAGATAGAATAGATTCTTGGAGTCTCAGGACCAGCCCATTCTGATCACTGCTTCTATCACTATGTTAGCAATACAGAAAAATGTATTGTAGATCAACGAGAGGATCACCTGGAGGGCCGTACATCAAGAGTGCAAGAAAGGCAGACAAATCAAAGGCTTGGTTCAGTGAAACCACTGTTCCAGCAAGCAATTCTTGAATGTTAGATAAGACTGTGATCGCATTTATTGAGTCAATTCATCCTATCTTCTTTAGTGGAAACACATGCACGTACTTTTATATGATTGTAAAAAGGAGAAGAAGACGGAAAGAAAATAGGTTAGACAGAATTGCAGATATAAACTAAGTTTGAAAATAGAAGAGTAATTTTTCAGTTCCAGAAAAGCAGATCTCATGGTGTCTGGCTTCTGATTTACCAGTGCCACAGGCTATGGAGCTGGCTGCAAATATGGTGGATCTCCAGTATGTGCAAGCTTTGACTTCATATCAATGGCTACACCATGAGAACCTCTATGGAAGAGCACAGGTTTCTCCCCCATTTGTTGTTTTTTTATTGTTCCACTGTCTGGTTTTATTTGCTTCAAAACCCCACTGTCCAGTTTTAGTAATACCAGCTTTCCTGACAGTAGATCATTCTGATAAGATGGTTAAGGAAGGTCAGTTGGTTTCCTTCATTACCCAGTAGCAACACAGACTATGTTAAGATGTATATACCTTTTGTTTTTCCTCACCTGTACTGGCCTTGTATCTTAACTGAGTTATCTAAAATAGTATTTTTTCTGAAAAAATTGACAACTAAAATAAACACAGGTGTCCATTTTTACATTATTTTCAGTATTTTGAAAAGGAAACCATGCAGTCTTGTAGAGGTATTTAGAAGAAACTTCACAGTCATGTCAATTCCCAGGAATACAACACTGAATGCATGGAAACTGATGTAACCAAAGTAAAAATCTGTCACCCTGAACGGACAATATTTGGAACCAATTTTACATAAATCAATATTTCACACACAGCTTGTTTCACTGGCTTATTGTTTATATTCTCTGTGGCTTTGAATTACCAGGAATTTATTTGGCACTATGTCTCATTCTAATGTTCCATTTTCATTAATCTCTTTAAAAAAAAAAAAAAGTAGTCTACACAACATAGCACTCTATCATTCTCCAGTATACAGAGGTGGGGTCATTCCATAGAAGTGAGCTGCATAAAATGCAGAAATCCAGTTATAATCACTTACTTATGAATTTACAATGCTGTTCAAGAAGGGCAGCATCTGTCTTTCCTCTACAGGAAGACACAATCACTTATTTCCTCCTTCAATTTCTTCTTCCTCAAAACATTAAAGGTGTACTGTTGGCTTTTTGTTCAGGACAAAGAGGAGACGGTGTGACCACAGAGAGATCAGTGGGTTATATTAAAAAGAAAGTGTTTATGCAGCATACGTAAAAGTAAGATTTTCAAAGCCTCCTGTGGCCACAGCAGGAAGTCTCACAGCTCAGAAAAGGTGTGTAGTGGGAGAGAGCAGCGGTACTACCCCACTTTCTCATAGTCAAAGCATTATAAATATGATGTAAAAGGGATCATATTCATAGCTGGTTTGAGAATCTCAGAGTCTCTAGCTACCACAAGGTGGTATATGCATCCTGTAAATGGAAAATCATTGTTGCTAAAGGGTAAACAGAAAATTCTAGCACTGAAATTTGTCTTTTGATAGGGCACAAACAGGCCCTTCCTGCACCTTAGCTCATGCATGAAAAAGCAAGTAGTTCTTGTTGTCTTGGCTACTACAGCAGGACTAGAGAAGTAGTAGGTTAGAAAAGCAGAGGATAGAAAGCAGAGGATATGTCCCCTGCATTCCAGGAGAAATAAAGAGTATGATTTCTCCTCAGCCAGTTATTCAAGAAGTCAGGACTTAACAGTCAAACCATTTAGAAAAGCCCAAACATAGTAATATAACTGAGGAGTTTTAGATACACTGACCAATGTCTGTGCGTGTTATGCATTGACCTCTCTGGCTAAATCAGTTATATCATTTCAACTCTCACTATAGAATTTGGTTTTTTCAGTTTTAAAGTTGCACAGGCAAAGTCTACATTGCCCTAAGTAACACAGGTCAATGAAGAAGTCAGAGTTTTTCTTGACCTAACTTGCTAAACCACACTGCCACGCATTGTTTCAGCACCGTGTACCAGTCTTGGTTCAAGTTACCCAAAATGTTCACCTAATCTTGCAGAATGGGATTTTAGGTCCCTTGAGAGAGATTCAGCAGCCAACTTGTCTGTACAACATAAATCCCATGCTGACAATAAAAGACTATATGGAATATATGCCTCTAAACTGGGTCTAGTACACAGGTAGATACATGCTTTGGCTACTTTGAAAAGTTAAGCTTTCTCCAACTTGTTTTAACATGGTCTTTCCACATAAGATGGCTAGGAGTTTGGGTTGAGCCCTGCATTCAAAACATAGCAATAATTAATCTCTTATTTTGTCTCTAGAGATCCCCGATATTCACTAAAGCAAAAGTCTTCACATAAAGCTTCTCAGAACTACCAGAGCTTGCCAAAGCATGTTTTCTCACAAGCTGAATTAGATGTGCCTGGGCCTAATATGTCGTTGGGAATTTAGAATCCCATGGCAGTGGGCACAGCGACAACTTTAGAAAAGGTTTCCTTTAGGAACTTGAACTTATGATGTTCCTGAGAAGCACAGACATATGGTGATACAGAAACACAGAAATTAAATGATTCAGGTTAAGCTTCTGTCTGTATCACTTAATCATTTGAATGGCATCCCCCAAGATTTGGCATAGACCTAAGCAGAAACATCACACTTATTAATAACATAATTTCATTGTATAAACCCCCCTAGCTTTTTCAGTGGTTAAGTGCCTCTCTTCACCCTAATTGACTTGAGTCTCCAGTGCAAAAAATACTTGGACCATTTGACTGCTGTTCATGTAGCAATCTACCAAATGCAGCTAAACCTGAAAAAATGTAGACACAAAAAAAGATTTAAAATTATATTTCCTTACATTTAAAAAATATATGCATTTTTTCCAGAAAACAGCCTATAAACTCAATAGCTCCTTTAATGTAATTATATATAATCAAAATATGATTTTCATTTGCTGGAAGTACAAACAACAATACAATAAAAGAGAAACTCATTTGCAGTGGAAAACACGCAGCAAGTGTTACTTTCTCTGCATATTATGCAATTAGTAGACTAAATCCTGTGTACATCATTGAATATGTAAATTGATATCTTCTACTCAACATCAGATTCTTAGAAACAGCACTAATTCTAACCAAAACTACTCATTGTTTCAAGAAGATATATATAATGGTCTGGGATTTTATTTGCCTTGGGAAAAAAAGCCTGCTTTTATAATCAGAAGTTTAAAAAAAAATATAGGAAAGAAAGAAAGAAATGCATTAAGCAATTGTAGAAGCAAACCAACTCAACTGGGGCACCACGACCAAAGCAAGCCCTGTAATAGTATAATGACCTTTAATGAGTGTCTGGGGAAACAATACAGTCCTAGCATAAAAGACAAAGGGCAAAACCCATCATGGCTCCACTGACACTAATTCAAAATGATTTTCAGAACAACTAAAGAATGTAAGAGAGGTAATCTGATCCACCAATCTGACCTCACTTTGATTCTGGGGCCCTGCTGCTGCCATTTCTAATTGTCAAACACTCTACATTTCACATCTGCTCATATTTAATGAAAAGCTGACTCTCACTGCCATTCTTTGAGTTAACTAGCTCTGTCAAGATGGGCATCACACGACCCCTATGCACTGCAAAGAAAACATACTGATTTCTATTGAAGCCCTGCCAGTGCAACGTTGCGTGTATATATATATTTTAATTGGAAAAGAAAGGCTTATGCTGCTTTGCACAGAGTGTGAATTGGTATTGATTTTCGTACTTATTATTACCAGTCAAAGGTGACTAGTCTCACAAGGGGAAGAGTGAGATCTCTTTTGATTTGATGGAGTGATGAAGAGGGGAAAAGGCCCTTGAAGGATAGGATGCTAAAAATCCTCAAAGCTGTCAATATCACTTATCCTTCAAAATGTAACACAGATTCTAACGTGTTTCCCAAAAAGCATTGGTTTTTGTTGGAAATAATACCATTATTGTGGAAGTTTTTGGCTCAGCAGGCAACGCAATCAAAAATGTTTACTTTATCTGCCCCTGTAGAGTCTTAAGTGGACTTGAAAGCTATGGTAAACCTACAAATTAGTTTTTCTTTCCTTGCCAAACAGTGCTAATGGCAAAAATTTTATCCACTTGTAGGAGACGTATTAATTTATCCTAATCTAGTTGCTGTTAACACTAGTGCCAGGACCCACCCACGTACTCTCTGTAGCAGTCTGTATGAATACAAACTATACCAGGCACTGTGTTACTGGGGCTGTTACACTGTATAAGTAGCTGCCTCCAGCAATTCGCAATACAGGAAGGTTTCTCATTCACTTTTCTGAACAAAATATGTTTTGTTACATTTTACTCTGATAAAGGTCTCTTAAAAGGATAAAAACTTATGTTATTTAGAACAGGACTTAAAACTGGGAACCATCCACCCTGAGGTGATATATGAGTTGTCACTAAGCAGATAACTAGGAGTTTATGAACAGATACAGAGATTTCTGGTAAAATCTCCAAGAAATCCTATTAAAATAATTTCAATTGACACAGTCTTCAGACAAAAATTTATAGCATTGTTATATTTGTGACCGGAAAAATGGCTCAAATGTCAAAATAGTTAAACCAAAGTCATTCACCACTTGGACTACATACTGAAATACACAAAGCATCAAAAGACAACCAGATGCATAATCTATTAACTACATTATAGCCTTCATAGTGGAAGGTACTTTTGTACTTAAAGACTTGTAATGTAAAGCGGACATGCTTCCTGATCAAAACTCCAAAATCTTCTCATAGATGTATTTGAATAACTTTATAGTTTTCTTTGCCATTTGGGTAGGGAAAGCAAAACAGTTCCTGTCCCAAGACATAGTTTTGCCTGTTATGAATGACTAAAGAGGACAAGAAAATGAAACCAAAAAAATAATTTTGTTTAACAGTCTTCCTCAATTGGTGACATCACACTGATAAACCAAGCTTTGGAATTCCTATAGTTCACCCAAAGAATTAACAGCTATGCAGAATTGTTCTAAGCTCTCTGTTTTCTCCCTCTCGACTCTGATCTTTCAAAAGAGCTTTTGTGGCATATTTCAGATAGTTACTGTGCTATGGGACAGATTCTACAGTTAATTTCAAAATGTTTGTACCAGGGATTTCTATCAGGCCAGTCCTTCTGAAAAAGCACTACAAAAAGTACAACCATTTTTACTAATATTTCTGTGATTTCAATATTACATGGAAGGTTCTGCCTTATTGAGAATGAAGGGCTACACACAAAACTAAAGATAGTAATAGCAGTATAGGATAGAATTCCAGCTACTATAGTTCAGCTACTACCTTGAATCCTGTATATTTATTCACTGCCAATTGTACGGTGCTCTAGTACCACCATTATTAGAGCTAGCTACCTGCTTAGCAACAGTCAGATATTTAAACACAGACCTGTTCCTCCACTGAAGCACTTATTTTTTAATTAATGACAATTTGTACTGTATGGATTAAATAAGAAAGATGTCACCAAACTGCACTACTAAGGTCCTGCAAACTATAGCAAGAGGATGCTTTATAAAGAGCACACAAAGCAAAATAATGAATTAAATTTTCTGTATTAAAAATAAATTAAAACATAAATATAAAGACAGAGCTGTAATCAAATTTGGGGTTGGTTTTTTAAAAAGCATCAGCCCAGTAAAATCCACAGAACTACAATGTACGACACAAGACGGGGATGATACCACAGACACCACAGACATGGAACAGCATGTGTTGGTGTTAAAACTTACAGGCACGTAAACTGGTGGAGCAATCATTAACAGAGACAGAAGAAAGTGGGAAGGCTCTCTCAAGGGTGTCCATGTTACTATGTACACTGCCTGACATGCAAGAGCAGTCACGCTCAGAGCGTCCGCAATCAAAACAACATGCCAGTTTCATTCTCTTGTAGATGGACATCTTGGCTATAACCATGTGTTGGATGGGAGGAGAGGAAGAGCAGCAGGTTAATGGCAAGGTTATATATATAACAAGGCAGCTGGAAGGTAATTTAAGGGATTCAATACAGGCCTTAGTTAATGTTAACAGTCTTGACCCAGGAAAAAAAAATGCAATGAGATTATTGATAACGCTTTGGCTGTACATTAAAAGTAGGGCAAAAGATAAATTGCTCTTTATTTCTGTTCAGTCTTATAGGGTGACCGCAGTCATGGGGAAGAATTACTGTTTACAGTCAAGTGTTTGGATCCAAATAGAACATAGTAAAAGCACAGAATCCTAAGAATATACTTTCTCCTTGGCACAATTAATACTATTGGGTTTAAATGAAAAAAGAGTTGCTAATCCATTAGATACTTTTGCTGTATCCTTTTTCCTGTAAAAATTTGACATTTTTTATCTATAGATATATATATGTATGTATACACACACAAAAACACACATACACATAAATTCTTACATACACACACTCACACGCACGTATACATTATACACTTACACACATATAGATACATATATATAAATATATTTATTCTTAAACATATGATAATAATTCCCCTGTATTAAACTGTGCCAAGGAACTCCTTTATTGCAATAAATTACACATCACTAAAGAGTTACAAGATGTTAATAAAATTTTCTGAAAAATTTATTTTGCTTACATTATATCTTCAGGAATTAAAATTAACTCTTGACAGAATACCAAAATTTGCCCGTATAAGAGACACAACTAAAAATGGTAAATATGCTTACATTAAGATCAGTTCACAAATAAGGCATCACCAAAAGCACATAGAGCATTGGTCCACTGAAACATGCTGAATCAATCATTGGCACGTTTTCTGCTCTGGATTCAAAAGTCAAACAAGAATCAAATAACTGAATGTAGAATTAGGCACTAATTCCAAAACAAGTGGCAGGTTAGCTAAAACATTTTAATCCTTCAGTCATCCGAACATCCTTGTTATGTATTTCTAGAAATATACAGCATCCTATTTCATAAATGTATGTATAAATATCATCATTAAATTTTGTATGTTATCTGAATCACAGATTGTTTAAATCTGAAGAAATCCAAAGGCCACTTAGATTGTTTCACATGTTGCACTGAACCAACACTTTTGGTAATGGTTTAGATTGAACTGACTCAATTATACTAAAAACAAAACAACATTGACAGGCAAAAACAAAACCTTAAAAGCAAATGCAGAAAAAAGGTAATGTTTCTCTGGCCTGTACCTTCAGTTTAGGATGGGGTTTTTTGCATTATGGTAATGACATTAAATTTAAAAATATTTATCTTTTTTTTTCCAGTTTCTTAATCCCACAGTCACCAGGAAAGAGGGATTGAAATCACTCAAATGGGTCAAGTCCTGTTCTAAGGCCTTGATGACTTGCCATATAGTATACTTGTCAAGCAAGGGTAACATTATGATTGTGGAAAACAGGCATTGAGGGAGATGAATGAGTGATCTCTTCAGCAGCGACTCCATTCCTCTAAAACTCTGCTCACATGACTAATGCCATGTTCTTTTAGCATCCTAGTAGAGTTATCTTACAGCTGTTCGGAAAGTCATCATGCAGCATCAGGCTTGTTCATTGCATGGTACATCATTCCTCAGAGCTTGGATTTTAAATAAGAAGGTTTCCGCTGCAGCTTTTGATGCATACACATTCAAACTACACAGAAAATTCAAAACAGCATTTGTTTTCCCATGGTTTCCCCTCTGTCTAACTCTTCCCATCACATTCTTTAAAGTTGAAAAGTCGGACAGCAAAAGAAAAGTGAAATAAGTTACCAAAAGTGTGGAAGTCTTTCCAGTATGCCTATTTTATTTTTTTAAGGACATTAAAGAAAAATAAAGGGCATTTGTGAAACAGTAACAGTAGGTGAGGCAAAAGGCAGGCCCATTTTGCTTTAATTATAGCTGTTTTGAAGGACGTTTTCTAATCAAACGCTGTAGCAAAGCACACTGAAATTCTCAACTGCTGTGTCATTGGTTAGTAACAGTCCCTGGTTTTCATTTACTTGTAGCCATATCTTGTCAACAGTCAATAATAGGATAGGACACATTTATGAAAATTAAAAAGAAATCATCCTTAAGGGCAAAGAAGGCTGGGAAGGACAACTTTTTGTATCATTTAAATCAGACTTAAACCAATAAAGTGGGAAGTTTATGGCCTTCTGCTCAATAGGGGAAGGACACCATGGAGATTCTCAAAAGCAATGCCCTTCAGGGACTGTTTTTAACTATTATTGTCAGTTGTTCTGGAGATCATGCATCATTTGAATATTTCACATCATTAACATGCAGGAAACAGGCTTGGACCTGGAAATATAAGTAGCAGAAAGGACTTTCTATAAGGGTTTCAACCAGTATATAAGCAACTGCATATCAGAGCAATAACTTTTGGAAAGAAAACATGCTGTTACTCTTCATTCCTCTTATACAGTCAGTTACATTCATACCAAATACACTACTTATTTTAAATAAAACAAAACACGTACTATTAGTAGGGATGACTAGAGACAAGATCAAAGATGAGACAGAAATGATTTCAAATGGTTCAGCCACACACACACCGTTTTCTGTAAAACTTCCATAAACATTAACAAAAAATGGAAATCATCAGAGAGACAGGGGGACCTTAAGAACAGCCTTTGGGTGAGTGTTAAATTCATCTGACACCTGTAGAACCTGCATAAGAATCAACTAATTTCTATGCCTGGAAGTGTTATGGGTGTTGAGTAGAACTGTTATTTGATACTGGTGAAAATGTAACTTGGGACAAAAAGGAAACTAATTCCCTATTTTCAAGTGAATAATAAATGTTAAAAAATAGGAACAGATCCTTCTACTTAATATAATGACAATAATACAGCACTTCTAAAACTAATTAGTAAAAATATCAGGGAAAGTTTTCATGGATATGAAGATAAGACTGCTTAAATAATTTACTAAGAAAACAAGGCATCTATGAACTACTCATTGACTCATTAAGAGCAAAAAGACAGCAAAATTTCTTTCAATTACTTATAAAGTAAATAAATACATTTAGAACTTTTTTTTTTTTGCAATTTTTCTCAGAAGGCAGTAGCCTTCCATTCTAATAAAGAAGGAATGTGCCCTAGATGTCTAAGCTTTGGGCAGTACCTTACTTTCTCATCTGAAAAACTCAAAAAGTCCAGTTCAAATGTCTATATTGTCTGGATCTGAGGTGTTACTTAGAGTTCACAAACAGTAATGGGAAATATTTCCAGCTGCAAAAATAAGCAAAGGAAACTGCAGATTATTCTCTACCTAAGATGTCAAGGAACAACTCTTTTTTTTTTAAAGAAAAAAAAAGGCAAGCAGAACAAAGTGTCCCTTCATCTCTGCTGATTTTTTTTTTTTTTGTTTTGACCATAGAGTCTACCCCATCCTCGTAATCCTCCCGTCACTACGGTAGTTTCCCCTGACCTCAGCAGTAACAAGAGTGGATCTCCGAGGACATCTAGTGGATCTCTACGAGGTAGCAGCTGGTTAAGAGGAAGTGGAGGTTTCTTGACCAGCAAATGGTAAATAAAGGTCCCACTACACTTCAGAATTGAAATGCACAGTGCCATTTCAATTCATCAAGTTCTCATGATCCAAACTATGCATAAAATATCAGCAGCATTAAAGGACGACCAGACTGGCCTGATCATCTCTCAGCGATGCTGGTTTTAGTATCATGAGACTGGAATACACACAGGACTTCTCCAGCAGAGTTTCAGTTTCCCGAAAAATACAGCAGCATGTTTGTGAGGATTTATTTTCACTTAACACAACAGGCAAAGCTATCTCTTTGTTATTTAATTTTACAAGACAACTTCAAGACTAGCAACTGAGCATCTTCACTGTCTTGCAATTTTTGCAATGAAAAGCAACTGGTTTCTTGTTTGCTCCAATTCAAAAGGTGCTGTTCTTTGTCAAAACTGTAACAAACACCAGGAGACCTGAGTGGACATTTTGCCCTATTTTAGTTGCTATAAGAATGGCTCATGGGTTTTGATGTAATGGCACATTTATAGACCAATTCATTTTAATTTTTAAATCTGATCATGACCTTTCTTTCATTACCTTAAAGAAGACTCTCAGCCAGTGTACTCTCAAAGATAATCATTGAACAAACTGAAGCTATTGGGGAAATGGAAAAAAACAAACCAAAGCTACATGACCTTTACAATTCTTTCGTAGCATAAAGAACTCCTTTATTTGTTTATTTATTACTATTTAAACTATTTTCTCTAGTTCAGAAAGGCCTCAACATAGAAACATGTTTTAAATAAATACATTGTTCCAAATAAATCCAAATTACTTCCACTATTTTGTCTCAAAGTTAATAGGATTCATCATTTTATCCATAGAAATTAGTTCATTTCTGGTTTATTATTGATTCTTATCATGCTGATCTGTTTCATAATCTGCTTTTTTCTGCTGCCCCGCCTTCTGCTGTGTCATTTGATAGGCTATAAACAGATCTTTGGAAAAATTTCTGTTCTCTCCTTGAACTCCTTCTTCCACAACAGGATCTCAATCCTTTAGAGTAGTTTGCAGGCACCACAATAAGATAAATAGAAAATAATGGTAATCATAATGCAAGCCATCGCAATTTCAAGACAGCCAGCACTTTATCATGCAATGCCAGGAGCATAAATTTTTCTTTGATTCTTTGCAAGATCCCATGGTGTGTACAGCTGAGAGGGGAAAAAATATCTCAATCCTGATTAAGACCTGAAGTGTGTTCACACAATAAATCCAGACTATCAGGTAAAATGCTGAAGAAGTCTCACAGTCTCACTTACTTAGAATAGCTGCAGTTCCATGGTATGGTTACAGCCTCAATCTGGTACAGTAATGCCACACTGCAGTTACGAGATACTTGATGCCCCTTGCTGTTTGAAAGAACAAGTCCATATAATCTCAACGCTGCCCTATAACCAGTACGTTTCTTTGCAGCAAATTCTTTCCATGTCCCAAATGCTGTGTTTATTTAAATCATCACAAGTGTACACACTAAATAGTGGTTGATGAGAGCCTTCATAGATTCTGTACACTTTAAAGTGGTATGACCTAGATTGACATGAAGTGGTCTATAAAGTTCCTATTCTATATATAATAATAATAATAATAATAATATAAAACTTTACAGCTAAGGTCCTGAAAAGTTAGTGTGCGTCTACTTATGCAATTAATTTCCAAACCAGTAAGCTCAGGAAAATAATCACTGTAGCTTGTTTCCTGTTGAAGATATCTCGGGGTTTATAGAATAAAAGTTAGCCACACAGTTAATTCATTGTCTAGTTTTCCCCCATCAACTTTTTTTCTATTCTACCAATGGGGAAAAAGAAGTTAGATAAGGACAGTAAAAGACTGCTGTGTTGCTCTTTGTGTCAGCTATGCAATGGAAAGGACAAAGTACCAAAAAATTGAACAAAGGTCTGACAATTAATCGAATTGTACTTAACCAGGCCAACAGTGCTACAGTGGCAGTTACCCCAGCCTAACCGATATCCCTAAGAATTCATGAGATATCTCTAGAATAATTTCAAGAAAATACTATTCCCAAGATCTCATTTTCAAATAGGGATAAAAAAATAAGTGTGTGGAAAAAAGGGGTAAATAGGTAGAAGAGGGGAAAACTGCTGTATTTTCTTCAATGTCACCCTAATCTCCATTGGTGTAAACAATGAGAAACTTGTGGGTATGACATCACTGCTACATGCAACATAAATAAAAAAAAGAACCAAAATACTGAACAAAAATACTCTCTGCTAGAGAAAGACAGGTTGGACCGCACTCTGGGCTACAGGGAACCCATTTTTACTCACAATAGATCACTATCAGTGTGCAGTTAAAATATAGTAGGGGCCGTGTTCCAAGGCAGCAAGAGGAAAAATAAATCAAAAGTTTGTCAATTGTCATAGATTACAAGAAATTCCTTCAAACACATCAATGTACACATGATATGTCCCCTCTGGGGTTCAACCCCCACCGTTCACAGCAAGCACTGTCACTGGAAAAAATATATAGAGAATTAGACCATAGTTGTTGCACAAAATGAAAGAAACAGGAGGAATAGGTAATCCAGTTTAGAGATTTCATCCCAACGTGGCTGTATTTTATATAAATATATACATATATTTGGCCTCTTGCTGCAAAAACTACAGTTAAATGAAATAGAAAGAGATTGAAAACATTGAAAAAAATTAACAATCTGTGAATAAAATTTCCACACAAGTATTTCTTTGGACAATGTGACATCAGCATTCATATGTTATTCAGGGAGTGGATGGGGAAGGAGAAAAGGATGGCAAGAAAACTGCAAAAGGAAAGCGAGATTACATTAATTATCCCTAGCCTTGTAGAAATGTACTGATCTGCCCTGAATTATTAACATTAGGCCTAACAAGTTTGGACAAATGGCTATGTAGGTCAGACTCACGTTTAGACCCCAACAATATCACAAGCTAATGTTCAGAAAGTATCTAAATTGAAGTGCAACCTCAGATGCATTATTAAAGAATGTGGGTTTTAAGTGTCATGGGAAGCTGCATTAATTAATGCCACCATAATTAAGTTTTCCATGTAAAGATATTCTTTCATGGTTAATTCACCTGAATGTGTCAATATTTTTACATACAACCTTTCATTTAATCTTACACATTTTCTGCATTCAGCTGCCTCTAATTACTATGTTACTCCCTAATTAAAATACATATTTAACATATAGGACTACACAGATGCATTTGTGACTGTATGAAGTGTCTTTGAAAACCAAATTGACATACTAGCTGTTGACAGATCAGTTAACAGTTTTCTAACTCAATAGGGAAAGAGTTTTCTCAATTTATCCTTTGTTTTGGTTAGACTGCATTTTTAAGAACAATGATTTGTGCGGCTTAAAGAGGGATAACATAGTTAAGGTTTTTCAAAAGTGATTAGTGATTTGAAAGCTAAAATATTTTATGTGAATAACAGGCTCCACTAAAGACTTACCTTAAAAAAAAACCCAAAAGAAACCCCAAAAAAACAGGTCCCATAAAAGGGATCTCAAGATCGTCAATAAAATTTGAGAACCAAAAATCACTAATTACTGTTGAAATTTTTCATTTAAATTTTCTGCTTACTGACAGTACTTTAAAAGTGAAGCAACTGTATTATTTCTAATACTTGTGATCATGGCCCTAAGAGAAAGTTGTTCTCAGGTGTACTAAGGGCTGCCTGCTATCACAGTACCTGTGACCCTATCTGTGTCTAGGAAATGGGAGGAGAGAGGGCAGATTGAGGGAGAGGGAAGACAGTGAAAGGGAAATTTAAGATTTTACTCTCACTGACCATGTTTTTCCTCCTTTTTTATCTGACTCAGAGGATTCCCTCCTTAACATTCAGTGCTTACTGTGCCAGCTCTGACAGCTGCCTCCTTCTTCTGCCTCACTAACTCCATCATTTTGTTTATTCATCTGTCCAACACCCTTTCATTTATTGGACTGATGTGTGACCATGCCATTTGTAACATTTCCTATTGCTATTCACAGAAGTTGTTACTCTTGCCTCTCCATGGCCTTACTGCTGGTAATATATCCATTGTGTTGGCTGAGTTTCAGGATACTGTCTCCTTCCAGGTTTCCTAGTATTGAGGAGGTTACCTTGATTCTCATTAATATACAAAAAAGGGCTCTTGCCCTTTATAGTGTTAATTCATGATTCCTATCTTCTAAGAAATGACAATGAAAATTGTAGACCTCCCATTAAACTGACAGATTTTGGGGATTTTTTTTATTTTTTTTAGCAGAACATGTTTAAAAAGCATGCATTATGTGAAGGAAGAGTAGAGAAGAAAATACAAATATAATAGGTCTTTTTTTTTCCCTGACAGAACCAGATCAAATTAAACAGGTAACATATTTCTCTTTAACTGTTGAGTAATTTGGAAAAAAGATTTTGTTTGAGAGCTACAGGCACCCTGAGGCATCTGTAACTGGCTTTACCAGAACTTACTCAGCAGACTCATTGGCTTTGGCAGCAGTTCAAAGGTCACATTCTCACATGGATAAACTGTTCTTGAACAATTTTTTTCCAATATGTTAGGCAATGCATACATTCCTTCCACATCAGGCATGCTTTCCATGTGCTTTGCTCTCCTTGTGGCTACTGAGAAGATAAATATCATTTTCTGTCGGTGTTTCAGCTGCTTTCTCTCAATTATACTGTTGTTCCACAGTCCTGTTTTTTTGGGGGGACAGGAGGTTTTTTAAAAAAACTCCAGTGACATTTTTTTTCTTTTCAAAATCATCTTCAAGAATTCATCCACTTCAGGCACTCCATAAAGGCAGAGAATGTCCAGTTTAGGCTTCTTCTGTCCTCCAAAATTGACTCAAACTATAAATAAGAGGGTTTTTTCCCTTTTGAAAATAGTGGCAAAACAGACATGATCAAACTCTTCTGATTTCTTTCAATTTACCTAATCAGTACTTTTGAACTGAGTGATCTTTTTCATGGCAGAATACCATAGAATGCACATAAATATTCATTTATCCATTCAGGAATGAATCCCTAAATTATTTTTCTATCAGTATTACAAATATGCATGGGTCAAACACATCTTTGGCCAAAATGCGGTTGTGATAGTCCCTGGAAAATAATTTTGAAGTATAGATAGGTAAAATGCTAATTGCTACATATTTATAAAAATTCAGATGCAAAGTCTGGTCTCAATTCCAAAACTCAATTATTTCTTCACGAAAAACTGTCCAAACAATTTAAGAACTTACCTAAACTTAATATTAGCATTACAGCTAAAAGGATATATATGAGGCACTAATATTTAATTTCTTCCAGACAATCCTTTCCTCCACTAAAACTGTTCACTTATTTAAAAAATGATTTATTTTAATAGCTATATGATATAATAGAATTCCCTAGTTGCTTCTTTTACAGAATCATATTCAGCAAGACAGACAGAAGTTCTTTACTGTAAAGAAAACTATTGAAATACTGGATTTCTGCATGTTATGAATGATAGCAAAACTTCACCATTGGCTAATTCTTAACTCAGAAACCTCCACAATCAGATCTAGCTTGACTTAATTCTTCAGGTTTTGCTAGCATTGACCCTTAACTGATTTTTTAATGAAGACATAGGTGTGTGAGTGGTGTGAAATGTAATAAAGACATGGAGACTTCCGAAATGCAAATGGCACTTACTGTGTTGCTGTGCATTTATTTCTTAGTTTTTCTGTACCACTGAGTAAAACATGTAAATACATGTATAGGTATTCTTCAGGGCTGAACAGTTCATGAAAAGGAGGGGAAGGGAGTGATAGAAATATTACTTACGCCGTTTGCAGCCACATTTTTTTATCCTTTTGGGATCCGTGATGTCATCATGACAGGCCTTGCAGTAAAAATATGCCCTGGAGAGCGAGAATGGGAAAACCGACACATTTCTTAATCCATATAAATGAAATTAGTCCCACATTTCCTCTTGTTGCAGTGAAAAATTAATGAAATATGCCAACACTAATTTCCCTTAATCTTTGAAAAGGTTTAGACATTTAAATTAGGAAATGTTTGCTGCGAAACCATTAATTTTAAACATAAGACTCCAAATTAGTGTTTCTTTTAATATACTTTTATTTGAAAAGTAATTGGAAGAAGGGATATTAATTATGACACAGTGTATCAGTTCAGTTCTCTCTCATCTTAGAAAAAAGAGCATCCAATGACCTTTGTCACAAAAAGAAATATAAATAATTAATTTTCTGTTCTTATGAGCTATACCAGGGTGGGGTTTTTTAAAGACTATCCAGCACCCTAGGCCAGTTCTTCAGGTTGGTCACAAGTAGGACTTCATTTTAGCTACACTGAAACTGTAATGAGATCACTGTGACATTAAATATCAGACATGTTATTTGCAAAAAAAATAAAAACCAACCAACCAACCAAACAAACCAACCAACCCGAAACCAAATCAGAAAGGGAAAATCTACTCAAAATACGTTCCTAAAGGAACAACTAAATAACATCTAAATCTTGATTCAGACTATTATGAGATGAAACCCATGACTGGAGTGTGACTATTGGTGGGTACAGGTTGTTCAGAAGAGATAGGAAAGGAAGGAGAGGTGGAGGGGTTGCCTTCCACATCAAGACAGGGATTAAGTGTGAAGAGTTGTCTCTGAAAAACAGCCATGAGCAGGTAGAAAGTCTGTGGGTAAAAATCAGAGACGAAGGTAACAAAGGGAACTTCATGGTTAGGGTCTACAACATGGGTCTATCAATCCAGGCTGGAGGATGAAAAGATCAAGTGTAGCCCTGCTGAGAAGGACTCGGGGGTGCTGCTGGATGAGACACTGGACATGAGCTGGCAACGTGCACTTGCAGCCCAGAAAGTCAATCATATGCTGGGCTGCATCAAAAGAAGCATGGCCAGCAGCTCAAGGGAGGTGATTCCATCCCTCTGCTCTGGTGAGACCCCACCTGGAGCACTGCATCCAGCTCTGGGGCCCCATGCATAGGATGAACACTGACCTGTTCTAGCGAGTCCAGAGAAGGCCACCAAACTGATCAGTGCTGGAGCACCTCTCCTTAGAGGAAAGGTTGAGAGAATTGGGTTTTTTGAACCTGGAGAAGGCTTTGAGGTGACCTAATTGCAGCCTTCCAATACCTGCAGGGAACTTACAGGAAAGATGGGACAAGACTATTTACAAGGGCATGTAGTGACAGGACAAGGGGGAATGGGTTTAAACTGATAAGACAGTAGGTTTAGATTAGATATTAGGAAAAAATTCTTGACTGCGAGGGTGGTGAGGCATTGGAACAGGTTGTGCAGGGAAGTTGTGAATGCCCCATCCCTGGAGATGTTCAAGGCCAGGTTGGATGGGGCTTTGAGCAACTGGGACTAGTTGAAGGTGTCCCTGCCCACAATAGGGGAGTTGGAACTAGATGATCTTCAAGGTTGCCTTCCAACTCAAACCATTCTATGATTTTACGATTCTATTTTTTTTTTGTTCTTCATATCTAAAGAAAGAAGAACCATTTTGGTTTTGAACAGACAAAAGCAAAAATTTAAAATAAGAATATGCAATTAACAAGATGAACTATCTAGGTCTCTATTTAACATTTTTGTTCACGGACTTCTACTCTTCTATCAAATGGCTCACCACTAGGTAAAGTACAAGGAGAACTAAGAAAGAGGGAAAGGATAAACTTTTTACTTTATATAAGATTTAAAAAAAAAATTCCAATTTAATAAATATGTATCAGAGTGCCCAGAGGAGAGTTTAATCATGCCTGTCAAGTCAACATATCATGTAAGGCTGTTATGACACATTTCATGAGGATCACACACACAGCTGGCCTCTAGCTAGACAGATACAGTTTAGCAGGATTCTTGTTGGCATAACAAATTAAACATACTTTCTTAACCTGCTTATTTCCCTGTATTTGTCCATGCTCAGCATAGGTCAGCTCCCTGCCTATCATCCCGACCCCCCTCATTGCATACTTCTCAATACAATTTTTGGCAGTAAGAAGCAAAGCTGCCACTTTGCGACCACCCATAGCTTTTGCTGACAGTACTGGATGGTTGGATTGCTACAACAGTAGGGAGGTCTCTGAAACAGAACAATCTACAGTCCGAAATATAAAAAGAAAAATAAACAATATTAATACGCAGTCTCTGATTAAACACACCCTTTGGCGCTGCAGCTAGGATGATCACTACTATTTCTTCTAAATTAAGTAGAGTATGGCCACCACAGGTAGAACTATAATAAAGGAAATGGTCAGAGAGAGAAACTAGATACCTAATTTAAATAGTTAAAAATTTATCTAAGTTATTTTACACCTCTGAAAAATGACCCTGGTAGTTAAGTGGCCCATCAGGAGAAAGAAAGCAGGTCTAGCATACAAGATATGAACCAGGGAATACAAATATAAATTGCAGTGAAACCTCACTGAATGTTATTAACACTTCTAAAATCAATATAGCATGAAACTGCTGATGGAAGATACAAGTCCTAAACGTAGCACACTTAATTTCTCTAAGAAAATTCCAGGAAGATTACTCTTTCAAGCTGTGACATTGCCTTATTTCTAAAATGCAAAATGTAAAATGAAAAAGCCTTCTCTAAGCATTTGTATACTTTGCTGCAGAAAGTTTCTGTTCTTCAAGATATTCACATTCCACCAGAAAGTAAACAAATTACATCCAAGGAAATGAGAATAAAACATGTTTCAAACCATGAGTTGATGCCAAGAAATAAGCCAGGAAGAGAAAAATTCCTCAAATTTTTACAATTTCTCCCCAATCCAGCTGTAAGCCCCTTTATTGAACAAGAATTAACTACCACAAATATTACCTCACAAAACTTCGTGACACGCACCGGACAGAGGTGCCAGGGGAGGTAAAGGTTAGACACAAGAAAGAAATTCTTTACAGAGAGAGTGATCAGACACTGGAATGGGATGCCCAGGGAGGTGGTGGTGTCACCACCCCTGGAGGTATTTAAGAAGAGACTGGATGTGGAACTTAGTGCCACGATCTAGTTGACAGGGTGGTATTGGGTCATGGGTTGGACTCAATGATCTCAGAGGTCTTTTCCAACCTGGTTGATTCTCTGTGATTCTGTGTGATTTCTAGAGACCGTGTTTCTGAAGTTCACTTCAGGACAAATGTCCTAGAGTACCTTCAATCCTATGTCCAAAGCCAAGAGCAAATACTTGAAGTGATTGCTGCAATAAAATTATCATTCTATATAATTGGAGTGAATTAAGTGGATTTGAAGCATATGGATTTCTGATCATAGTACTAACATTTAAATGAATAAAGAATAATAAAGATGTAATTCATATAGTTTGTGTTTTATTTAAACACTTGACATTTTATGTGAAGCTATTTACCAAGGCATAATTGTTTCTAGGTATAATTGCTTCTAATGGGAAACTGTTTTTCTAAAAATGTAAAAGTGATTCTGGCAGGAAGAGTAATTGAACATTGTATGTTATATTTCATTCTGGGATATAGAAATAGATTTAGCTTAAGGGAGCTGGAATTTCTTCATTAACAAAAAATCAGAATAATTTAATTTGAATTTCAGGTACATAACATGTTTAATTTTGTTTTATTAAAAATTTATTTGTCCCCCTCCGAACCCCCTCAATTTTAGAACATTTTTCCGACTCTGATTCATAGCTCAAAAGGATGAAATGAACACTTTTCATAATTGGCTTTGTTAGTTGAAACACATCTGATAACCATTTGCTTTGCAAAGAACAGCTAAGAAATGTGGTAAGGGAGGCAGGATGTTTCTAAACCAAGCCTTCTGCAAAAAGCCAGGCAGAATTGGAAATCCTGTTTCATGCTTGGTATTAGATAAAACATGATAGATGAATGATGTGAAAAATTTCCCTAAACACAGTCAACTTCTCCCTGTTAAAAATATCATGCCATTTTTCTTGCAGTCTGAAAAAAAAATCCTTGGAGGGTGCCTTATAAATGAAAGAAAACCAGCACCTAGGTAAAGCAATATGAAAACAGTTCTGTGTATTCAACTGGAGAAAAGCACCAGAGAGGAGAAGAACTCTATGCTGAAAGGCAGCGCACCTGAGGCAGTGCAGGATGCACATACTCCAGAGATGGTGCTAGAAATATGAGAGGTCAGGAGCACTGCTGTTCTGTTCTATATGCTCTACCCTGGCCAAAAAATATCTTAGCTCTTTCAACACAAACAGAACTCAAGTTCTCTGATTTCATTGGTTTGATGTTTTGACTTTCTTTAAAGATTCATGATAAACATGCATTGCTTATTTCACTGTAATTTAAACCTAAAAATTTTAGAACTTAATGAAGTGTATAGTTTGAATATTTCACCATTTTAAGTGTAGGATTTAGTTAAAATAGCAAGCTCATGGAGAACATCAAGTAAAAATCTGATTTTGATGGCATGACATAACAAATATACAAATTATGAGGAGGCATTCAGCTGCAAATATTAATCTTTTTTTTTTAACTCTTACAGACATTCAACAATTCTTCCTTTTAAAAATTATTTTGTCACAATTCTCCTTTGTTCTTTCCAAACGTATAATGATCCTAACAAACAATAATACACACATTTGGTCCTAAACACAATACCATAAAACTCTTTTTCATTCAACCCAAATCTAGTACAGCCAAGTACAATGAGCCTGTGAATATAGCTGGTTGGAATATAGTGCTCTGTTGTAATTTGACTTATTATTATGAGGTCATAGAATTTGTAGCTCCATTAAAGAAAAATGACAAGAACATAAGTATTATTTTGCTAATGCAATTACAGTAGCCTGCTTACATCAAGTATTTGCTAAAGTCTATGTAAATAAGAACTTCTCTAAACCTGAAACTCAGACAAAACTGTAATCCCTGTCTTCTACCAGCCTCTTTATTTCTTTTCATATCTGCTGCAAAATTATTTAATTTCCTTGATATTTAGGACCCTAATTAAGAAAATTTCATATATATACGTTTGGTTCACTACAGTGACAACTCAATTCTCCCTGAGAATCAGATAATAGGGCAAATTAAGTGAGGCATCTACATGTAAAGAAACAAACTGACATTAAATATATATGTTTAAATTTAAAGATAAAAACACATGATTTACCTTTTTACTTCTTTGGCATCACTTGCAATGAAGAATCCTAAGGTACCTTCTTGAATCTTGACGTGGTTTCCAGGATTGATTAATATACTGCTCAGTGAAAAAAGAACAAAACCAACAAAACCATAAGTTTAAACTATTTTTAACGGAATGTTCTAAATTTACTTTATTTGATTCTGTTATAGGGGACCCACTAGTTAGGAAAGGTTGCAAGGAAATTTTAAGCCATCTTCCTTGAAATTTCCAGTCAAATAACAGTTTCACATGCTTTTTACAAAAGCGTTAATTGGAGACAATCACATGCCTCTGCCTATAATCACATCATGTAAGTGTTTACGTCTGTTTTCTTATGTTTTTGCTTTAAATATAGACTACACAAAAGCCTCTCAGAAACATGAAGTGTGAAGCTGAGCATTGCTGTTTTCTTGCTCTGTCATGCAAAGTGGTGAAAAATTCACAATATGGTGAAAAGGGAAGAACCAGCAACCACCACTCAGTAATAACACAAAATATCCTTTATGAAGCTAAACCCTTCAATGCAAATTTTTGCCAATTTCTAGTGAAAAAAAAAGTTAATGGGACCCCTATCTGGACATATAATGTTATTCTTTAAAATAATAAACACACACATACACTCAAGGGGAATGGTACAAGACAACCAGTCACGACAGCTGAAAAAACATAAAACGAATAGAAAATTTTTAAAACATTGCTATGCAGCCATGAAACAAAAATAACCCAACCACAATGACAGAATACCCTCAGCTAAATTCGATGAAGGAAATTACAAACTGCTATCAAGAAGTGAGGTACTCCATGTCTCTCTAAGAAATATCTTCTTTATTTTTATAATAATTTAACTCTAGATTTTAGGTAAGGCACTTTGCAAAGTAACACGCTAAATATGAATATACATATATAAATAAATGTAAATATATTTTCCAATAAGTTTTATTAATGTTTAATACAACTAAGCTTTTGACTTTCTAAAACTTAATATAGCTTTTCACAAGTTCTCTCTTTTTTGTCTTTTATTAAAGCTTAGCCTTTCTAACTCGAAATGTAGTAATGGCATTGATGTGCAATTTAGAGTAAATAAAGACTACCAGTAAATTAATACCTTGCAGATTTAGCAAAAATTGATATTAGGGAAGGATATATACACAAAAATAAAAAAACCACATTTGTGAACAGACATATATTACTAAACTTTGAAGGTCCAAAGTTTTTCTTGTAGGGAAAATTGGTCTCAGTACATCTCTTATTCAATATGTTATTTATTCTCTATACATTAGGAATAAATTAATACGACAAAAATATATCTGAAAGATATATGAGCACACTGTTTTGTGTAATTCCACAAGCTGCAAGGCCCTATGACAAGAATATGTAGGCTGCAAAATAAAGCACTCATGAGTTCAGAAGTAAAAGGTTGGTCATACAGTCATAATTCAGCTGCCATTATGTAGACATTATGATACAATTCCTAATTTAATATTCCTTCTCACAATCTGGAACTTCATTGAGAAGTGTTTTACTGTCATTACTTGGGGCATGGTTTCATGTAATTTATCTCTTTAAAATCAGGATCATACTTTTCTTACATGTTTTTCTGTAGTGTTCATCATTACAGCATGGAAAAGATTCACAAATACATAATTTACTTCACAAGAAGAATGAAGATATAGTATTATCCCATTTTACAGAGGAGAGATCAAGTCACTATGAGGTATAGCAGTTATTAACTTGGGATGCCTGCAGACCATCTTTTTCTAAGTGTTTAGCATTATGTAGCTCCATATACACTTTCTAGGGACTTTTGCTGTAAGTAAGAATGCTCCACATTTCCAAAAGCCCAGTCTCTGATGCCCAGAATAAGGAACACCTAATCAGAGGTCATCTGTGAAAGGTTTGGTTTAAATTATTATCTCACTCTCACACAGCTATTCTTTGGCAGAGGCTCAAACAGAAATTAAATCTCAAGGAAAGCATCTACCCAGATATCCTTCCTTTTCCTTCATTCACAATTTCAAGCTTTGTAATAAAAAAAGAGAGCAGAACTACAGAAATTGGAAGATATCACTATGGAAAGCAAGTTCATCTCCACAGTACACTTTAGTAATATTTGCAAAAAATTAAATGTGATGATGTAAATAACATGTACATTATGCACACAGATAAGTGAGATGAAATAAAGCTACACAGCTAAACTAGTATCATCTATTATCAACTACTATCATCTAGTATTTATCATCCAGTGTCAGACCTAGTATTTCTTTTGTTAGTCAATTGGGCTTAATGGTTGCGCTTGCAACAAAAACATTTACCTTATCCAGTTTTAAAATGCATTTTCACAGGTTTTAAAATGGAATAAAACAGACAAAACCCCAAACAAAAAAAAAGAACAAACCAAGAGAAAAAACAAAACACCCTAAAGCCAAACAAGAAAAAAACAAAGAATAAACAAGCAAAAAAACAAAACAAAAAACCAAGGAAATCACCCTGGTTTCATATGAAACCAGTCGTTCAGATCACAAAGAGGTTGGAAAATTTATATTTCCTGCACAAGCTTTTGTCTCTTGAGCCCACAGAGCACTTACTAGCACTTACAGAGATCCCTGTACCATCCATGGCTAAGGGAGGTGAGACGTACGCTCTGCCAGTACTCACAGACAAAAGCTGAAAATGACTGTCTTAAACCTGCGAGCCTACCTCAGCCTAGATAAGTCTTCTCAAGAACCAGGAGAGAATCTTTCTGCCACTAAATCTCCAAAGTCTTTCTGCCAAAACTTTGTATCATGTCCATAACTGCATCTGTACTTCAGTCTCCACGTTTCCCTTTCCCTGTCTGCTCATCCTTAATCTTGCCATTATGCTGAGAATTTAGCTGTTAAACTCAAAAATCTCCTAACCATGCTAATCTCATTTATTTGCTATACTGTTTCTTCTAAAACATGTAAAGACTCGTAATATAGTTTGGGTTGGCTATTTTTCTTAGGTACGAATGGGTACTGTTCTGTCAGAAAAATAGCTTTTATCTCATTTGATTCTTTAATCACTTAACTATTACTGCTTTTCAGTGAAAAGAGATGAACACATTTCTTTACATAGACCAGGTTAGTTTTTTTCCTCAATACAATTCTTGGAGATAAACCATACCAAAGAGTAAAAAATCCTACTCAAAACTCAACAACCCAAGCTCCACAAACTGAGGTAATCATTAGATGTATAAATGTTCACTCCTCATAACAATACTTAAAATTTGACAAAGTAATGAGCAAATGAAGCAGTTCTTTTAAGATGCATGGAATACAATCTTAAATCAGAAGTAACTGGCTTCATTTAGGCTGTAAGGTATTTTGAGCACAATTTTGTATCTCGAGGTTTTCTGAGACACATTAAATCAATTCAGATGGGTCAGCGTATAGACTTTATTTTTGTCAGATCTTATACTTCATTCACACATACTTATTTTCACAAATACAAATAGCCACAAAATATAGATTTGATCACAATTAATGCAGCATGACCCCAGCAGCAAAATCTTCCATAGGGAATAAAAATTAATTTGCCCCATCACTGCTATTAGCAAAGAGTTACAGCAAAACCTCATAAAGCTTTGGGTTTATATACACACTGATATATAACCAGAGCAAAATCATGAGCAATTTCTACTGAGTCTATATGGATTTATTAAACACACTGCTTATTAAAGCAGGAACTGAATTATTTCTTATGACACTTGTAGTATCATTAGCTAAAGTTATGCTTTGATAAGCACTCATTCTAATATGTACAGCAAGGGAAATGTTTGAATTAAAATAGTAGAATATGGAGAACAAACAGCACAGAGAAAAACAAAACAGTCTTATTAGTATACAAAGAAGATGCATCTATCAGTTATTTAGAGATGCATGTATTTGTTTAATATGAAAATATGCATATATATATATATCCCTGTGGTTGAGAAGCTAAGTACATGGCAAACTAAATTGGACTTTTAAGAAAGCAAGCTTCAGCTAATGTCTCATTTTTATGTATCTCCAAGGATGAAAAGTTTCGCAGATACAGGAAGACATAGGAAAAGGGGAAAAAAGAACAGCAACTCATTAGGTTTAATAACAATACCTAGAGCTAATTAATATGCAATCCGTGCCATACATCAGAAAAAGTATTATTGAAAACTACACTTCTGATTTTTCCAAATACATGTTTTTATCATAAAATACAATTTAATTTTTTAATCTCCTAAATCAGCTTATGAAATTAAGAAAGAAGGCCAAGTATTTTAAAAGCTTCTGAAATCTTGATTAAATGTTATAATTCTATAAGATTTCTAGTTTAGATTACCTCAGAAAGTAATCAAGTAATAGCAAGTTCAAAAAAAACCATTCAGCCATAATTCTTTAAGGATTCCAGTTCCAGAAATACATTCCTCAGGATAAAACTTTTCCTGGTAGGGCTCACATGATTGCTTGCTCCTTCACACATGAACATTTAGAACACATGGCAATTACAACCATGTAAATTAAATATGATTTAATGTGTTTAATAGGAATTTAATGTCCTTCACCAACATGAACTTATTCCATTACTTGTTGATAATACTACAATTTGGAAGCCACTTGTGGAATAGAATATGCAGTTTGGAAACCTCTGCAAAAGTTAGTTCATTTGCTAAAGAAGATTCACGTTGTAACTAGATTAAAGATCAGGCATCCAAGAGCAATGAAAATGTCACACATTGAAAATGTGGAAATCATCCTTGAATTCAGTTCACAGAATGAATCATAGAATAGTTTATTTTGGAAGGGATCTTTAAAAATCATCTAGTTCCAACCCTCATGCTATGGTCAGGGACATTTTTCAGTAGAACAGATTGCTCAAAGCCCCACCCAACCTGACACTGAACAACTAAAGCTCAGGAAAGAATTAGTAATACTATCTATTCAGCTGAAAATGAGTTCCCAGACTGACAGAAATATAAACACGTGAAACACAAATGGCAATCAGTGCACATCTGAGATGCACAATTGAAAAAAAAAAAGGAAAATTTAAATGTGGTCACAAAAATTCTAGATGAATGTTTATGGTTTCATTTACACAATGAAAAGTTAAGATAGGACGTGATGACTTTTTCATATGTCAATGGAGAACAGATATCTGTTCATAATTCACTGTGTGTTAATTGTGATCAACATATTTTTTGGATTATATCTTTCTGATTTTTAAAGTATATGTGTTACCTTCAATAAAACATAGATACATGTAAATATTTATTGATTTGTTCTTTTCTACCTGAAACTACCCCAGAACATGAGCATTGCTCAATACCTTTTCAGTAGGGCATGGATGACTGACAATACCCTGATCTAGCTAGAGAATACTTCCTATATATTCCTTTTTAGTGTTCCTTTAAAGCATTATAAGTGAGCTAAGGTTTTGATTACTAATTGAAGATCTTCCATGTTTTCCTGAACTTACAGATACTTGATGGAGAACCTGACACTTGGAGGTTTGAACTGTAGGGCAGTTTGTGAACTGGCACTTTGGGGTAGGACGAATTCCCTCTATCTATTTATTTTTTACTCATTTTCGATGTTGGGTGATTTTTGTCTCCTGCTCTCAAATGTTACACATATTGGACTCAAATTATGTTTCTTGGGCTGAAATGTGATTAGAAAATTTGATGGCTGATATCTTTTCATATTATTAGAATATTTAAAACATTACTTCTAATAAATATTCAGCATACAAAAGTTTCAGTAGAATGAAAAATGTTTCCTGTAGTTCTCTACATCAGAAAAGTCCTTTTAACAATTTTCCTTGTCAGTGTCTCAGTTATATACTATTTCTGTTTGTTCTTACTTTCAAGGTTACATTTAGGCAGCACTAAATGTGAGATTCCTCTCATCTGTCTTAAAATGGAAGATGCATTTAAGAATTGTCTCTCTCTTTCCCTGAATCATGGAATAAGTCTAGATAACTAAAAGGAGATTAGACATTTAGGTGAGAGGAATCCCATTACCAGTGACCAATTGAACAGCTCAGCCCTGCATCAAGGAAACTTCTCTGACTTATTAATACTACTTTTTTTTTGGTCAGTTGTTTGGGTTTTGGGTGTTTGCTTGATTGATTTTTTTGTTTGTTTTCAGCTTTATTGCTACCCATGTGACTATCATCCTCCTTTTCTAAAGAAAAAATATTAATTGTTGAATTAAATGAAACACAAACAGCAAAATTTTGACTAAACAAATGACAAAAGCTGTAACAACTGTTTTAAACCTTGTGGTAGATGTACTGTACCATTCCCCGTGCAACTCTAACAGTAGCAAAATCATCAGGAAGATACAATATTCTTTAAGTACTATGCCTACATTATCTAAAACAAGACTATATGGTATTACTGACTATAGCTACCACACTTTTAAACAAAACCAGCTATTATTCTTGATTGTTTCATGCCCAGATAAAAAGCAGTACTATTAGCATAGCGGCCTTTTAAAACACACCATGTCATTCATCCAACTATAGAATTAGTTGGAGATAATATTTTTTGTTTCAGGGTATGTTTTGGAGTGTGAGAGTAGGTGCACAAATCCCACAGTGGGAGTTGTGCACATACCAGTTTCACATTGATTGTAACTCATTAGTATTGCTTCCTTCTTCTGGACTCTGTCATTGACATTAACTCAGATCCATATTGCTCTACACAGCAAAATCCAGTAAGACACTAAAAAGAATACAAGGCAAAAGACACAGTGCACATTACATGCTACAGTGTATTAAAGCTTAATTACTACAAGCATATAAAAGGTTGCTCCCAGGAGTTAAATTCTTTACAATAGTACCTAAGTCATGGTTTACAGGATGTGCATGAGGTATTTTACTGGAGCATAGTCCAAACTAGTTAAACAGATGGTGAATTCAATACACTTGGAAACAATTAAGTTATTCCTTCTGATTCTAGAAGTGATTGATTATCAGTACAACAAAGCATAACAGAATACTTTATTCTGGGAGCAAGCAACTTCACTTGGTACAACACTTCTCCATATCGCTCATCATGCCAGCTTTAACATGCCTTCACCACAAGATAATATATACTTAAAAGCAAGAAGCAAAGTAGAGGTGCAACAGCTGCAGATCCTTGAAGATGCTAAGTGTTGCAGTAACTTCTCTGCATTTGGATCATATCAATGCCAAACTGACAGGAAGCCACCTCTCTTATCACACATCTACTCAGAAACCATAGGAGAATAAGACTAAAACTTAAATACATATAACACAACATATGCAACAGAACAGACATAGAAAGTAAAGTTTAGAGAGAACGATGAAGAAGGAAACTGAAGTGTCTGGACAATGATAACAGATCTCCAAAGACCACCACTGACAGACAGAATGCTATAAGCAATTACGAAAAAAAGCTGTGCGAGGGAAGAGAGATGAGGAGAGACAAGGAAGAGTATGCCCTGTTTACTTCATCCAAACCAGTAGCAGTATGATAGAATGTAGACTAGAGAGGGGCTCAGAGCATGGTATACCAAAAGAAAATGTAAAACATGCCATCTAAAAAAAAAAACAAACAAACCCAACCCACAGTTGAGAAACAAAATACATACAGTAACATCTTCGTAAATGAGTTCAATTAATGTCATTAAAATGAATGTGACATACAATACAAACTATCCATGGCAATTTCACTGGAACAGTACAACAGCTTTAATGAGTACTGTATTATGAATAACTGGACTCAAAACAGGACCAGCAATGCAAAGAATCAGTTATTTGGTTGTTGTTAATGGAAGATGAGACTGCAAGAGAACACGAACTACTGTATTGTAAGACATGTTTTGAAGGAAGACTCTGGGGAAAGAAGGACATCAATGAAGGTGTGAATATGAAGACAATATGGCAGCACAAGGGCTGGTAAAGACGAAATATACATCGTCATGGGACAGTACAAATGAAAAAAGAGGACAGATGTTAACAGTAAAGTCTGCTTTTCGAATGCAACACTCTGATACACCAATGATTCCAAAAGGGGGAAAAAAAGGCCTAAAAAACTTATGCTGTTTAATTTTATACTTCCTGCAAAGAAGTTAGTGCTTGAATCACAAGAAACAATGGAGAGACAAAATGCTATTCTCTCTCCTCTTTGAGACTGGGGGCTCATATATAATTATACACACAGATATATATATACACACACACATAGACAGATGAATATATGTATGTATATATGTGTGTGCATATACAGAGAAAGATAGACAAAGATGTTATCTTCCTGTGTTCTTGGCAAGGAATTAGTCCTGAAGTTAGAAGGAGTGAAGGTAGGATTGAGGTTGGAAGGAAAGGTAACGAAGAGGGCATACCGCTTTCGGCTTCTGCAAACGACAAGAAAAAAATTGCAAATCAAACACTTTGATAAGAAATCAACTGACACCAAAGCAAAAGCAAAAAAACCCTTTATTTAAAAGTCTTCAAGGCTTAAAGGTTTTTCTGCTGAGAATGAGAACAAATATATGGATAGACAAGAGAAAATTTTACAAGAGGAGTATAAATGGGTTGCAGGAGGGAAGAATCCATGTTAGGCTTTCCTTCTTGCTTACTCATGTGGAAAAAAATACAGGGGAAAAAGGAAGGCAGAAATGTCTGTAAAAGGGATTTCAGATAAGGAGTTTGAATGTCTGCATTTTGAACTGTTATTTTTTGCTATATATTCAACTTAGGGACATTTTCAGGTTCATGCTCTCCATGTTCCCTTTGCATTTTTCTATAAAATAACCAAATGAATTAAGAAAGACAAATTTTGAGCTAAAATATTTGGCTTTTATCAGGGGCACAAAAATTTATTTAAGTGCTTCCTCTTCTTAATAATGCATTATAACATTCCCAGATACTAATTAGAGATGAAGGAATGGTTAAGTCATATTGTGACCTGGAACTACTGAAGTGCAGACCTTAGTAACTTGTCAGAAACCCTCTAAATTGAGTTTTGTAAACTCAGGCTTCTTTGATACCTGAGGAGCAGGTTAAACATTATTAAATATATAAAAGGAAAGGTTAAAAAAAATCTAATCATAGCTGTTTTTACTAATCTTTAAGATATGTTGATGAGGAACGGTTGCCTAAAAAGACTGTAGATACTTTACCGATTACATGACAACTGATTTACACTTATCATATCTATGACTATATTACCTATATTTAGGCTTGAATATCTGCTTTAAGCAACCCTGTACAATCATAAATTGTTTATAATTAACTACCTAATCTTAACAAAACATGCTATCAAGGTGTGCTTACTGTTTTGGGTAGCTTTATTAGTAACCAGGAAAACAAGAAGAAAAAGCCCATCTGCAAGCAGGAAGCTCAGCTACTGCTAACTTGTACAGCAATATCAGCTTGGATAGAGTTCTGATAATTTATTATTTCTACTGATCTCAAATTCCCTATGGTGGAATTAACAGAATTTGACTGTAAACCAGAAAGCTTTAGAAAACTGACATTTAAGTGACTGCCTGGGAAAAAAAAAGTGCTTAGGTAAATTAGTATTTATACCATTCTACATGTAATAAGGGTATCAACAAAGTCAAATACAAGTCTGCATTGAATGGGATGGGACTATTTATTCTTAACACTGAGTTGAAAATTTACAAAAAGTATTAAGAAATTTAGAATGACCTCCCATTACCACTTCTGAATCCACTTAAGACTGCTTTAGCTCTGAGTGCAAAGTGATGATGGCAGATGAAACTAATCTTAAAAGGAACCTCTCTGTGTTAAGTAAAAAAATCAGATACATAATTTACTGCTATAGATATTTTATTTTGGCTAATAACAAAAATTGAACTCTTGAAGCTTCTCATCCTTTAAGCAGAAAGAATGCTTTGAAAATTTCCTCTGCTCCTGAAAATACTATTCCTAGACCTGTCTCCATTATGGCAGGAAATATTACCTCTTAATAAAAGGGTGCCACCTAGGTGACATTCTAAACTTTTAGTTACATTTAACATTGTTCCTCTGAATTGTAAACTATATAAAAAAACCTCTCAGTAGTTTTACTAAATATGGATGCAAACTACAATCATAAAATCAGCACATATCTACTGTTGGTCACTCTCATAAAGACTGAAAGTTTAAAAGGATACCCATAACCAGTTGCCATTTCATCTTTATGAAGAACTTTAGATATGAGCAGAATAAAATATTTTCAATGTCAACATCAACAAATATAATTGGAAAATGACAAATTTATCTTGTTCAAAAAGAGCTTGCACTTCTAAAACATGTTATTCTAACTTTTTATCTTAATTCCCCATCTTTTCATTTAATAAGAGTGCAAGGAAATACAAGTATACCTACAAAGTGAGAAACTTAAGTTTTGTTCCATTACCTTTCTGGTTAGACTAAAAGGCTCTAGATCAGAAAACCACAAATATGTAGTTAACATATTTGGGTTGAAGAGCACAGGAACAAGTAGAACAGTAAAGATATACTACAGGTAGCTCTGTGATTCACCAAACAGTGACTACATAATTATCACTGGTTAATAAAATCAGCAGATATTGCTGTGGATCAGGGTTATAAGAAAATGTGAATATCTATCTTATACGTCCTCTTTTTGTTACATAAATATTCACAAAATCAAGTTGTTAATATCCCTCTGTTACTATTGTTTCCTGCAATTTTAGGCTCTTTTTTCCCTACTAAATTAATTAATTGCAAACTGTTACCTGTGTGGCTTTAAGTAAGAAGGAATATATGTTTGTATCACATTGTGTTACTTTTTGTGGGATCCTCTGCATCACCTTGTGATTAAGAACTCAATCCAACTCCCACTGAAGTTAGTGCAAAGAATGATATAGAAGCCAAGAACTATCTGTTATTACTGAAAGAGACTGTAATATTAGCACTTATGTAAGTAAATTATAACTGAAGCAATGACAGCCTAAATTTGGGCAATAATTCTTAGGAGAAAAAACAGAAACAATTTTTTTTTTAAAATACTGGATAAACAAAATCTGATAAATAGTTCCATTGCTATTACTATCAATTTTTCCTTTTTCTAGAGACAGAAGAAGAGATCATTGGCTTTACATTAGCTAATGTAGAATGAGATCATTCAATGGAAAAGTATTTTAAGAGTCCATAGGAGCTGAAAACATTTTAAAAAATATATTTTGAAAAAAAGGATTTCTTAATCAGTATAGTGTGAACAAAAAAGCATAGTCTGAACAAAAATAATATCCAATAGCACATACACCACTTCACATTTCACTTTGTAACATAGGAAAGAAACAAGTAAAATCAACTATCAGGCATGGAAATACTCTTTTAAGCAGTTGTAACATCGCATTTTCCATGTCAAATGCCCAATATAGGTTTTAAACATATTTTTAATAAAGAAAAATTATGACACTATTAAACATTAAAATAAACTTGCAAAACCTCAGAAATTGTGGCATGAGTTCAAATGACAGAATCAGCTCTCCTGTGAGGAGAAACAATTCACTCAAAAGTGTCTTTTGGCCACTAAAAAGTAATTAAATGCCAATAATAAGATGAATTAATACATATCATTCCAGGTTTACTGCAGCAGCACAGAATATAACTTTGGAAAGAGGAAAATCATATTCATCCAGAGTCAGTACTGTAATATTTTTATTAAATGTTCCTCTACATGTTGCAGACAACATTTATAACATTTTTGTTATGCAAAAATGAGTATTGTTTACAGCACTGACAGACTAGTTGATGGAAGTTTGATTCCAATGTCAATCAGATTTTTATGAACTTTTGTATGAAAAAAAAGCAAGAAACGCTGTACTAATAACAGTGAATTTTTTTCTTTCTGGTTGAGGAAAGTAGCCAGCCAGTTGGTAATTTCAAGGCTAAATTTGTATTTTGAGAATACACATAACCATAATGAATTTTGATATGACATCTGTTTTTCACTTTTCCATTTTCAGTAAAGTAAGTTGGACCTCTGGTTAGAAGTGATACATTAGGAACAAAAAATTGTTAGCTTTTCCCTAAGTAAAAATTAACCGTGCTTCTAGAGATGGGACATATGTATTACTGTCTCTCCACCTTCTACTAAATGTTCTGACTTGGATTTATTTCAGGGAGGAAATAAGGCAGAAATAAGCGCCTTTCAGTGCTATGTGAAATGCTGTAATGTGATGGCATGCTAATTATATTCTGAAATGTTTCAAAGAATAGCTATGTTCATTCTGGAAAAAAAAAAAAAAGAAAAGGCAAGCAAAATTCTTGGCGGTGCATTCCAGAACTTCAAGAGCTGGAGGGATTGGACATACCTGCTCTCGCGTTTTTCCGACTTGTATTCTATGGCTATCATTAAGAGCTTTAGTTTCGCAAACACCAGTCTGCAGGAAAAGAAGAGGCCAAGAGTCAGTCTTTTTTCACAACCAGCATCACATATATGTAGAGAAGGCCGTGGGGAATGTATTTTCTTTGAGAACTTACTAAGTTAAGATCTTTCCCCATTTTTTCCATTAGGGATACACAGAATATATGTTAAGATCTTTCTATTTTGAAGATAATTAACCCATACGATCCTAAAAATATAAACTGAGAAGTTGATAACAATAGCACAACCACCAACACATTGTCATACGAAGTCTACTTAAGCAATAATAATAAAGGCCATGATACACAACACAAAATTGCACCTGGCTATAGTTGTGGATGTTTTGAGGTAATTTTTTCAAATATTTGTTGATTGTAGTGTGCACTCCTTAGAAAAATATGTATATACTGAAATAAAGTGAGAGTACACTATTAATAAGTCACTATTTTCCAACTATTGTCCTTGGGGAACAGCATGACCGGAAGCAATTTGTGATCAATATATGGGAATTACATTCTGATACTGTAATATACATTTTTTTCAGTCATAAAAGTCTGTTGAAGTGGCTATTTATTAAAACAACTTAAGGGTGATATTCACAGACTTGCAAAATTGTGAGTTAGCATACCACCATTAACTTCAAGCTAAGGGGCTCTGTGAAAACAAAGAAAGTGAGTTTTTGAGTTTTTTCATAACTAGAAATTATTTTTCAATTTTACCCTTGAAATGTATGCAAAGTCAATGCTACTTGCTTTCTGTTGTACAGATTTGTCATGAGTGATTCTTGGGCTGATCTTTCAATTAGATGGCTGCCATTTTCTTGATCATACACTAACTTCTCCAGTGCTCCCTGCTTTTCTACCAACTTCCTTACTTCAGTGTTCTTAATATTTTTGCATATATGTCAATAATATTTATCTTCTTTACGCAAATTAAGCAATATTATTCATACTTTGTATCAATCACATACTTAACTGAAAACAAGGAATTGGCTACTGAACTGATAATATTCAATTTCTTGAATAACAAACAGGAAATATGTCTAATTTAATAAATATTAAGAGGAGTGCACACATTTCATTATGCTGCTTCCATTGCTAGGCCAAGTGTCAATCCATAGATGGCTAGTCTCATTAGGAAAACTTTGGGTAGAAAATAGTGAGCCTAGAACCAGGGTAGGGGGAGACAATTTGGTTAGTTTATCTTCAGTCAGCATCATCCACACCTGGACCAGCAATATCCAAGGGCACAGAATGTTAAGAATTACATTCACATACTGAAAATTTATTGTTTGGAATATGTTCGTTTAGTACACACACATATAGTTAAAAATAGAACTTGCAGACTGATACTAACTTCTATTGCCATCTAATTCTTCACCCAAGTGTTGACACCAAAAGCTTGAAATTCTTCAACAATATTGAGTGTCCCATCCCCACTGTCTCTGCACTCTCTTTATGTTTCTTATCCAAACTGTATGGCAGCCTATTTACCAAAGAATCACATTCCTAGACTGGCAATTAAGACCCATAACCTAAGAAAGCAGAACATCTCGTTTAGTTTCAGACTTTTAAAATGTCACTGGCTGCAGGAATTTTAAAAGCTGCACTACAAAAACTGTTCTCAAAGTCTGTATATCTCATGGGTGGTTGAACGCACTAAGCCTATCCAATGACTTAATTTCCCCTTCACAAATCAATGCAAAGGACTTTTCCTGTTCCTCAGTTCTTTTGGAAATTGAATAGTCAATTCTTACAGTAATGAAAATACCTAAACTCATTAATAAGCACGAAACTCATTAATAAGCAATACTAATTTTTAATTTTTAATGTGCTTTAATTAACTTGAAATTAATAGAGTTATAAAGTGGTGAAAAATTTGAGATAAATCTTTTTGTTTCATTTAAACTAGTAAACACAATTTGCTGTTTCAGATAACCAAATGCCTGAGACCTCCAAAATTAGATGTTTCCAAATCTCAATAAACACCCTTTATTGATTATTTTATCTCCATTCTACCAGCACAGTTAAATGAATGACAGCTTTATATCAAATACAGTCTCAGTCACATGTTTCTGCAAACTCATATAGAAACTCAACAGGTTTGAAAATGGTTTGCAGTGGAGAGTTAATTTGTATGACTGTAGGTAGTGTAAACAGCACAAATTACCATTCATTCTGAATATAATACACATTTCTGTAATATGTTATGAGATTTTCTATTTCAACATATCCAGGTAGACTTTTGTAGTTTAGTAATACACTTTTCCCCTCAGTAACCTAGTGACAGTTTGGCTAACACAGTGGAAGGATGGATTGTAAGCCCCTAATTTTAGTAGCAAATTGAAGACTGGGCTCTGTCATAGCTACATCTCAGACAAAGACAGATCTTTAAATGGATATTTGTCTAACAGCTGTTTCTCCCTCATTTTTATGCCATAACCTATGTTTATGCTCCCTGTAAAAATTGGAAAAGGAAGAGAAGTTAGAGGAGTAGAAGCAAAATCATCCTCCTTTACATAAGAGATGATATTTTACTTCTTCTTCTAATTCCTTCTCTAAGAATGGAGTTTTCAGAACTTTTTCTGTGTTAACTAGTTCAACATCAAACTCTTCAGAGTAGGGTCTGTTTCTTATCAAGTATTTGAACAGTCCCTAGCAAAAGCTGTCCACAGCCTTGGTGGTGACCTTTTGGCATGGTTGGAGTGAAGGGCAATGCCAACTGAAGAGGAAATACGAGTGTGCTAAACCTATCTGATCATGTGGCCACAGAATTTGTCATAGAAACCTTTTGCATACAAATCTCTCATTCATAGACCCATTCTAGGACAAATATAAGCATTCTGAGTCTCTAGAAATAAAGCTGTAGAATGGCTTATGCTATGGTTATGTACTATGTGCTTCAAGTAGTCCTTTCTCATAACAGAACAGACACATCTTTTCTGACATATTTCACTTATTACAAGTCATTTGAAACCACTTCCACAGAGCTCTGGGTGTCACACCGGTTATATGACTTAATGGTATGTTTAAATTAATGAATAGTTTCCTTGGAATGGTACATTAGCCAAGATGGTGATGCTGACAACCACTGTTCAAAGAATGGGAATCATTAGAAGAAACAATAGAACAGCACTTGTGAGTAAATAACTCAATTTAAATGGATTGCTGATGAATTTGTTCAACACTGAAAACATTCATGCTTTCATTTACAATCATTTAATTCCAAGTCTATTCTGAAAACAGGCATTACAATGTTTCAGATACTTCCATGCATTGATTGCTTTAGTGTTTATTAGATACCATATGAAGTAGCAACATTAGGACTTCAGCGAAGTGAAAAAGTCTCCTGCAAAAACCAGACTTCTCTTGAGAGAAGGCAAATACTTCTGTCTATTAATATGTATCTCTACTTACTCACAAACTGCAGGGAAGGACAAACCCACAAAGGCACTAGACAGATATTCTGTATACATTTCATTTGCAACTCCTTCCAGGTAGTATTTCTGCCACGTATCCTCCTCAATCTAAAAGAAACAAGATGCAGAGCTCTGAGTAAAAAAATCACAGCTTTCTTTAAAATTCACAAACAACTGCTTAGACATGAATAAGACTATAACAAATAAGTCAGTAGACTCTTATGACAATTAACATTACTTATTCGTACAGAATTTTTCTGAAATGCTGAAAAAAAAACTAAAACAGAGTCCTTGTAGTCAGAAAATTAGGTATCCTATGTAAAAATAATACACTTAATTCTTGTCAAGCACATTTAGCAACAGGTTAAATAAGGTTGTAGAGAGTTTAAGGAAAAAAGTTTTTCAATTTTCTCTTTTCGAAAATCATAGAATCATAGAATGTTAAGGGTTGGAAGTGGCCTTAAAGACCATCTGGTCCTGACCTCCCTGCCATGGGCAGGGATGCCTCCCACTAGACCAGGTTGCTTAAGGCCTTGTCTAATCTGGCCTTGAACCCTGCCGACACTGGTACATCCACAACCTCCCTGGGCAACCTGTTCCAGTATCTCACCACTCTAAAGAAAAGAATTTCTTCCTAACATCCCTAAATTTCCCCTCTCTCAGTTTTTACCCATTACTCCTTGTCCTCTCTCTCACTACAGCTCCTGTCAAAGAGTCCCTCTCCAGCTTCCCTGTAGGTCCCCTTCAGATACTGGAAGGTTGCTATGAAGTCTCCACACAACCTTCTCTTATCCAAGCTGAACACCTCCAACTTTCTCAGTCTGTCTTTGCAGGGGAGGTGCTCCAATCCTCTTATTAACTTTGTGGCCCTCCTCTGGACTTGCTCCAGAGGTTGCATTATATTGTTATTTGGGTCTCTAACAATGTCTTAATTATTTTCACCTTGTTTAGAAATTATCAGCAGTCAAACCTGTTTGTTTAATTTTTTTTTCTTCTCTGCACCTCCAACATAAAAGTAAGTATGAGAAACATACATTGAAACAATTTTTTCAATGTTCATCAGTGCTTTAGGACAGCTACTGAAAAAAACCTCTATTGTTAAATTCAGAGGTCTTCTACTGCCAAAGGTAAGAAGGAAAACAAGCTGGAGGTGCTACAGGACTACCATAAAAACTCTATATATTTGCCTAAGCAGAAGGTTCTAGTGATACTTGAGACACACATGCAGTCCCACATAGCTTCCAGCTGCTGCCCTGGGGTCCATGGATGTCATGTCATATCTATAAAGCTTAGGTCTCAGACACTCAGTAAGGTCTTTCAATTAGCATCAAACACCTATATTAAGGTAACTGGTTCAAGCCACTGAGCATCCATCATTGGCAATAGCACTATAACTCCAAAGAGCAAGTACAAAGTCAGCTGATATGACTGGATATATGTCATATGCTGAAGTTGTTCACTGTTGAAATCCCAGTTCTCTATGCCATAATTGGTGCCCTCATAAAAAGTTTGTTTGAGGTTTGACTGTCATTCACAAAGAGACCTTTCTTGAAAAACTATGGAAACCATCACAAACACACAGCCTGAAATACCTAAGGAGTCCTAAGAGTCGCTTCCCTACATATTACATCACATTAAAATAGAGCAAAAATCTCAACCACAATTGGACATTCCTGTGTGTAATTATCTCTTTGGTTTTATTCACTAATTGTGCCACATAAACTGCGCTAACAGAGAAATTCATATTTGCAAGAATTATACACAGCAGGAAAAAAATATGTATGACAATACAGTATAGATAAAATTAGAGAGAAACGTGTCAATTACATCAGAGTAGCAAAATAATGCAATATATTTCTTTTGTTACATTTTACATTACCACATTTTCATTAACCAGAGTCTACCTGACTATATAGTAAACAGGAAAGAAGTATAAAGAGAGACTGAGAGATTAAAGATTTTAATTTTCTCGAATAAGGCAGAATATCGTGTGCAGTTTTGGTCACCATAATATAGGAAAGATATAAAGATATTAAAGAGCATCCAAAAAAGGTCTACAAAGATGGTGAAGGGTCTGGAGGGGAAGCCGTAAGAGGAGTGGCTGAGGTCACTTGGTCTGTTCAGCCTGGAGAAGAGGAGACTAAGGAGAGATGTCATTGCAGTCTACAGCCTTCCTAAAGGCCAAGTACTAATTTGGGATCCACCAGTTTTTTTCCCCATGTTAAACTAGTCAAAAGGCACTCTTTCAAAAAAATGAAACTGGTGAAATATAAGATACAATAATTTTTTTTTCTATTTTTTTTTTTTTTTAGTTCTCTTCTGCTGATAGGCTGCCAAGTAACCAGTTACTTTAGTTCTGCAGATGTAAACAACTGCAAGAATAACTTGAAACATGGAGATATTCCAAATCACATACTCTCTGACAAGTGGGCTGCAAACAATCAAGAAAAATTTCTTCCACAGACCTTGTGTCACCATTCAGAGACCATGTGGGATGGTGTTTTTCTCCACCACACACAGAGAAGTCATATCACATTTTTTATAACCCTTTTATTTATGGGAAACTTGCAAATGTTGCTGATCAGAAACTCTATATACAGAAAACAGATAAAGTGCAGGCTTGGTAAAAAACTAAGAGTAATGATAGCAAGGGCATGTTTGTAACTTATGGTCTATTTTGTGGCTTTTTCTTAGATTGACACCACCTGGGGTTGGAAAAAAAACCCAAATGCATTATGTGTTTCCCTTTCTACCTTCTTCCCTTGCTTTCTTTTCTTTAGGCAGATGGTTTTGATTTGGAGGAAGGATCAGACCTATAGTCAAATATTCACCTCTGTCAAGGACCAAGAAAGGACTGGAAAAAACCAAACTCATTCATGAATTAGTGATCAAGCTTCATAGATACCAGTTAGTGTTAAATTAACCTTCAGGAAGTGATTGGAGTGTTTAAGATATGTTCTATTAGGATACCATGAATTGTTGATTAATGAATTTAAAGAATAGTTGATATTTGGGATGCTATAAAATGTTATTATAAGATCATTATAACACTGGACTAAAGATGATCATTCCATTTTATCTCCATCTGAACCATTATGTTTTCCCTGGTATCTTTTGAAAGGCAGTACCTGCTGGTCTGCTAGAACTGAAATTACTATTAAGAATCATCAGTATTCAGTATTTCTTTTTTATTTCCTTGAGTCCTGCAGTTACCATAAGTTTTAACAGAGTAGGATCCCACAGATAAACATAATCAGTTTCTCCTATAATCCATGTCAGTTAGATACTAATTTCAAAATCCTTAAAGTGAGGAAAAATACTTTTGGGACTCATTATGATCTTGACTAATTTAAGCCTTTGTGATGTTATTTTTAAGTCTATTGCTTCAGTTAATCTCAAGAACTGAATTCAAAAATAACTCTGACTCTTTAAAATGCACATTTATTTTTCATTAAAATACTTAACTATAATTTAAATTACTGTTGTCCAGTTCACCTCTGGGCCTACTGATACTTATCTACTACTTGTCCATACTTATCTCTACATTAAGAGTAAGTTGCACAAACTTAACTGTCAATGTACAGATGAAATAATCTGTCCCATATGGACTTGCAAAATGGATATTTCACATGTCATTTGCCTGACAACAAAGGGGAATAGTTAATTTTGTGTAAAATTTATAGAAACAAAAAGAAAGCTGAATTTGAGATGAGTTCAGTTCAAGATGCTACTAAATAATGTTATCACAAATGTAAAAATGTAAAACTATGAATGGTATTTACCTAGTTAGTAAAAGACAAACAACCTTGATTTTAACTTGCAAAACAAAGAAAAGCCTACAGTAGTTTCAATTTTACAATTATTAAGACAATTTTGTCACTTCAAATAATTACTAGTCTACCCTCTTTCAGGTCCTGACAGCAATGTCTGAATACTTGTACTTTCTACCCTTGTACAGTATGAATTAACACAGTTGAGACAAAGAGAGTAGATTTCATTTCAGTAAAAGTTTTTTGTGGTAAAGCTTTGCTTGTTGGCTGAACAAACACATTCCAGCAGAAAGCATAAATCTATATGTATTAAGTATTGTGGGTTCCAGGAAGCCAAATATGCTAGTTTAGTTCTCTGTGACACCAAGCTTTACCTACTGCTCATCATTATTTTTGTGGATAGCTGTCAGTTTGAGAAGTCAGGAATTCTGATCACAGAATCACATAATGGTTTGGGTTGGAAAGGACCTTTAAAGATGAACTAGTTCCAGCTCCTCTGCCATGGGCAGGAACACCTTTACTAGATCAGGTTGCTCAAAGCATCAACCTGGTCTTGACTTCAAGGGATGGGACATGCCATCCTCAGATAATTTATTGTTTACTGAAAAATACTGACTTGGCAATAAGAATTTGTGAATAATTAAGCCGTCAAATACTGATTTGGAATGAGAAGATGTGTCTTTGCTGGCAGAGTAATTAAAGCAAAATGTAATGCCAAACAATGTTTAGAACAGAATAAAACATTGCAGTGAGTAACAACACAAGAGCAGCAACAGACATGAGATGCACAAATACAACAGCAGTGAACCACTTCAGTGGGGAAAAAAAGCCAACCAAACCCCTAATCATATTATTTGGGCCTGCTGTCATTTCTTCTTTTCCCTCTTCTCATTTCTTGCATGGTATTTCCATCCTCAAACACAGGCCCCTATGGACCTTCTATAAGGTGTAACTGTTGAATGAAGATACAATAACTGAAAAAGGGTAATTCTAAAACACCCTCTCTTTTTTTTGTTTAAATTTGGACTTTGTTTACTCATCAAATGTTTTTGACCTCAAACCAAGAAATGACAAAAGGTTCTTTTATATGCCTTTCCTTACAGAAAAATGAGCATTGGCCTTTATGAGAGATCTCCTACATGATCCTAAGGAATAGCCTTTGCAGATCATTTTGTTATTTTTATCCCTGAAGTTAAACAACTAAAGTAGTTCAAGTTGATACTGCAGCAACATGAGTAAAAGTAACATTCTAGAGAGATAACAAGACAGAACAATTAGAAGTTGATGAAGCAACAAGGAGTCATTCACTATCTTATACTGGTGACAACACTGTAAATTATTAAGACTACACAGCATTTTCCTTTGACTTTCACATAAAATCATAGCAAAATATTATCACAGGATGCTGTGTTGGTATGAACAGTAAGTAGCCATTTTTTACTTTAGAAACCTTATAAACCCTAGAGGAAATTTTAACAAATACTAACAAATATTTAAGTTACTCCAATCATAACTCGGAAAAAAGGTGAAGAGAGTTTAGGTTACCGTTGGACCTGACACAGAATGTGCCACACCACCACAATGACTTGTAACTATATCTTCCAAATTCCTCTCTAGTAAGATAAGTACCTGATTATCTTTCCCTGACTACATTACACTGCAATTCTGTCTCCTAGATAGTCATAAAACAAATCACCCACTGATTCAATAGCCTATATGAAGAACAGCTGGAAAATTACATAGTGCATCCCAAGAGAAGAAATGTAATTTTCATCTGTATCTTTTTTTAAGTTACAATACTCCTCTTCTCTCCTCTGGCTGTATATAGATACAATATTGTTATCAGCAAATATATTTACATAATGCAATCAATTCCTAGTGAGACATGGTGACAGAGATATGAAAAAATGATGTTCATCTTGCAAGCACAACCATTAGTATTGCAGGAGAAAAACCAAAACCCTTAACACACCCAGCCCTACACCTTGGCAGTGTAATTATTGGGAGCTCTGTAGCTCCACATGATCTATCTTGTTCATAGCATTCGCTTTTCAGTGTAATGATATAAATAGTTACATGAAAGAGATTGAGTATATCTGAACCTGATAATGCTATATAATCTCTTCGGCAAAGATCTAAGTATCACTTTCAAGACAGAGAACAAATGCTAGAGTTGCAGTTTGACCTAGGCTCTTTTATTGCATTTTGCAAGGGAAAGGATGGTGGAGTGTCTTTATAAATATTAAGGAAGTGACAAAATGAAAATTCCTTTATAGCACAATGAAAGCAGATGTAAAGTCTGCTCCCTAGCACTGAATAAGATCAGCTCATCACCACCACAGAAAGAGAATAAAACAGTACAAAGCCTTTGAGAATGCTTCCAGCGCTTCCTGATGTTTAATGTATTTTTCTAACAACATAGATGAGAATAAAAAGAAAATACACACAAGATCAGAATGGTCTGGGTTGGAAGGGACCTTAAAGATCATCTAGGTCCAACCCTCATGCCGTAGACAGGGACACTTTTCACTAGACCAGGTTGCTCAGAACCCCATCCAACTGGTCTTGAAAATCTCCAGGTATGGAGCAACCACAGCTTCTCTGGGCAACCTGTTCCTGTGCCTCATAGTAAAGAATTTCATCCTAATATCTAATTTAATCCTGTGCTCTCTTGGTTTAAAGCCATTACCCCTTGTCCTAACACAATACATCCTTGAATATTCTTGATTGATAGTTGAAAAGGTATTGAAAGCAATGTAGTTTAAACATTTCCTCATGTTCACCTGTAATGCCCTTTCAGTTGCACAAATTGCTTGAGTGAATGTCTAGTTTTATTGTCTTTATATATGGATATCTAAATCTGACATATAGATAAATAATTGGCTGAAAGCAGTTCTTACAGTCCTGTGAAGCTTCTTAGATTTAGTCTTATAATTGAATTTCCTCAAGTATTATAAGTTATCAACTACCTCTTTACTCAATTCCATTGTCTGCTTAAATCAAAGCTAACAAATATCCTTAGTACTATGAAAACTACAATTTCAGTCAATTATTTTCACAGCTTTCTGTATGCAAGAATGTTTTTTAAAATTGGTATAAAAGGAGTATGTTTTATATAACAGCAACTACGCTAATTAAGATTAACTCTAATTTCAAATGAAACATTTAAGCATTTTTCATTGTTCATACTAATGTAGAATCCTGCAGTGAGTCAAGGCACTAAGAGTATTCTTGAAATATCATGACATCTAATTCTTTTTTAGATGCTGGCCTTGATGGGTTTGAACTGAAAGGCACACAGGCTCTACTTCCAATACTTTCAAATTTAAAAACCAGGACAGTATTTCTATCCAGCCATGATGCAAAAGATAGATTGGTGTCCACCTGTTCAAATGACTGACTGAAAATGCACTCCATGGTAGACTTCAGCCTAAGGCAAATATACTGTGATCACAAGGACTGGTACTATTACTAAATAGCAAACAGTTTTAAACCACAACAGGTGTTAATTCCTAGACTCAATGACTAAAAACATTACATTCAGGAAGATCTCTTAGAGAATGAATGTCTTTGGTAACAGGCTATATTAATATGTAATCTAAATCCTGTGAGGAGGATCGTGTAATCTGTTTATTCTGCAGTCTCCTGAAGAACCTCACAACAAATCAAGAAGCTGCATTTCCTCCTCAACCCTCCTTTAAAGTTCTCCTACATTTGAAGGAATTCACTGTGCATACCCTAGTTTCACACAGTAAGACAGACCAAGGCTGCCTAAGTGGCCAATAATAAATAGCAAACATGTTGATGTGTTCCCTCAGTTTAGGTAAGCACCCAACTGATGTAAATCTGTGTGGTTTTATTATGTCTCTCTTTCAGCCTGGACTAGAAAGGAATGTAAAGTAGGCATTGCACTGGGTGTGTAAAAGCTGCCAGAAGAGCCCACAGAGCATTCTTGCTCTCAAAATAGCTTAGTGGATAACAGAGACAGCTCCAGATAATTCCAGATCTGGAATTAAGTGTACTGACTGTCTTACCAATAGAGCAAAGACAAAACTAATTTGGTTGTGGACTTGTGTTACACTCAAGTGCCACATTCCACATTTTATTAATTTACACAACAATACTAACTCATATTGGCTTGCATGATTTTATAGAGGGACAAAATTTGACCACCTCTTCCTATTATTCTATTTACCTGCTTTTTGCAATGTTTCTCATATGGGTAGCCTTCTGGTACACATTTGGTAGTCCAAACAATACAGAAATTGCAGTACAGTGCAGTATTTCCATCTTTTTCAGAGACTTTTCAAGTTAATAAATAGTCTCTATCCCTTTATTAATACAATAAAAACAGTCTCTGCTATAAGAAAACTGGACTATTGAAATATAGTTTACAGGTGTACAGTTGAGGGGATTTTGTCCTTAACATATAATTTGTTGTGCAATCTATCTGTCTTTAAGTGTTTACAGAACCTTAATCTTTTTGAGCTGACTTCCTTTTTGTTCAGTTTGGTGCCAAAAAGAACATAAAAGATTCCATATGAGATTACACAGCTAAACCCAAAAGGAAAATATTAGGAACAAATATAATATTTTGAGGTTTCTTAGTTTGTTTTACTTTTAATACTGAGCAGACTGTTTACACAAATCATTTTGCTGTAAAAGTAACACATAATGAGTTAAATGTGTGCAACATCACCATCAATCACATTCATCTGTGTTTGACCAACCAAACATTTATTGCACATTAAATCACTTTCTAATCATGTTATGAAGAAGGCGGAACAAACACACATTCCAAGCTTTCATTAAAAAATACAGAAGTTTCAGTACATTTTCCTGGCAATCTCCTGACTTGTGGGAGACTCCACTAATAGTATTTGCCCAAGGAATTTATGAAGGCCTGACAATATTTTCAATGTTCTTAATGAAAAGGGGTGAAAGTTCTTTTTAGGGAATGGGAATATTTCTCTTCAATATAGTCCTCTTTAGCAATTCTAATCAATGTAGCTGCTCTGCTACAATACACTTCTGATTCACAGTCACCACTCAGTAAGGTTTCTTTTTCAAGTTTTCTGAGTGAGACAGACATGAAAAAGAACATCCTTTCAGCTAAATAAACAAACTTTTTGTAATCACCAATAAGGTTGGAGTCTCATAAATATGTCTCAGTTCTTATACATTATTTGGCTTCAGATTTTAAATTAGTCAGATATCTTTGGAAGTGATGACGTGCATTTTACATGCCTAGAAAATTCATTCTTGGTTAAGTGGCAGACATAATTTTAACCAGTTCTAACAGAGTATTGCCATCTCAATGCACTATCTTATGGCATTTTTTTTCTCCTAGTGCCATCTGAAGATGACATTTGCAGTCACACAAGTTAAGGTATGTCTTCACACTGCTCTGTTTATAACTGTATATAATCACAGACACAAGAGCAAAACTGACATTGATAGCTTCCTCCAAATCTAATTCATTGCTATTTTTATGCTTATCCTGTGTATATAGAAATATAATCTGAGTAGTGCATTGCAAACCTGAGCCTACATCCTAAAACTGTTCATCAGTGAGACAGTCTAATCTACTACTGTACTGGAATTATTATAAGAATATGTTATAAAATAAGAAAACATTGGATTTAAGGCAGATAAAATAATGGCAGAAGTGGTTAGATATATTTTCTGGAAACATGCTAGCTTTACATTTCCAGTTTTTGACTTGTTTAAATGTTTTAGCTGCAAATCCAGGCCATAAATGTGTGTGTCTATAGTACAGTTCCCCCATAGTCCAGTTTATCATTTTGTGAATCTCTCATTTTCTCACTGCAAATTTAAAATCACTATTAAAATAACTTGAATTAAAACTGAGGAGAAGCAAATACATGAATGATGTTGTGGGAAGTTGAGGCTTTGGTTCTAACACATTTTCTTTATTTACTCACAGTCAGAGGTTCTCTAGCCACTTGATGTAAAAGACCAAAACGACCAGTCCCTTTTTCTGGGCACTTTGTTGCTATATTGGACTTACATAAATCATATTTTTGCTTTAGCAGCAGTGACTTTTCTCATACAAACATGTGGTTTGTCCAAAATCAAGCAAAACCACCAAACACCAGAAAATATCTCCCTAGTAAAGGATGCTGCTATGGAAAATCATTTAAAGGTCAGAGGCTTGCTGAATAAAAATAAAAACATACCTTGACAGAATCTGGTTCATTGCCTAATTTGTAGGAGAAAACTTTTGTATGGGAATTGTGTGCTGTTTTTTTCAGTCTTACAAAATCTGTTAATGTCTTCCTATCTGCTTCACATTTGAATCATGTTCTCTACTCAACTCTCTGACAACCTGAATTGCAGACTAATACATTTTAATGAGACAAGACATTACCTTTATGAATGACCTCATGGAGAAGAGGTTGGCTAACATTGTTGAAAGGCCTGGTGCCAGGCAGCTCTGGGCTATGAAACCCAGCTTGAGCTCAGCAAGACAGATTGCATCATCCCCTTCTTTCCAGTTCCAACTTGGGATATTTAGCAGATGGGCCTGGAAAACAAATAAACAAACAAAATATCCCCCAGGTGAGTAACCAAAAATACTTCCTGAAATATAGTATGGTATTGAAGAAAATAGCAGTGAATGATTTTCTCTGTTAATGGCTTAATGTTTTCTGAGTAGGTAGAAGAAGTTCAAGTACTTCAGATTAATTGCCTAGAGGCCACCAATCCATCCTGGGTAATTCTAGCATAATAAACTATGCAATACTTATAGAAGTTAGGCAGTTAAAAGCTAATCTGGAATCAATAGCAACTATGGACACTGTAGCTTTGAGAATTAGATCCTAGGCAACTAATATATGTCAGGATTTTGATAAAGTCCCCTGCATATATAAATAAAACTGAATTGCTTTGCAACTAGATTACATGACAAGGCTTATTAGGACGTTTTACTTTGGAAAGAAAAAGGCTTACTATTAGTGGAACCAGTTATGTAGGAGTGAATGCAAAGTAGCAAAAAACCAAAGAGAAACATTGTTGGTCATCATGTTACCTTATTGTGATACTGCAACATCTGAGTGATAATTCTTATCTTCGGATGATAATTCTTTATTGAAATTACTCTAAAAAGAAAAGGAAAAACTAATAAAGTACCTTTTAACTGACAGGATATTTAGATAATACATCCAAATAACTCCATTGTGTTGTAAGTCCACAATTAAAATTGTACCCTCATATCCACCTGGCTGTAAAGCATATCGACTGAAGTCAGAACTATGCAATATATACACCTAGTCAAACTGAGATAATAACTAGTTCCTAATAATAGAGAAAAACAAACATCAGGAAATATTCAGTTGAATGTTTTCTCTTACGAAGTCTGCAGAAAAAGAGACTTGTTTTAGCAAATCTGTTCAGATATTCCATTTATTCTCCTAGGAAAATAATACACTTGGAACTATTATGTCATCTTCAGTGATTATCCTTCATGTCTTTGTATCAACATAATTGATCAAGTTTTCCAATGATAAATGTCTGAAAAAACCCCTTTCTTCCTTCCCCATCACATATTATTTATTTATACCTGCTCGACATTCATCATATTGAAGTACCTCAAATAATGATTTTACACACTCAAATTCATCTTAATTTTTATGGACTACTCCAAAGCTCAATATCAAAATTGATATCTGAACGATGAATTTATAAAATATGGGGCTACTTTCATAATCTGCAGCTTCTCTGCATTCTTAATTACTTCATGAGTGTAAGATATACTCAACTGTGTATAGATCTTAAGTGGATGGAAAAAAATTGCTTGAGAAATGTTTGGATTGATAATGCATTACAAAAAAGCATTGAACAAAATTAAAGAGATGAACAGGCCAAAAAAATCAGTTTTGTATTTACAAACTGAAGGTAGAGAAAGAAGATAAAACAATTTAAAAAAAAAATGACTTATTATGGTACCATCAGTCTCATAAGACTGAATGCCATAAGTGTTTACATCAGTGTTTTGTAGAAAGTATCTTGAAAACTGCTAGTCTGGCTTGTGCTTTGAAGCATATCAAAGCTAGAATGGGAAACATAAAAAAATTGCATTACTTTAACAAGTCTTTCTTCTAATTTTCCCTTTCTCACTGAGTTGTTTAATTAAACATTCAATTTTTTGAATTAAATTGTGAGAAAACACCAGAGAATTCCACTTTCAAATTACACTTTTGCATTTTATTACATTAAATGTATTAAATCTTTTAAGAATTCACTAATCTCCAACTGGAATATTTTAATGTATTTATGCAACCAACGTCAAAATAAAGTTTCTCGCATTGCAACCCACACCAAGCTTGTAAAATGAAATTAGGCATATTTAAGCCCTGCATCTTCCTCAGACAGCCACATCTCTTGCACGCAGTGAAAGTTTTCCAGAGGAGCAATTTTATAACTCATTTTTTATTTCTACCCTTCCTTGCACAGCATGCAAACGTCTGACAAGCCAATCAAATTTGTTCATAACACTGGCCAATCCAATGATAGAGAACTTCTAACGAATCAATCTCGTTAAAACAAGAGCAGGATGAACAAAACATAAAATGTGGAATGGCATGGGTTTGTTGTAACTCTACTGATTGGCCACCTACTGACTGACTGTTTCATCTCCTTCCTTCAGAGACTTCAAGGAGGAAAGCAGGAGGAGGTTAGTGGTCCCTATTGTGGTAAATGGCTTGTCAATCAAAAAAAGTAATGATTGGTCTTCAGCGTAAAAAAAGCAGGATGGAGATAGGAGACCACTCTACTGTATACTTTGCTATCCCCTGAGCAGCACATTGCTTGTAGGAGCAGATATACCAGGGGGAAACAAGGTGTGAAGTGATGAAGTGTTCTTCTGTCCCATCATTAATAGCAGCCCGTGTAGCTCATGTAGCTCTCATAACATATTGTTGCAACAATATAACTGCATTCCCCTTCCTCTCTTCATTCAGCTATGAATACTCAACCTAGGTCCTGCAAAATTACTAAGAGTACCAAAGCTTGGGCTCCAAGTGTCTCTTCTGAGACACAATGAAGCAGCCAAATCAAACAGTTTAGGTAGGAATTGAGGATATTCTCACCTCTGAACTTTTGTGACACTTTCAATTTGTCCAAAAAAAAAAAAAAAAAAATCCTACAGTGTTCTTTAAGTGCAACAGATCAGAAAATCATCTAATCTGAGTTAAGAACCAAAAAGCTATTAAAAACTCCAGAGTTTACCTCATAATATTGGAGGCATCTTCAGCATCTGGGTCAGCGCAGTATTTATTGGCAAGGATTAGGCACGCATCTGCTGACTCTATCTGAGACACCAAAGAAAAAGAAAACATGTATAGCAACGTCTCTTTCCAGCTCTTCTTTCATCATGAAGTATCAGGGAATCCAGCACTGCCATTGTGAGTGTGAGTGTCAGTTCTTAATACTGCTGATCAAAAATGTTACTAGGTTAATGTGAGTTAATGTGAGTGATTATAAATCATAACTGCTCTCATACACACACAGCAGTTCCTTGAAACTTGATTATGATGATCAGAGCAGGTTAGTAGTTCAATTGTCGACTCTTACTTTATATCAGCTGAGCCATGAAGGTGTTAACATTAATCTTTTGTGACCAGATATTGGAATTTAGATCTCCCAATCCATACAAAGTTCCTGTTACATCAGGACAGTGTTCCCACAAGTCCTGCAGCTTTCTTTGGGAATTTAAGTACCTCCTATTATAGACAGGAAGAGGAGGCTGAATTGATGATTTAGAATCTGAGTACCAGATTTAGAAAGTAAGAGGAAGACAACTGATCTGTTCACAGGACCTCTAGATTCAGAAAAACCTTAGCTTTACAGAACTCAAAGCATATGAAAAAAAGTATTTTTTCAGTGTGTATAACCAACTATCAACACAAATAAGGGGGGAATACAGAACACAAAACATGAACACACAATTTTATGGTCATAATTAGAACATGTTCTGATGAACTGAAATTGTGTGCATTGGGTTACAAAAGGTTAAGCAATTTCTGCAGTCAAAATGGACAAAAGATGTGATTAGAACCCCAGAAAGGATTAACAACACTATGCTAAAATATTCTTGGCTTAAATAGCCAGTTTACATTCCGCTGGGGTTAAAAAAAAAAGAAACAAAAAAGTTACTAATGTATTTGACAACTTGGTTTTTCCTTAAAATTTTTTAATCTTCATGCTTTGCTTTAAGAGTACAAAAAATTTACCATTTAGAATTCTAGAAAATAAAACTATCTAATTTTAGCTTAATTATCAAAAAATCTTAAAATGTATTTTTCTTTCAGTATTCTAGGCAATATAAAAAGGTTCAGGAGGTGAAAAATGAGTATTTTAAGCCGCTACTGTAAGACAATGTTCTGCTATATCAAACATTAAAGTAAAATAGACTCTTGAAACGTCAATGAAACATTCATAAAGAGTTTAATGGAATGGCAGACAATGTGTCTTAAGTCATTGTTACTGTAGTTTTGAAAATCTAAAGATATAGGGGAAAAAAGGTTTACAAGGACAGACATTATAATTTATTAGTCAAGCTAACAGAGATGGAAAACCAATCTTTTGGGGTTACATGAAGAAGGGCTTTACTGTTTTTTTCCAAATAATGCAATGAGTACTTTAAAAAAGTCAATTAGCAGGAGAACAGAACAACAGAGCTGTTACCTTCACTCTCGCCAGGTCATGGGGATTAAGGACTGAACCCTGATAAAATTCCACCTGAGTGAAGTGTCGTTTAAAAAGAGCTTCCAGCTCAAGGTTAGGGGAGATACTGCATTGGGAAGAGGAAGAAAACACAAGCGAAAATGAGAAATCAGCTTACATAACTGCCCCATTTCCTTCGTTTACAAACCCACCCATTTATTACTTCTGTTGATGCTTTTTCTGTGATGCGGCAACAGTGTGCAATACTTAAAAGATAAACACTATATTGCTTTCACTTTCTTATTTCTGTCCCCAGTGCTTCTGGCTCACTTCATTGCGCTACTATCCACGTTCATCCTTTGGCAGTTTCTCACAAATATGAATGCAGAAGTATGGGTGCAAACATTTGAAAACATCCTCTCACAGTTTTCTGCCTGGAATTTATCTAGTAACACAATCATCCTCTCCATGTCCCCACCATTCTCAAAATGGCAGACTGCATGAATAAAAGAGCTCAATGCAAAAATCACTAAAAACCAAAAAAAGAAACCCTCTAGGAATCCTGTGGCTTGTGTGAGCTGCAAATAAAACAGACACAATGATGCTGTGACCTTCTGTCTCATTTCATTTTGCCAGAAATAAAAAAAAAAAATTAAATGGATCACAGTCAATTACATAATGTGGCAACAACCTTGTAAATATCTGTTCTGATGCCACTCATTAAAACAGAAGGGATTTAATAGCTGCGCAGTAAGTGCATGAGACCTTTGCCATGCCAAATGCTAAATTTAATAGGAAAACTAAAGAGATACATGCAAGTATTTGTCGGTGAAGGTACAGAAGAAAGCAGGCACAAGTAGCAAGGTGCTAAACTCCTTTCACGTGAATGTGCAGCTTCCTGACTCCTGTCACCACGTACTTTCACTGTGGAAATCAAGACCTTTGATTTCCCCTCACAGTCACTTCTTGTTATTACAGAGAGAGGGGATGCAAATAAATGATGTAGTTACTTGAGGATATTATCTCTAGTTCAGTTTGAAAAGACTAGATGATAAAATTGTGCAAGTGCTGCTGACTCTTGGTTTTCAGCTTCCATTCTTAAATCATCACATATGATTCCTTAACTTTTTAATCATTTTCTTTGACAAAAAGTGCCGAACGTGCTCTGAATGCAAAAATATTACTCGTTCATAGCTAGCAACACTTTTAAACAGATGACATTCCAGAGCAGAAAAGACCTTTTCATACTGTCTCCTATCACATGGCCTTTTCTAGCAACTTCTCCCCTAAGCATTCCCATTTGATATTGTATTATACATAATGTAGAGCCCGCAAGAAACAACAACCACCTTCAGGCACTTTTCCAAATTCCACATCAGAAAAAGGCAAGAGACTATGTGTATGTAGGTATGTATATATGGGTAACAGCAGTATTGATTATCAGTGTGATAAGAATTTAATTTCTATCTTCGATATATCTGTAATGTATCTCATTTATATTAAAATTAAATCCACACCCACATTTTTCTTTTTATAAATACTTTGCAATGTGAAATAAACATTTTTCCTAGACAAATCCAAGGTGAAAATGTACTAGCATAAGTTCATATGACATACAGTGTTTTTCTTTAGTTTTACTAATGTTAGTAATTTAGGTAGTTTCTTCATAAATATTTACCACTAAAAAGAATTCTCCCATATATTTATTAGTATTCCAATATTTTTTTATTTCATAACTCCACTCCCACTTCAACAATGCATTTAGCTATCTACCTCACAGATGACACAACTGGGTCTGAAGTCTATCTGCTTGAAATACGTATACCTAACAATGTGTTATCAAAAATGTAGAAAACAACTATTTTTCAAAACATATTGTTAATAACAACAATTGAAAACATTAATTTTATGGTTATTTGCAGCTTGAAAGATTCTCTGTCTTCTCATAAGATCAGGCTTAATTTAAAGAGCTTTAGTAATTGATGATAAAACTAATCTTGAAAGATTACTCACTTATGCAGAAAGACGATTTCTACGTTGACATCATCCCTATCCTTGTGCAGGAAGTCCTTCAGGAAGTTGGACACGCTTTCAAGTGTTATGTGACCACAGACAACTATGTGCCTGTTACAGAAAAATCAGAGTTAATCTTGCAAAGAAGGTAATACAAGCAAGCAAGAAAGCAGAAACGGAAAAGGTCCTTCTTGACGTTTCTCTAGATTGTATTCCATGAAGTCAGAGAAGGAAAATATCACTTCCAAAAGGTATTTTGCAATTGCAAATATATATACACTCTCACCTGCAAAGCCATTTGGACATGTTGTATTACACATTTAACAATAAGTGGTATCAGTCATATATAAGTCTATACACCATGTTAACCAGTCCTTCTCAAAGGTATATTTCTTTATTTTACACATCTCTCTCCACATTTTTACCTCCTCTAATGAGATTTATTGGTCAATTTTTTGGTTTATGACAGCAAATCTCGATATTTTTCTACAGTTGAAGCAGATATTTATGCCAATGAAGGCACTGCAAAGATTGTCAATTATAGGTCATAAGCAGTAAAAAAGAAATATTTTTCCTACCATAACTCCTAGAAAGAAAGTACTTTACAATAAGAAGTCATTACTTATTTCACCATTGCAACAGATTGCTTAGAAAATCACAGTTTGCATAGATTGTGATGTCACAAAGGTTTCTACTGCTCCACATTTTTATTACTAGATGTAGCTGACCATGGAAGATGGAAGCACAACATATACCTACATACACATTCTTGAATTCTACATCTTAAATTCTGAAAGGCTGAAGGAAAGGCCTAGGAAATTGCACTCTTTCTGACTTAAGGGATCTTTGCTCCCTTATTATTGTAAAAACAAAGTCTAAAAATTTATGATTAGAATATCCCAAAATGTCTCACAATATCCTTCATGGAAAAAAATAAAATCCAGCTTCTATTACCTTCATGGCTTCAAGACAGATAATGATTTTTGTTAAGCCTATTGCTAATACTTCTAATAACCACATTGCTCACAGAAGTCAGGAAGAGGGAAAAGGTGCCATAGATACCATTTTTGAAGTAACAGAAAATCACCTTCATTACTGTCATATAGTCTATGCACAAACACACAATTCTGCACTTGTTTGACACTTGAACCACTAAATGTGAAGCAAAGTAATTCCAAAGATAAGAAGCAGACCACCAAAGTCTCAGCTACTTCATAATTATTCTGTGGAAAACTCGGTAACATAGAAACCTCGTTGTCAGGAAACAACAAATAATATGTAGCAGCAATGATTACCTATGTAATGGACTATAACAGGAGTCTTTCCTTGCTTCATAATTTGATCCTTGATGAAATGTGTGTGAAAAGTACACTGAACTCATTGGAAAAGGGATAACTATGCAGAACAAATCAATAGTAATAATATGCACCATGCAGTGAAAACTATCACTGTCAGGTACTGCCACTTTTGCAGTGTCTCTGACAGTGACTAGAAAAGCAAAACTCGATAAACTGTTATACCAGTCCAGCAGACCTTGTGATATTGTTTACTATCATCACTTTTCTGGCATATCACAGTGTTAAATATTTATATAGAAATATGACAACATTCCTTTTGAATGAGCTCTTAATGACAGCACCAGGACTCAAATGCAATTTTAGAAATAGCAATAGACTAAAACTTCAGTGGTTTCATTCTATTTAATAGGTAAGAAATCAATGTCTATAGGAGACTATGAATGTTTATTGTTAAACTAGCTAATAGTGTCTGCTTTGCTTTTTTTTTTCTTTTAACAGAAGTTTCAGGCACAGTAAGTGCACAAAGCACAAAGTCCTTGGACTGCAAACACTTAAAAACACAAAAAACCCCTGAGTTAAAGCCTTCCTGTTTTATGAGGTGGTAAACACAGTATAAGAAAACAAGATGTAAAATATAATCAGGTCATCCTTTCTTCTTGGTGCAAGAAGTCCTTAAGAGGTTTCTTCTGGGAGCTTTGCAAATTGGCAGAGTTTCCAGTAGGCTCTGCCCTGCCTCTCTTAGCCCTACCAGAAGCACTCTTTCTCTGTTTCCCTAATGGTCAGTTGCCTGAATTGCCAGAGATGGGCATTCATGTGTGTTATTGCACTAAGGGTATAAGTAGTATATCAATGGAAATGGAAAACCTCAGGAAACTTCAGATTCTGAAGAAATGTTCAAAACCTTAGTAGTTTACTAGATCTCAATTCTGAACAGACTGTGTTTGATACACTACATTACAGTAACCTACTGGGAAGCTCTTGCTGTCTAGTGGTACTCAACACTTTTCTGTAAGTGTAAACCCATCTAGCACCAAAAACCTCAATGGCCCAAGAAAATCATAAATAGCAGCTAAAAATATATTAATTTGTATTCCTTATACTGTCTGTACACATTTTCCAAGATGACAGATTTTTAACTATAGGTAGTTTTCTTCAGATATTTCCAGTTATTACTAATTAAGAAACTGAACTTTCCATTTGCATAGTTGAAGCATTGGTTTTGGTTGTAGAAATAATTTCCCATGGTAGGGAACTCCTTTGTACAGATCCTGTGCTGTTGGGCTTAGCAGAATCTCTTCCTGAGTGCTCTTCTGACACACTGCATTCCTGTGCAGAAAATTTATCTCCTTCTTGGTTGATTTCACTTAATATTCATTCTTTTCTGTCATTGATTAGAATGCACACTTTTAAAGTATGGCTGTGGAACCCAAAATATTGCATTGCAGAGGAAATCATCATAGTATCAAAAGACTACAAGATAATTCACATTATAAAATAACTCCAGAGGTTATTTACTACAAAAAACTCCTGCTAAAAGCAGATGCAATTGGTACAATCCTGTTCTGACTCTCACTGAGTAGGGATTCATAGCAATCTGCTACAGTGAAAATAAAACATTTGCCTGCCAAAAAGTCTTGCATTTGGACATCAAGGCTAATTCCTTTTGAAGTGTTGGAAGGCATCTGCACTATGGTTTCATTTTTCACTCTGATTTAGAACTGGGCATGATCTATTTTTCTCTTCTTTGCTGTTCCTATAATGTGCAGGGCAGTGTTCTGAATAGTGACTGCAACTAAACTTCCTGGCTTTCAAACAGTATTTTCTGATGAGATATTTGCATTAATTTTTGGTTGAAAACCCCCATCAATAAAATCTTTCTTTAACATAAATTATATTTTTTGCTTAGAAGTAGACGATATTGAAAACAGATTTCCTACTTGCCCACAGAGAGTTTTTAGGTACATTATTTAAGAAAACTTGGAGAGCTTATATTGTTCCAATCTGTCCTGTATATGATTTGAAGATTTATAACTTCCTCTGTGTGTTTCAATAACCATTCCCTTCCCTTTTTTTTTTACCACCCATTTTTTTCCATGCACTGAGACTTTAAGTAAAGCCAACATACTGGATAACTTTTTCGTTGTGAAAAAGAGTTGGTTAGTAGAAAAACATTGTATGAAAAATATTGGGTCAAACGAAATGTCTAACATCTGCATTAAGCTTTTTCTTATTAAAAGGCTCAAAAGTAATACTTTATTGTGCTTTCAATGTTTTTTTATTCTTTAAAAAAACAAAATTTAGACTTTTCTTTACCATACTGAAAAATCTGGTTTAGGAATTTAGACATTTTTATTACTGACATGTATTTAGGAGGACTAAGGTTTCTCTTAAGTAATAGTTGTCATTGGTATCATGTATTAGAGGTGAAAATGGTTTAATATACCACTGGGAGTCCATATTACCAGACTGTGATGCTGCAATAGAAATCTTTTACAAAGAATCAAAAGCTTATCAGGAATAATATTCTATCAGCAAAAATGGACTAATCCATTCTCTCCCATATATATTTATCATCCTCAAAATTAATTTGAGAAATATGAAAAAAAAAGAAAATATTTCGAATACAAAAAATTAACAGTTGTACACAATTTTGTACACAGTTGTACACAACTGTGATTCTAAACAGCTGAAATTCCCTACAGTACCTAATTTTTTTCCTACTCAAGTACTGACATAATGATACATTTGCTAAAAATACTCTAGCTTCTTATAAAGTAAACAAAAAATGGTGATATAGGATCCTAAGCTACCACAGATACAAACTATTTTAGTAAGAAAAAAATGAAATAAGCAAAAGCTAAAACATCTAGATTTCTGACATGAGATAATTGAGAGCATACACTTAATCCATGTAAATAGCAATGTAAATGAAAACAGATCCACTGTGAATGGGATTCTTTACAAATGATCTTTGCATGCTTCTTCCTTCAGAGGATACAATACAAAAGGCAAATCTTTTGCCTGTTTATTTTGAAAGAAATTATATCCATTTTATTGGAACAAGTATAAAGAACTTGAAAAAATTCACTCCAACTACTCTGTCACAATAAATCAAGTATAATAAATACAAAATTCTGTTCAGTTGAATACTTGGTGTTCACTTGTCAAGTAACTAGAAGAAGTGTGGTGCACTTTAGAAGATGTCTCTCTAAAATTATATTTATATCAAATACATATGTTCAGATGTCTTCCTGGTCTTTCTGCTTAGCATTCTGGTTGTTCCTTCATCTATTGACCATCTAAATTATTTGCATATATACCAGTAGCAGACTGCTGTGGCTGAAGTAAACAGGTTCTTGTACAGTCTAACAGGCTTTGCTCAAAAAAGGATAGGTCTCAGTCTCATCTTCTTATTAAAAAAAAAAATAAAATTAATAAATGTTAACAGAGACTGTGGATATGGTCTGGTTGTTTATCTATTAGTGGCATGCATTCTTAAACATAACAGTTTACAATGTTTCCAGCCACTTGTGCTTTTCCTGGTTTACCTAACATTACTCAAGATTCTGTTAATTCAGCTCAAAACTTTATGCATGTGCTATGTGTCTTTATCTTATTTCAATATAAACTCCTCCCTCAGATTAATACTGTTAGAGTCATAAGTGCTGTGTAGTCACAGTTTGAAGTTTTTCTCTTTTTTTCACAGAAGACTTGAACCCAAGGATGATGATCCTCTAAGGATCAATTATTTAGCCAGTATGTATAGTTAGCCAGAATAATATGTTATAAAATTACAACCTCTAAAGAAACTTGCCTATGTATTGCATATATAAAAAAAGCAAAGGCTGAGAATCACTCATTTAAAATGGTCACTTTTGAACTAGAAAAAGACACAGTAGATTAATTTTTGAAAAATAACTCCAGTGGACAGGAAATTACAATGTGTTACTACTGAAACTTTTTGTGTTAGTCATTTGTATCCATGAAGAGAGAGCACAAAATACTCTGAAAATAAGACATGGCAGTTGCAAAAAAAAAAATATTCAACTCTAAGCTTATTTCTCAATTTGATTCTCCCATTAGGTTCTATAAATTTTCTAGTTCAAAGAAGATTAAGGTAGAAAATATTAAAGGATATAGCACATTGACTGTCAAGTGTATAAAATTCCAGCAACTTTAACATTTCTTCTCCTACAACTGTTTGTTTCATTATTCTCTTTACTTCTGAAGGATTAAAAATTTCAAAAGTGTTGAAGTCACCAAGAAGCAGACAGCATTGACTTTCAAATATGTACCAACACTTAAAGTACATAAGCACCTGACCAGACAGTCACAGGAGATGTGACTGCAGTATGTGAGAACATGTCTGAGGTACCTTTAATATCTGTGAATTGGACCTGATAGCTTCAGCTGTCAACTATTTAGGAACCAGAGTGAACTCATGCAGCCTATACTGAAGTTGCTGTGAGTAATTCTAACAGAAACTATCTGTTCTTTCCAACAGGTTCCATGCCTTTGGGTTCTCTTAAATGGTGAGTAAAGAAAAAGGGATTAGTTAATACCAGGAAATGCTCAAACAGCTACACTGAGTATATGGTATATGGTATAGATCAGTGGAACAGCACTGGGTCATACATAAGATTATCACAAATGGGAAATTGTTAATGTCAGCCATTTGAAAGTTACTTCTGATGCAAATATTAAGTTATTTTGTGACCAATATAAGTATGTGAAATTAAGAATCAAGAAGGAATCCTTTCAAATACTCTTAAACATAAAACTGGTAATGAGTGACAAGCACACAATACCCTAATGAGTTCTGAATTATTACAGCTATGATACTATATAAAGTGTGCTTATACAAATCCAGATTTCAGTCTTGCTTAGTGAATACTGGTGGAGTGTCACTGGCAACCTTTAAATATCAGAAGCTGTTTGTGAAGCACATAGAAACAGTATAGAAGAATTCACTTACATGGGGCCTCAAATATTTTATGGCCACCTAAGTGAGATTTCTTCTAGAGAACAGGCTGACAGAGTGTATTTCAGATACTTTAATCCAGGATAAAAAGCACACTCCTTTGTTTAAACTGTACATTAGAGCTTGCATCTAAGTCTGTTTGTAATGGCATGCTATCATGTGATTCATGCTAGGCTGCTTTGCTTATTTAAACTCCTTTGCTCAGCTACAGATAAATGAGTTTATCTTACGTTTTCATGATATAAGGAATTGCACAATGTTTGTCTATAAAGTAAATTAAAAGTTAATATTCTTTGTTTGATGCATACCTCTGAATCTGCAATAATAAGATGAAAGCACAGTGATTTGTTTCTTCCAGGGTCTGGATTAGTTAAGAGGCTTCCACAGTAGCTTAAAGTAAAGGATGAGTATTCATCCTTTCATTCAGGCTTCATGGCAATATTATTTAGAGTATTTCTGCTTTCATGAAAAATACCACAGTATTTAGGCATAACAGAGCTCAGAAAGAAATAAGTGAATAGTTCAGTATAAACAGAAGTAAAACCTCTTAAATAGCATGCACAAGGAGCCCATACTGGAAAGCTTACAGTAAAATACAGGAGTAATCTACACCTCCAGCACTAGCATCTCAGTTACAAATGGGCCTTAATCTACTGTTCTAATCCCTTCAAACTCTGGACTTCATTCTTGTAATATTTTGTGTGGTAGATATCACACACACAAAACACCCTGTTATTTTGAAAACAAATCACAGTATTTTCTGTTAAATACATTGCTTTCTCCCACCATTACTCATTTTCAAACCACCTTACGTGTTTTTACGCGCTCAAAGACTCAAAAAATAATTAAATCCTTTGTAAGCAAAGTGGGAGTTAGGAATGGCTTTTAAGATTTTTGAGCATTTCATCCATGACCAGAGCCAATGCATTTCTATCCACAGAAATCAACTCAAAATGTCATGACTCATTTTCTGCAACAGAACCTGAGTGAAAGCAAACAACCTCTAAAACTTGCTGATCAATTAATGACTTCTGCCATCTCACATTACACTCATTGGAAGGTACACACTTAGTCACGGACTGTGTAGTTTGTAGAATATGGAAGATCAGCAGATTTATAAACCAGATTCAGTCTTTCTTGGGTCAAAATCTGGACAGCAACAATTGCTGTTTGATGCCAAATCCAAAAGGTTTTTTTTAAGGTTTAGGAAGAGACAAAGAATTTTTACAACTTTAACTAGAAATATAAAATAAGTGCTGTTATTGTGAGCTCATGTCATAAAAATGTTATGTGTCACTTCCCACATTTCCTTTCTTACTTTCACAAGAATGGATATAGTTTAATAAGCACATGAAATTTAAAAAAAAAAAAGTTTGTCCTATTTCTTCTATCTGTCAGTCTATTTAACGCTCATCAGATTTTCTTTATCACTAAGTGAAACTTCATTTGAAACAGTGGGATTAGAAGAATGGCTAGCAGATGGGAAATAGAGACATCCCTGGGGATCATAATGTAATCCATGTCACATTCTCTTATTACATTCTCATACCACTGAAAAAATAATATCTTACATATTGTATCGAATTATTTAATATAATAATCTAATGTCACTTTCTTTGGAGCTATGCCTCTCATTACTGCAGCAAATGGATCTTTGCTTTGGATAAGCCTTAAATTTTTTTTTCTAATTTTTAATGAAATTCAAATGTCTAATGAGCCCAAGATGGCCTGTCAACTTAAATTATCTGTTTTTCTTTCTGTTTACCATATCTATCTGTCTACAGTTTTTATTTTTCTCTGTGAAGTTTAGTTATTGGATCCCATGTTTCCTTCTGGAAGGAATTTCTAACAGATGATTATTCCCGCTGATATGTTGATGATTTGCTAATTTATGGCTTGTAAATTTAAGAAATCTGAAGAAATCTCTGGGAAGCAGAGCAGATCATGCGAGAAGAGAAATGAGGTTTTAATAGCTTATACAGTAAAGTACTGTGATTTCATTAAAATACAGTTTTTAATCCTACATACTAACTACAATAATGCATCTTTTTTTTTTTAAGTTTTTTGAATATGTAACAAAGTCTAGCATAAACATTTACTATTGTGCCAAGGCAAGAAGTTTATATATATGTGGACAGAATCACAGAATGGTTAAGGGGCCACAGTGGGTCATGTGGTCCAACCTCCCCACTCAAGCAGGTCATCCCTCTCTCTGCCAATATGGAAAGTTCTACTTTCTGCATTCCTAAAGGTTAAGAGGAAATATCATTGTAAAGAATTTTATATGCAATACCTACTTTGTAAAAATATTTCCCAAAATGTAAAATCATGTACTACACAATTCATCCAGGGAAAAAAAAAGGAAGGAGAAACAGTAGTGACTGAATTGCTCATCAGAGAGAACAGAAAAGCTACGTAGGATTCAATGTGGAAAATACTGAAAGACACATCACCGGTATCCTAAGACACCTCCTTAGCTGTATTACAAAATAATATTTTGCAATATTTCTTTCTTATTCACGTCTGATTGCTTTTTATGTCTGAATTTTGTTTACCAGTTATGACTTAGTTTTTTACATACATATATTTATCATCAATTATTTTCTGTCTTGTAACTACAGCCTGTTTTTTTCTGTGTCATTTGTAATTAGCGATGACTACAGCAAGAAGCAATTGTTTGTCTGCTCTGTGTATAACTAAACTGAGAAGGCCAGTTTTGTTTGTCGACTGATCATCTGATTCCGGTGTATCAAAACACACAGTAAAAACAATACAGTGGCTTCTGATGAGCTGAAGAAGAAAAATGGTAAAAAAGCAGTTGTTTAGAAATAATATCATTACCTACAGAGCAACTCTCATTGCTTATATATTTGTAATTCAAGACAAGGATTGTTACCTTTTTTTTGGTAATTTTTTTTGTTCTAGATTGTAATTGTGCCAAATTCATTACCCTACTTGTCCTTAAAGCTGTGTTTTTAGTCTCAGTCACATTTTGTATAGACATATTGGTATAAAATTTTGGTATATATGCAACAGTGAGTACTGCCGTTTATTTAACAGGTGGAACTTCAATCAAAGACTATAAAAAAATTCCTGTTATGTATTTTATGAGACTCTAGAAATCTCACTTCAGTAATACTACAAAGCAGAAATTATAATTTAAATTTAAAATTTAAAAAATTCCCTGTGGACTTTCACAACAAAACTAACCTAGTATCTAGTAGATTTAACCAGTGATAACTGCATACTGCCCACAAACTACTTCTGTTTCCAAAGTCTGTATGTATGTGTCTCATCCAAGAGAGAAGTAAGATTCTTTATTGTGCCAAATGCATCCTATATTGTTTATGAGGCCTTTGGGGACTTTATGGGCTGAAAAGCAAAATGAAATGTGAGATCAAACTTATTGGTGCGTTGGTTATTTCTCTTCTAAGTGGAGTTTGTATCAAGAATTCTTATGCACTCATTCTAGCTGCTTTGACAGTTACAATTCCATAGAAAGGCTCTCCTTAGCATTAAAGTCACGCAGTGCAATCCTCAAAACACACGTAATCATCTGTTGATTTTAACATATGACCTAATGTTTAATAACCATAGAGAAACATGTTATTCCACACACACGGAGTTCACAAGGCAGCATGTATAAACAAATATATAAATGCTACAAAGCAGATTCCATGTATTTTTCTATTTTGTAGAAAGTTTAAAAATATACACATTTGTTATTTTAAGGGCTGAAACTATATCTTTCACCAAAATTCAGCTGTTTTCATATTGTACATGTATTTAATTTTATCTGGAAACTTTCTGACAATAGAAATAGAAAACCTGTAGTTTCTCATTATGTTTACTGCCAGAATCTATGCTTGGTTGCTCAACTAAAGACCTTATATTGCTAATTACTACCACATGCCTGTATCCCATGCAAAGGAAAACTTATTGGTTCTGACAATCCATTCTCTCAACACTGAATTCCAAAAGAAAACTTAAATTTTGGCCAAACATAACATTTCATCAATCTTGTTCTACTGACTGCAAAAGCAACATCAGACAAGGGGTGCTAATGGCTTTTTACTGTGCAGTTCCCAAGCTTAGATTCTCTGATGAAAGACCCACACGAGCAAAGGACATCTTTAAACTACTTTGTAATTAATATTTGAGCTGGAAAACAATGCATAAAGTAAATTGAACAGTTTGTATGCTGGTGACAGAGCTGAGTTTCAAACAACAAATTATATGAGCAGTACAGATCGGCAGAGAAAGCACTGACAACAGAGTGAGATAAAAACAAACAGATAGTGCAAATAAAGAAAGACAAAAACAAAAGGTGAAAAAATAAAATTAAGCAAGCCCCAAAGCTAGCAGAAGCCTGTAATCTGTTGCTGAGTTTTTCAGGATGTGGGGTTCTGACTGAAGATCAGGTAAAAATTTAGAGACATCTGAGCAATGCTGGGTACTAGTGACAATGTAGAAGGGGAGAGACTAAAACTCTATGTAAAATAGTTTTTAACCATATACCCCTCTGCTATAACTCCTTTGGAGCTTCAAAAACTGAGGTATATGTTCTCTATTTGAAAAACCTACTCTTTGAGAAACCAAGCATTACAAATATGAAACTGGGTCTGTGAAACTGTGCCACAAAAAACCATTTTTGGAAATTCATGATACTATTCTTTCTCAGAAATAAATCAAGGCATTTTATTAGTCTAGGTAAGTGATGGAAGTTTCCAACACTGGTGTTTACAGTTTACCCTAGACATTTGAGGGTATCTCAAAAAATGCAAGTATTGAAGTCTACTGTCTAATTGCTTGAATATTATTGAACAGACAGTAGCATTCTAATTCTAAAACTTTATCTACCCAGTGATGTAAAACAGCACTCTAGAGTTATCTCTGTGGGCCATTTACAGTCTCTGCTACACAGAGAGGAGAAACAACTTGATTAAACCATAATCCACTTTAATAAAATGTTTCAGGGTGATGATTTGAAAGAAACAAAGTAAAAAATTTTCTTAAAGTAAGGAGAGGGAAAAGTCATTAGACACATTTCTTGCAGTACCTTCTTTATTTTACATGAAAAGGGCCCTCTGTATGACTAGTCTTTCAGGGCAAATGTATCTCTACCACTGAATGTCACAATGATATGCAATGAAATGAAAGATGGCAACATTAAAGGTGATACTGTGCTAGTTCACACTATATCACCAAGTACATCTAGGTCAGTAATGGCTATATCCCAGCAGGTCTAGATGCTGGGAATGCCAGAAAAAGCTGGTTTTAACTTGGTCATGAAAACAAAGAGGTTTTCAATAGAAACATAATGAGCTAATGTGGTCCAATAAAATTTAACCTTTGCCACCAGGTCAAAACAGTGGCTTTTAAGGGTTTGTTTTTTTACCAAACTATGTTTATATTAAGGCTACTGTCTGCTCTTCTTAGGGTAAGTTTTTTACAGTGTGTGGAGGAGAACTGCTTTAAAATCCCTGGTCATAGATCCTAAAATCATGAGTGTTTGCAATATCCATAGGAAGTGAAAAGAAGATCCATGAGAATCTGCTGATGGAACATTGAGAAACAGGGCTATTAGACTTCTTACATAGTCAGTTCAACAGAATAAATCGGTCAACTTAAATCTCCTATTTTACACTCCAGTAAAACCAATTCTTCTAAAGAACTGAAAATCATGTGAATTATCATTGCATTTAGTTACGAGATAAACCACATGATAATCTGATGCCCGAAACAGTTAAGTGACAACTCAACCTTATTCCAGAAGCTAACTGCATATGTAATAGCAGCACTTTTTACAAGATATGTTAGTGCAGTCTTAGTGGTATCCAGGTTCTCTGGAAGTAGGGACAAAATGTTGTGACTTGTACCATAGCATAGCCCAGGTCTCTAATTATAGTGTGACAACTCTCCAGTGGTAACATCTGATGTCAAAGAATACAGCCTTATAAGCTGTGAATCAGCTATTACCACCTTCAGGGGCTCTTTAAAGTCACACAACCACACCTGGTCTTTTTTGACTTACTTTCTGCCTCGAGTTGAGTTAAAAGTTCCGCCGTATTTCTTCCGATTAAGGATGAGAGCAGCAATTTCTGGCACGTAGCGAGCAAACATTGCCTACATGCATGAAACAAAAACACAAAAAAAAAAGAAAATGGCATGCAGAGAGTGTTCTACTGCAGCAGAGGCAGCAGAGCCTCTTGGGATACTTACTTTCTTCCACTAACCGCACTATAGGAACCACCATATTTCTTGCGGTTTCCTATTAACTCTATGATTTCAGGGACGTAGCTGGCAAACATGGCCTAAGAAGAAGATAGGAGACAGAAGAAAAGACTAAAAAGAGAGGCCAAAGAAAGGGGGATGATGAATATTTTCAGAAGATATATATTTTTAAGATCTAAAAATGCAAAAGAATTAGATCTATGCAGTTGTTTAAAAAGAAAATTTAAAAAAATTAATTAAAAAGTTCTTATCAAACAAAACAAGAGGGCTCAATGTAAAAGTGGGTCTTGGAGAAGGTGCACGCCTTATAAATAAAGAAAATGGTCAAAAGAGGAAAAATAGACACACAAAACAAAACAAGAACAAAATTAATTCAAACTGGTATCTAATCACAAAAAGCAGTTATGTCTATTTCTTCCTGAAGAAGGGAGGGGGAAAAAGCTATCCAAGCCCCACTGCAAAAAAAAATCCAAACCCAAGTATTATCATTACTGTTACATTTCTGTTTTAAAATACAGACTTTTCCCCCCAGTATTAGAATTTAAAAGAAGACAAAACCAAGATGGAATCAGGGGTTATTTCCCCATCAAGAAACAAAAAAATCACTCCCCCGCCCCCCCAAAAAAAAAACTTTTCCAAAAGTTGTTGGGTTTAGAAGGATTGGAATAACATGTGATAGAAAAAAGGTTTTGAGGAGAAAATAAAAAAAATTCTGCCATGTTTTGTCCAACAAACATCTTCCTTGTGGCTGGATACTTCGAAGAGCTACTGCCATTTGACATGATCTTTGTCTTTGTATGTCAATGATCAGAGATGGGAATGTATATATTTAATGCTCATATATATATATATGTATCTGTGTGTCTCGTATATGGCATTCATAACAGTAGTTATATACATATCACCTCTGTAAGATGTATGTATATGTGAAATCAATATGAGAGGGTAACAATACACATATGTATGTATGTGCACAATCTATATTAGTCATCCATAAAGCACTTACCTTGAAATATGTAAATATTAAAATAAACTTTGCTGTTTTAGAGAACAATATTGCTACAGTTCCTATAATATTACTAATGCTGACACATAGTAGAAAAGTTGACATAAGACAATTAGTAACTTGGATGCTATTTACATACAGGACAAAGAACACAAGAATCCTATAAAAGGATTCTGATTATTGTCATGTGATAAATTGTGAGTCAAAACTGCACTACATGACATGAAAAGATGTTTGAAATTAAAGAGAATGTGGTTTGCCATCATCTAGATCAGGCAAGCTGCTCTTTAAGGCAGTCCAAAGCCACAGTGTTTGTTGGAATTCTGGGAAGGAACACAGAAGGGTGGGTAGGACATCTGAAACCGCAAAGTGCCTTTAAATATCAATATCAGCCTCCAAAAAAATGCACTACAGTCAGCCACTAAAACACAGAGGACTATAAATAACGTTATAAGTTGAAATATTAAGGCACTTCATGTATTCACATGCATTACTCATTTAAAGGAATTAGAAAAATTCTGACTAAACTGGACTAATTTGACAAGTTTTGCCAAAATATTTATCTCCATGAAAAAGGGGCATATTAAACATATTTGAATGTTTTATAATTAATTTTAGTTTTACTTAATTACAACATTGAGGTATACCAGATCAAGTACTAAGGTAGCTGGAATGATAGGAAGAATTAAAAAAGAAGAGTTTTTACCAATCCCCCAAGAATGAAGAAGACCATGAAAAGGCGACCAAGGGTTGTTTTTGCATAAACATCTCCATAGCCAACAGTGGACATTGTAACCATCAGTAAATAAACACATTCCCAATATGTTAGCGGTTGATTATTTTGGAAGTTTTCCCATGGATCCCCTGAGTTCTCCACCTAAATGTAAAAGAAAACATATAATGAATTAATAGAATTGTATGCCAAATTAAATCTAACCATATATGCATGTGTGTGTATATATACATGTAATATGGCATATAATATAAACTCTGAATCCCTTTCTGTGATTTATTTTGAACAAATACAGAACCTGACCCTGTCCCAAATATAGCACTACAATTCTTTTGCCAATATACATAGCCTTTCCACTCATACTATTTATGGAAAGCATCTTTTCCAGTCACCACTAAATAACCTACTAATGTGGTTAGGTGAGTTCATTTTAAAAACATTTCTTTAGAACATTTCCAGAGTGAAACTTATGTGTAATGCAATTATACTCCTTAATGTTTTTGTTTTAAAGGACTATGTAGCTATTAGGCATTATTGACATGTTTAGTGATATGCTACTACCTTTTCAAAAAGCCAGCTGCTGTTGCAACAAAATTATAAATTTATCAGTGGGAAAAGAGCATGCCCTTTAAAATTTGTTCCACAGTAAAAAGTTGAAGTTTGAGTATTCCTACAGGAGAATAAAGAAAATTATGCTGAAAAGCAAAGGGGGAAAAAAAAATCCAAATCCTAGAAAATAGCATTCCCTCAGTCTTGATGTAACTTTTAAAGGGTGGGGGAGGTTTTGTGGTTTTGTGTTCAAAAATAGAAAAAGCAATTGTTTCTGTGTATTTGCTCAGAGGAGTGTAAAAATATGGTCCTATGTGAATGAGAAATATATCAGAAATGAAAACATCCAAAATCTTGGTGCATCTTTATAAGAGTGAAAATTAAATGACAGATATATCAAGAAAATAAATATTTTGAATTTAATCTTACACAGCTGGATGCAGCTCAAGTTAATTCAAGTGAAGTCATTGAAATTGCTCCAGACTGACATCAATATCATTAAATTTTATTACTAGTCCAAAACGTTCCTGAATAACTTATTACTACTAGTAGCTCAAAATTTTCCTGATTCTAGGTTGATCATAAAATGTACTTCAAGGACAACCACTTAATCATATTCTATTATATTTACCAAACAAATCAGTAAAATCTATTAGTTTAAAACACTCACTTGACATATACCTATCGTTCATATGCATATTCACATTTATGACCTCATGTAGTTCTATACTATCTTACATTTTTCAGGTATTGTTAAGTGCTGAACAGAAACCTACTACAAAAAAACTGTGTTGCCAGTGACTGAAAGCTACACCTAAACAATTTGAAATTTAAAAACAAAAGACAAGGAAATAATCTCTAAGCGAATCGCTATCCAGAATGTTAGCAATCCCATTACTCCTCGTGGAAATACAGAACTGTGCGCCTCTGACACAACCATGGATTTCCCAGGACCTCCCTCTCGCTCCAACTCTGCCAATCGCCCCCAGGAAGCACTCGCCGGAGTTCTTTGGGAAGCACTGCCACCTCCTGGTAAATCCTCATCGTTTCACAAGTTGCACCACTCCAAGTCTGCTTTATTGCTGAGGTTAATGATGTCTGTCTTACTACTCTGAATTAGTTTTGAGTAGAAGCTTAAAATCTGGGAAGCTGTGATGCCTTTTTCTTGTCCTCTGTTGATGTGTTAAGGGATTATACAGAGCAAGGCAATTGCAGGAAATAAAGTAGCTCAGAGAGCAGAAGATCCATGATAAAAAGTCAATGAAGTACTTTCAAATATACTTACCAAATGTATGAACCCAGCTGCTGTCAGCCACGTGCTGATAAATATAGAGCACAGATTCACTAGCTTGATGGAATTACTGAAAACAAACAAAACAAATAGGAACTTAGACTAGAATTTGTCACATTTTCTGCACATACCTGTATAAAACTGCATATTTCAGATTAAAGAATCTGACTATTATTTCCAAAGAGAAACAGACTCCCTAAAAAAACTTAATCAAAAGCTCATGCAAAATATATATTATTTTGTCTTTGCAGAGTTCACATTTTCATCATTTAGATAGCTTGAAAGGAAAGTTCCCATGTATGAGAGCAGTGGGTATGGCTACCTCTGTACTCATAAACAAACTAATAGAAATAATGCTTTTCCACAGATAATTTGGTTGCCTCTCAGTACACTCACCTCCTTATTTTTTATTGCTGTACACCTCCAAGTTATTCATGTATAAATACATAAAAACACATGAGAAAATTATGATTCCCAAATTAAATATCTAAGGCATTTTACAGTTCTCGTGTGAAGTCCTAAGTAATTTTCATATTATTCTGCTGGTATGAACTCCTACAGACTACTTTATGGACATTCACACTAAATTGGAGTATTTCATGTTTATATTCACATTTTTTCTTTTAAAAAATGAGAAAAAGTAAAATTTAAACAATGAAAAAAGTGATATTTAAACCTACCAATCAAACTCTGCAAATATTTTTTAGTCCCATTGAGTAGTATGTTCCCTATCGTAGCCAAAAGTGATTTTGAAGCAAGGACCTCATTCAGTTCAGGAGGAAAACACCATACTTAAAATCTTCTGGAAGAAACATAAGTAAAACTTGCTCCCTCTCTTCTCACAAAAATCACTATCCTAAGAAGGATATTCAACACATCCACAAGGAACTGCAGTCCGTGTATGACTGTGTTTAAACAATTTTACCCATTCATGGAATCGTACTGGAAATAGTTCTCTGTTTTGAAAACATTTATGAGAAGGTATAATACCTCAGAAAAAAACCTCAATTATTCCTAAAGCAATAAATTCAAAAAAGATAAAAATTGGAAAACAATCACTATCAGTGTTAGCAGTAGTAGTTTTGCAGTACAATTAACTAATATTTCTATTTATAACTATTTTAGGGAGAATCAAAATGCATTATTTTACTTTAAAATATTGAGAAAAGAACTTGAAAAATTAATCAGACCAACTTCATTAAAAATAATTTTAAGAGTTACAGTTAGTGAAGTGGGCATCTTGAGGCACAAGGAAAAGAATATAACTGGTTAATATGAAAGATGTGGTAATACATATTATACTCAAAAATAAAATAACATACTGGCTATCCTGCCATTAATCAGTGCTACCTACCTCAACACATATTACCTCTTTCTCTCTTTCTTAAGGTATGGTTTAAGTTCCTATTTTGTTGGTGTTAACATTCAGTTATAGCACAAGACCCAAACCAATAGGTTTGTATATTAAACAAAATCATAGAAGTCATGCTAATGCAAAGCTCCATCATGAAAGGCCAATGACCATCCTTCACCTGAACTTAGAACAGGAGATGTTCCTAATAGAATAATGTGTCAGTCCACATATTACTGCAATACAAGTAAATGACAGCACCTACTAATAACTACATTACTTGTTTGGTACACTTATTTCTGCAGATTTATCAAACACTGTACCTTGTCTCTCCTCTATGAAATACTCCCTGTGCTTCCGCCAGAGTCTAAATATAGATGGAGGATTAGTCACAAACATTTTCCCTCTCTTTAAGCTCTTTCCAACATCTGTGCAAAATCCCTTACTGTGAGCCCTGCCTAAGCCTCTGTAGTTTTGTTGAAAAATAATATTAGAAAACAATGAAGGAGAGAAATTTTCAACTGAAAACTGCACAAATCAACTTCATCAAACATGAGAACAAAAAATATTGAGTAAAAGACATTTCATTTCAAATTAGGGAAACAAACAAGTCCTTGACAGAGTATGGTGTTCTAATACGACATTGTAAAATTTTGTTTTGTCTTACGGGATTTTTTCAAACACATTTAGCAATTTTTCAGATAGTCTAATCATTATCTAACACTTTGCTAGTCTCCTTACTGCCTCAATTTCTGCATTGTTTAGTTTCTTCCTTTGGATTCCAGTTTTTGGAATGACCCTTCTCCTCACTGCATAAATAATACATATTCCTTTAATCAGCATATCTCAGTCACTAATTCTAGCAGTAATTTTAATTTATAGGTTAGAATAAAGCTTTCTCTTTACTGGGGAAAAGAGGAAAAGGAGGAGAGAATTTCTCCTCCAATTGCACTAAATATTAAAAACACAGCAGTGCCCATTACATCCTATCAGTTTCTCATCTTGTTAGTTGTTACATGTTATTAATGCCAAACACATTAAAATGCCTCTAGTTGAACTGGTTCCATATTTTTTCATATAAATAAATATCACCTCAAACAGAGAACTACTATGCTTTGTAGAATTTAAAAAGTACTGGATTTTTTTTCCCCTATGCTATAACTTCAGAGCTACTAATGATATACTGAATTTGCTATTCCATTTCAACAATTCAAATTCTGTCATTAATCCTTAGTCTTTATGTTCACAAACAAATTACAATATTGGAAATGTCATTAAAACCTTAAAAGTGGATTGCAAAAAATGCTATAATGTTTTAATTCTAGAAGCTTTTTAACCATCCCTGAGAAAAATAATGTTGCAGTAGCTGGACAAAAGCATACAATACAGTATAAGATTTTAAATTAATAATAATGGTTTAAGGCCATGGTATGTAAATGAAACCATTGCTTGAATTTAGGGAAGTAAATTTTATTTAAATAAAATTAGATTTGTTGAGGCTACTAGTTTAACTGCCCTAACTCTTGCAAAATTACTAAAGATTCTCCATTAACCACAAGGGCTCAGCATGCCTTTTTTCAGGTGCAAATAAAAAGTTTCCTAAAATAAATAACATTCTGTTCATTTGTTTTAATTTGTCATAGCAATTTTACAAAAATATGTTTTGTGAACATGAATAGCATTCCAAATTATTTAGGTAATTTCAGGTTATTAAGTAAAATACAGGAGAGAACAGACATGACTTTCTGTTGCAGAACCAAGAAAAACAACTGTTTTGAGGAAATTTTTAAGTTAAATAAATGGTGCTAATGATGAACTGCTAAGGATTAATTAGCTAACTGAACTAAAACACTCATACAAGAAAACTTTCCTTTACAGTCTTTCAATAATCAACTTTTGAGTTTTACAGATATTTGGATGGTGACATAAATAATTACAGAGAATATGATATCTATGTCTAATAGCAGAGTAAATTTTGCACCAGAAAAATGCTATTTCAACGAACAGGTCAGTCTTGAATAAACCAGCTCTGAATACACTGAATGTGATTAATGCAGTACCCCTTCATTTCACAAATCCCCAACTGCTGAAGGGGCTATTAGCTTTTATCCAAAATCCTTCGAGTTTATGGGGCTTCTCCATGGATTGACATTTCTCATGGCAAGGTTTCTTTGTGTGTTAAATGTAAACTCATCGGATATTCTGAGCTCCTCCACAAATTGTTCTCCTTTACCATCCCAGTGGTATTCTAAGCTATGGGACTTCACTGCACATTCTTTGGTGTCTTTATTTGACAAGAAGTGGATTCCTTACAGTAACACAGCTAAAGACAGATAATGTGAGAGTTTTGCAGCAAAGGAAATAGTTTCAAGGTTAAGGGTTGAAGAAACAGCTGTTTACCATGACTGTGTACAAATCTCAGGACCTACTTAACCACTACTATTAATTATCACAGCAAGAAATGGAGTTACCTGCATATAAAACCCTCACACATCAATATCAACTGCTGCAGAGAGCAGAGGATTTCAGAATGGAGTTGAGTTTAGAGTAATTATTGGAAGCTGGGTTCAATACTTCCCCCAGGGCATTTTAGAAAATGATGAAAAGCAACATGTCTTCAACTGCAAGGCATGGGAAGGTTTCTTTTTATTTCCTTCAAAGTGATCTTTTGTCCAAAACTGTGATTCTTCTGTACAACTTACACGTACTAATAGCCCAAAGAACCAGTAAATCAGAAGGTTAATTGGACTACTTTAATTATTATATGAAAGAAATACTAAGGACAATGAATACAATCTAAAGAAAGCTCAGTGTAATTTCTAATATGTTTTTGATGTGAAAAAGGATGCTCAGTTAAAAAAAACTGAAATAGAGCCACAATGATAATTTGTCAAGATACTTTTTAACTGTATTCTGTGGAACGAATTTTGATTTCTGTTTTTCCAGGAGAGCAGAACATGGACTGATTATATGGAAAGAATCAATGTTTAATCAGTGCAAAGCTATGTAATTCATTCTGGTTTTAATTTATCAACACACAACCTTGTTAGATATTTCAAATGTAACAACACATCAAAACCTACTGATCACATAGCAGAAGATGCTCACTGATAAATCATTCATTGGTAGAAAAAGGTTTAAAGAACAGATAGTAATTGGAGGGGTTTTTTCCAGGAAAGAAAATCATATATTACTAGGATCTCAAATTTAAGCTATTTATGCTCTGTTACCAATGCAATTAACTCAGTACATAAGAAAAAGTCTTACCTTGTTTTAAGTATATTCAGAAACTGCAAAATTTCTGAAAACTGTATCAGTCTAAGGGCTCTTAAAAATCTTAAACCTGCAGTAAAGGGAAAAAAAAGGCTATAGTAAAGAATAATTCAAATTATAACAACATATAACAACAATACTGATCAATTAAATCAACACTGGTAGCATACAAAATGTCAAATACCTTTGAAATGCTCCTCCATATTTAATTGTTCCAAGATCCTTAACAGGTCTTTTTCAAATTGTTTTAAATTTATTTTCCTAATAACTGATGTATCCTACCAGAAAACAATTATTTATGTAGGAAGTCATGGGTGGAGACACACAGGCTGAAAGCTAAAGGGAAAAAACCTCACTGAGGTTGTTGGTAATTCTAGTGCACATGTCCTTCTCTTCCAGGCTGACAAAGACACATGTGGGTGTGGAACGCCTCAGTCCTCCAAGCTCCCACGTTGCTTAGTGAAAAATAAGAGATTATGGGCAATAGATCTGATAACCTGGATAAAGTAGACTGTATATGCCTGATTAAATTCGTAAATCTTAATGACGCAAAATCTTTTATAGTAATAATGCTCCTTATCTCCACCCTAATTTCAAAAAACTCAAGCAGAACAGAAAAATGACACATTTTCTCTTAAAAATGGCAAATTAACTGTATTTCTTTCCATCAGCCTATAACTGTAGGAGTACATTACACTTCAACTATTAAAGAAACAACTATTTTTACAAAGAAGCAACTATTTTTAAAAAGAAATTGCATTTTTATGTAGAAATCAGGTTGCGTGCATAGCAATTCCCAGACAACCACAAAGTTGGCAAGACAGACACAAACAGAGTTTGTGCAGGAGAAAATACTATAGGAGATTAAGGGATTAAATTATTAAAATAGTCTTATGCTGATAGTAAATTATTTGGCTGCAGATCTTTGGCATATGAATAAAAGTACATTGTGTATTATACATATGCACAGCTTATAAAATAAAAATAAAGCTTGGAGGATAATTTTTATTAGAGAGTACAGCCAGGAGTTACATAAAAGTTGTGTAACATGGTATTGCAACTGTTACAGTGAGGTCCAGGGCAGCTTCTTCTCATACATTCTCATTATCGACATTTATTTTACCCACTTCCAGTGCTAAAAACCATTTTTTGTTTCTAGAAACCTAGGAAAGACATCCTAGCAAACTTAAAACCTGGTCACAACTTTTATCATCTCACTGGAATAAGAGGTTCCCCTCAAGAGCAAAGATGCATGTGGAAAGATGTGTTTAAATCATGACATTATTTCCACAGTATTCTTGGAAAGTTGCTAAATAAAATTTTTACTCTTGCTAAGGCTTATAAGTAGCCCTGCTAAGTGGCCTTGTTAAGACTCATAAGCAGTCTTAAAGCACACTCCTGTCTATTACATGGATATAAAGTTTCTTTTTAATTACTGACTGCAGGGAACTCTGAAAATTAATCACAACTTAGTAAATGGATTTAGGGATCTAGATGAAAAGTAATAAAATGAAGCTTAATAATTATAAATGTCAGATCTATTTGCAATTAGAAGACGATAATTTTAGATCATATTGCTGAAACTGCAAGACATGTCCCTCTGACCCACTTCCAGCAGTTCCCACAGTTGCTACTCCTATCCAAAGAGAAGCAGTTGGACAAGGAAGGAGAGGATCTTTCTCAGCTCTGTTCCATCCAGCTACCTTCCTCACTCTTCCACATCCTTTTTTGAAAAATGGCTAGAGAAAGAAAAACCTTTCCTCAGCACTGTGTCTGAAATTAATGAGATGACCAAGTTACCCATTGCCACATTTCAAAAAGAAATCTGAGAAACATCAAAGTTAGCAATAACACCTCTATCTCCAAACCAATATAATGGTTAAGATACATCTAAGTTGCTAAGACATCAAATAATAGAACAAAAATACTACAGCTTCAATGTATTTTCTGTGAAAGAAGAAAATCATTAAGAATGAAGTTCTGCATTTGCTACAGCCCACACCACTTTAAAAAATTCCCTTCAGAGAATATAACTTAACAAAAAAAAAAAAGTGGAGAGTTTGCTTGAACAGTTTAGCTACAAAATAGAACTGGCTTCCAATTGTAAAAGCAAAAGGAATTATTACATGGAAGGGATCAAATAATAATTTTCAGAAACTTCAGTGCATTAACTGCTTTGTGTGGTTCAAATACAAAAAAAAAAATTAAATGAAAATGACAGTTTTCCCTATCATGATGGCAAATTAATTCTTTCCAGCATTCTACAGTTTTCAAGACACAAACAGATCTGCTATTAAATTCCTATATGCATGTCATTTTATGTGATTTCCATAGAATTATACAATAGTTCAGGTTGGGAGGAATCTTTAAAGGTCATCTTGCCCAACCCTCACTGCAATTAGCAGGGACATCTTCAGCTAGACTGGGTTGTTTAATCTGACCTTGAACTCTCTTAGCTTTTCCTCATAGCAAAGGTGTTGCCTCCCTCTGATCACTTTTGTAGCCCTCCTTGGGACCCACTCCAACAGGCCCATGTCCGTTTTCTGCTGAGGACCCCAGAGCTGGATGCAGTACTCCAGGTGGGATCTCACAAGAATGGATTAGAGGGTAAAATCTCCTCCTATGCTGTTTTTGACACAGCCCAGGATATGACTGGCCTTCTGAGCTGTGAGTGTACAATGCTGGCACATGTCCAGCTTTTTATCCATCAGCATCCCTAAGTCTTTCTCTGCAGGGATGCTCTCAAACCCTTCCTCTCCAGGCCTGTATTGACACCAGGAGTTGTCCCAGCCCTGGTGCAGGACCCTGCACTTGGCCTTGCTGAGCATCAGACAGTTCCCATGGGTCCATTTCTCAAGCTTGTCCAGGTCCCTCTGGATGGCATCCCAAACTTTAGGCATGTCAACTGCACCACTCAGCTTGCTGTTCTCTGCACACTTGTCGAGGGTGCACTCAATCCCTTTATCCACGTCATTAATGAAGATATTTAACAGTGCTGGTCTCAATATGGACCCTATGAGGGACACCATTTATCACCTATCTACACCTGTACTTTGAGCTACTGACCACTACTCTCTGGATGCAATCCAAACAATTCTTCATCCTCCAAACAGTCCACGCACCAAATCCTTCTCTCTCCAGAAGGAGAAGGATATTGGGGGTGACTGTGTCAAAGGTCTTACAAAAGTCCAGATATAATACACCCATGGCTCTTGCCTTGTCCACTGACGCAGCCACTACATCACAGAAGGCCATTTGTTTGATCAGGTGGGACTTGCCCTTGAAGTCATGCTGTCTTTTATCACCTCCCTGTTCTTCATGTGCCTTAGCATAGCTCAGAGAAGGATGTGTTCCATGAACTTCCCAGCCACAGTGGTGAGGCTGACAGATTGGTAGTTCCAAGGGTCCTGCTTTGTATCCTTTTTAAAGATGGGTATAACTCACTTTTTTAAGTCACCAGGGTCTTCACCTGACTGCCAACAGATGGGTATTCCAGAATAACGTAAAAAAAGAGCTCTGAAAACTGATATGAACAAAACACATAAAAGGACTGGACGATGTCAGGGCTGCAGCTGGTAGGTTTGCATAACCTTATTTCCAGGCACTCACAGTATCTTGCTTTCCGGGGCTGAGCACACAACCATTATTTGTTTCACTGTTTGCAAGTGAAAACCACTATTCCTGCCGTTTCCATAAAACCAATAGCATAAAGAGCCAGTCTGCCAAAACAACTCTACATAGTAAGGAGAAATTACAATGCACAATGCACCAGTGTGCAAACCTCCCCAGCATGTGATAAACGCAAAGACTTTGAGTGGTCTACTGGTAACATCCACTAACACTAGATGAACCAAAGCAGATGGGAAAGGGGAATTCACATTCTTTAATAATTATTTCTAAAACTTGTCTGTGAAAGAGATAAGAGGTGCTGTCTTTGAATTAATCTGTTTGGTTCAAGCATGGACAGCTTGATCCTCTAGTGAATGATGCACATTTTGAAAGACTGCAGCTAATTTGAAGGTTTAAGCCTTACAAAAAGCTGCAGTTGAAAATGAACTGTAAGGATAAAACTCAGATGAAATGAGTTTGCCCCTAAAGGTATGGTTATTTATATCACCTTAAACTTAGCAAGGGGATGATGTATCAACTGAATAATTCCGAGAGAAAAAGTCCACAAAGCACTTTATTCTAGCGCTGGTACTAATGACCCATGGAAGTGTGCTTGCAATCATACATGCATGTCATCTGTAAACTGATGACACAGTAATCCTCACAGCAATAACTTTGTTTCAATGAGACTGCTGTCAAACTAAAACCAGCCTAAACTATTCAGTAGGTAGCTTACTATGAATCCACATAAGGTCAATATTAAAATAAGTTAAATAGAAAAGATTTTTATCAGTCTAACTTAAGAATAACTATTGACAAAGTGTCTGTAAAAAATAGCCTGTCTATTACGATTTACATGTAATCAGTAACACAATGCCCCATCCTATCCTCTCTCACTGTTTTCAAATCAAATTTAACTCACGACTAAGATGATTTTATCTCTTTCAGGCCTACGAACTCACCAAGGTTAAAGTTTATTTATGCATCCAAAATAGCGAGCAAAATTCTGCAACAGGAGCACTCGCAAAAATTCCCCCTTTCCCAAAGCTGTTTCAGCTAAATACACAAATGTGTACAGTTCTCTTTCCTCAACATTTGGGAACATGTTTTATACACGTGGGGAAGATTCTTTTAATATGAAACACCTAATAAACTGATTAACATTTAAATTATATAATCAATAGTTCAGAAAGGATAATTTTCTTACGTATTACAGTAAAGTCTATTCTAATTTTGCACATTTCATGGATCCTGTCTGCTAACATTAATTACAAACTGCTGAACAGGATGCTCACTCAGAAAGAGCTTGCTACGTTGTCTCCATCATGTAACTCACCTTTTTCTTGGCACGAGGTTTTATATCAGAATTTTCTCATGGTATCTGACTAGAATAGGATATAAGCCTCTATACTAAAATTTATACCAAAAAATAAGTACCAAAACATTGAATTTACCTAGAAAATCTCTCTAATCAGAGGAAAAATACACAGATAAAATAATCAAAGAACCTCTTGAGTTTGTTAGTTTTCTGCTTCCAAACAGATGACTAAAATATGCCTGCGAACTGGAATTCATTTCAGCTGCACTGTTGAGGACAAACCTAAGGGATTCACGGATTTCAAGACTAGAAAAAAACTTCTATGATTACCAATCAAATTCCTTTAACATTATGAGACAAAGTCTTTTACTCAATAGTTTCTGCGCCTAGTACAATAATTTGAGTTGTAGGTATGATGATTCAAATAAATCTTCAACTACATCACAGGATTATTTTCTTACTGAAAAAGTATTTGTTTAGATACCTGTGTTGCCTGTACAGCAAACAGATCGTTTTCAAAATACACTGAAAACGTAAAATATGTGTGTAATGTTACTTCAGATACTGAGCGGAACCAGCCTTCACTAAATGGTCACTAAGGGAGGTTGCATACTGCCAAAAAATCAGTCTTACAGAAATCAATTATCTGTTCAGTTGGAAGCAATATACCACTTTGAAATACCAGACTAGATCTAGAATACAACAGGAGCAATTTTTTCCTGACTCGTTACTAAGGACGCAGTAAAATGGATGCTTTAAAACAGAACAGTGACACAAACATGGCCAATAAATTATGTGCCAGTAGTAATGCAATTACAGTAGAAAATGATTTTATCTATAAAGTGTACAGCATAACAAACAACATTATTTTAAGCTTTATTTGACTTCACAGACTTAAAGATGCTGAAATAGGGTATTTACTTGTCTGTCTGACAGCTCTCCAGTCTCTCTGCTGAACTGATGCTTTCCACTGGATTAATATAGAGCAGCAATCAGGATTACCCGTAGGTTGCAAACCCCACAAAAATGGAAATTTACCATTTTAAATCTTTAAAGAGGAAGGCAAGGAAATTATGGCAACTATACTTATTTGATTTCACTGAGGTTCTAATACACAGAAACAAGAATTGGAATATTTCTTCATTCGACAGGAGAGGTCCACCGACAGGAAAAGCACCAAGCATTACATTATTTCTCACCCATGAGATACATAATCCCTTTCTTATTGCCTTATGTTGCTTATTTTTTTTCCTTATTGACAACAGTATATCCAAAATACTGGTTTAAGGATTCAATACACAGAGATTCTCTATACTGTTTCTATTCCTGACCAACCATTCACCCATTCATCAGAACAGTATCTTCATCAAACATATCAATGGGTACTTCTACCCTAGATTTACTGAAGACTGAAAAAAAACCCCAGAATCCATATTTAGGAACTTTTTCTGAGACACATATGATGGAGAGGTAATTTTTAGGATGCAAAACAATCCTATTTTGAATGCCTTCACACAGTGCAGCAGTTATCTGAGATCCCACTCCCTGCAGACAGGTTTGAAAACGAAAGCTCAAAGGAAAAAGACAAGAAAAAATAGCAAGAAGGAAAAGAATCTATAATTCCCTGAAAGCAACACAGACAAAATAATTCTATACATTTCTTCACCTCTGTTATGCAACTTTACAAGCGGGGAGAACAATCTGCAGCATGAAAAAATCAATGCCCTATGATCAGGATGGTAAAACTAAATCAAATTCAGAATCTACATAGATTTCATACTAATTGCCTTCAAACAATGTTGCATCAAAGATTTATTAATAAATCTCTCTGCTGCACATTTCTTTAACTTACTTTCACACCTTTTGAAACAATGACAGCAGTTTCAAAAATAATTTTTTAATAACGCCAACATTGTAGAAAATTACATTCTATCCTTCAATAAAGACTGGATTACTTGATACTGGGTGAACAGTGAATCCCTTTGATGAGGGAGATAGCAGTACACTGCAGCATGTGAGTTTGGGAAGGAATTCTTCCTATAAAGCATCACAAATACTTTAGCTTTTTTTTTTTTTTAAGTTGAAAAATTAAACAGAATTATTCTTTTTAGAAGATAATAATACTAGCACCAAAGACAGTACAACAAACTACAGTTTTGAAGAAAAAGTTTAGATTTGGACCTTACCCCAGTACGAGCCGACCCTATAACAAGACACCAAGGAGTTTCGCAAAGTATGTTGTTCTTCCTTTTCAGGGACATTATGTCCAGCTTTGACACGATATCCATTTTTGAACAAGTCCCCATGAGATTTTTTACGCCTTCTAGTAATTTTATAAGTTTCTGTATGTGTGCCCCCAGAAGGGTTGTGGTAAACTAAAATCTTGCTGGGAATCATGACTATGTATCTTCAGCTTCAGGAGCACTGCACGTAAGTAATCGTGGTCCAGTCTTCAGTCACGGCACTCACTAATAGTGAAGATAGTCATATATTTACCCTTCTTTTTGCTAATTCAGTCTCAAAATGGAGAGAGAGCTCAGAGTTCTTTCTTTAATGGAACTTCTCTTTGAGAGCAGATTTGTTTAACTGGACACAGGATAAAGTTCACCTTAACATGCTGTTATCAAAAGATAATTCAGCATAATCTAGTCCATTTCTGTTAGCACGAAACAAACAGAATGAATTCAAACACAAAACTCAGCTCGACAGAACAGACTAAGAGTATCACAAACTGGATGGACAAAACAAATCACAGAAGCAAGCAGGCAGTGCAGATGCTCCTCTGATCCGTGATGTATTAGAGCTTAAAAGCCATCTTCTATCCGGATATTACCACATAAGCTTCTTTCGGATACACCAAAGAACCACACCCATTGATTCAAAACTGACAAACATGATGCTGTTCACTTAGAATGAACTCTCATAAAGAATATAGTTCTTATAATTCATGCACATAAAGAGAATTATTTACTGTGTGCTAGTTTCGTTTGCAACTTCACATATCTGTCTTCTAGTTAAAGCAGTATGCAGAAGGCAGAGGTCATATAATCAGCCAACTCTTTCAGGATTTATTCCAGATGAAATTTAAAAAAAAAACCAAAACAGCAAATAAACACAACAACCCTTCAGCCAATCCCAGTTAATGACAGCTATCTTACTGAAGGAAGGAAAAGAATGAACACCAAAACAATTAAGCCATCTAGCAAGAGCACGAAGAATAGAGTGATTAGCTCTCTCAAGCAGATTCACTCTGTGAATATTCATAAAACTGGATTTCTGTTCAGTCAACTACCATCTCATTCAGTTGGATAAAGCTCTTTAAATTAAAATGTAAATTGCATATATTACCTTCCATGACAGATGATATGTTTTCTTAATGAACTTTCTTGCTTTAAGGATAACATACACACTTCATCTTGAAAAGCTAAAAGCTATCTTCATAGCTATCTTCATTTCGAGGAATAGGCATATCATTCTTTTTTTTTTTTTTTTGGCCCCAAAGGAGCCACAAAGATATATAAGCCAAAAATATACCAATGCCATCTGCCAAAGCAGATGCAAAAATAGACTGCCCCATGCGCTTATATGAAATGTACAGGATTTCAAAGCATTTTGAAAATGTTATTAAAGGGTGACAATGCCAAATATAGAAAAGGGGAGAGTAGTACACACAAATTTTAAATGTAAGTAATATGCAGAGAGTGAATCAGAGGCAAAGTACTTCTGTGACACCTTTACATAGTAACCTTTAAAACTGTGCTCTTACAAACAACCTGGTCAAGCTCCCACTGGTCAAAATATTCAAGTTCCACTGAGTCTAGTGGCAATGGTTTTTGACACATTCTGCATGCATGTTGATACGTATAAATAATATATCTGTGTATCTCTGAGCTCTTGAATCATTCCTCTCAAACTGAAAGATTTGAACAGGGTAGTACTTATCTGTGTCACTAAACACATCTTGTACAGCTCAAACTGAAAGAACATCCTACTTACTTTTTACCATATAAGGCATACTATTTTCCTTTCCTTTCGTATCTCCTCTTGAGTAGTATTTTAATCTTGTTATTATCCAATTTTAAACCTATCATTAGTGTACTTTGTACTTAGTACAGCAAATGTTTGGGTTTAGAATCCATTTACCTTGCAAGCGTGGAACATCTCTAAAGAAAAACAGGACCCAAGTAATAAATAACAAGAGCCAAGCTGTTTAGTTTACATAACCTATTATTTTGGTTTTAGTAATTTGACAGTATTTCTTTAACTCCCTCAGCTCCCTGGTATAGTCAGATTTTCATCAATTTTCTCCATTTTCTGTCAGGGCACTGCTTAATTGTTGCATACATCAAAATCTGAAAACATACATTAAATGACAAAAACTGAGAATAAATCTAAAATAAACCTGTTCCACAAATTTTAAAAAAAATAAATATAAATTTCAGCAGCAGCAGGATGATAGTATATTGTGATGAGAAGTACTCTTCCACATCAGACAGAGCCACACAAAGCTGTTGGTATTACTCTCTTGTGCAGATGTTTCTGCTTTCCAATGGAATATTTTTTAGCATTTAGTTCTACAACCTGATTACTCAAAACAGCTTTCTGTTTTCAGTGACATTCCAGTTCTCAACCATCTATAATATCTATCTACTACTTGGTCAAATTTTTCATATTAGAAGTAAAATTAGATTACAGAAAATTGTTCTCTACATGTTGATTTTTTTTCAGTTTCAAGAAAACTACCTTTTAGATATTCCATCACCTAGCTCAGATGAGCATCTGAGTGAAATTCTGGAGTCCAATTAAGTTGATGAAGATGGTGCCATCAGGAAAATAGCACTGTTTCCTACCCCTGTGAAGGACAGAGTCCATGGCCTGCTGGTCTGAGGTAGAATTAAAATTCCTAAACCCTGGGTTGTCAGGAATACCTGATGTCTGCAGTCTGCTCTGAAGTATTTATTCCAAACAAATCAACATATATTGTAGTACAGAGCTCTAGTATGACTTTTAAAAACTTATTGTTCTTTCAATGCTCCTTACAAGTGAAGTTTTCCATATTTTCAACAGAAACATATCCTTGAAGCATATCACTCTATGACTCTCCCTGAACTTGCCATAAAAATGCACGTATATACTTATGGAAGTATTGCTATAATTAAATGACAACTTGCTTCCAAAGTCCTTCCAAATGTGACACTATTAAACTCAAATATGCAGGAGAAGAAAGCAAGACTTCTCAGCAGCTAAGCTCTGCTTTACCTTTGGCTATGCAGGGACTAGTTACTTGGTGAATCATCTTGCAAAAGACTAAGGAAAGATCAGATCTTTGCCACAGAAAACCAATGTATTGGGTAGAAGAGGGTATCGAATTATTGTCCTTTAAAATACAGGTTAGACATGGATGACTGATTTGCTGTTCTTTTGTAGGATACTATGTGCTTGCAGTTGTGCTCAAAAGCACAACCTGTAAAAAAACCACAAAACAAAAGGAAACCTGCCAAGGAGAAACCTGCTGAAGAGAAAAATAACTTTTTTATATCCTGTGACTAATATCTCCTTGAAAATTAATTTTTAATTTACTTTACAATAAGTGAACACAGAATGTTCCACATGCTATCTTTCCTGTCTTTCAAATTGCTCCTTCTGAAACTACAGCGTAAACCCATCGCTGTACACAAAATGGCCCATAAAATTTTAATTGGTCCTATTTCGAAAATTATAAAAGCATTATTCATAGAAAAAAATAACCCACTGTGTCTGAATATAAAAACTATAGAGGTTGGCTACTGTATCAACTACTTTTTAGTACAGCTTTTTAGCATTGTCTATAGGTTATGACAAAAACAGAGCAATGTTCATCCTGCAAAGAATTTACCATTCATTAATCTCACTAAATTATTTAGAAGGTAAATTTATGATCCAAACTTGAGTTCCTGAGAAATTGCATGTAGTAGCATTATGTACTTTTTTATCGCCCGGTCTCAAAGTCTTACAATATTAAACCATCTTCAGAAAGCCTGGCACTAGCAAAAACAGTCACTATATATGTAAACATTAACTTCCCTGCTTTACAGCACTTCAGGCAATGACTATGTCATATTCCATAAACCAAGCAGAGATATACCAGTAACAAGAGAATAGCAGATCTTTACATAAAACCAGAGTGTATTAACTTGTAAGCATCACATATTACAAAGGAAGTATTATTTTTTAATCTTACAGTTGTGTAATCCTTTCCAGATACTGAAGTCCAATTCACATTGGATGCATAACATGCCTTTTTTAATTCTATGATTTGGGGAGAAAAAATTAATTGTACACTTTACTGGTGATGCTACTAAAACCAAAATGACACTTCAAATGAGAGGTTACACCTCAGCAAGCTAACGTTACAGAGACGCGGCGTGGAAGGTTGGAAAGTTGGGATTTATTTTTTAAGTGACCATTACAACTCAGTATAAAGTAGTTTCCCTTCCTGAAAAATGACAAGTTAGCATCTTATGTAATTTTCCCTGGCATTCACCAGGAACAAATTGCACTAAAATCAGGAATATGCTATTCTGAGAGGCTGTAACCATAGGGCAGAACAAATGATAGGAACAAAGGCAAAGGAAGGACAAAGGCCAGATCTAAAGCCTGACTCATGCTGCAGGACGTTGGTTTAAAAAAAGATTTGCAATGCTGCCCATCTTTGCTCCTGTGAGTCACAAGGCACAGGCCATAACTGCCAAAGAAACAATGAGCATACCATGAAATAAGACTTGAAAAGGAGTCAAGTATTTCAGTCCTAATCAACTGGTATGATATAATGCATCCTATTAATTGAGCCTTCTTTAGCCTTTGAGCTGCACAAAGAAAATAGTTAAAGAATAGATATGGGCAAATGCATACAGATAAGTTAATTATGAGAAACCGGTTATGAAAATGATACACCAAAAAATTCTGTGTGATTATGTTCCAGGTGCAAAAAACCAGTAATTCCATTCTCTGACCACATGGATGCCAAACTTTAAAATATACTTATGTCTGTTCTAGAGAACTGATGTCCTTTAACTCAGTGTAGAGAGCGATCGCTTGCACGTGGTGCAATATACACATATAAATGTAAATTTATATTTAAATTTATATTGTAATAACAATAAACAGAGTACTTCGATTGTCAGATTAAGAATTTAGGCATAAAATTTCATAGAAATCAAAGATTCTGGTGTTTTAACTGCTTTTAGAAACATAACTGTTGCATAGGTCTCCCTACACCAGGTATCAGCATCTCTTATTTCACCTCAGTGCAGTACTAAACCATAGTCTTCACCTCCTCAGTAGCATATCATGTTTAAAGACAAGGTCTGAGTGTCAATTCAGCACTGAGTCAAGAATAAATCCAGTACAGAAAGTAGCATTTACAATTCCTCTCTTCAAAGTCATGTCAGACAGAAAATCTGCCTGTGATTTGCCTACTGAGAAGAAAATTCTCAGAGTTTCAAGCACACACAAATGCTGGCCCTAACAGGCCAATGTTAGCCAATCAGTAAGAAAAGAAAATTTCTATGCACTGAGTAGATTAGAACCAGTGACTAGTAAAGTAGGTGCTTGATATTTTCCTAGAAGATGCTGTTCCTCCAAATCAGTGTATCATTTGCTATTTTCTACTGAATGAAACATGTTTCTTATAGGATCTGCCCCACATGCAATTATATTTCTAATTTCATCTAATTTTCTCTAGATGAATTTCCAAGGTGCAAGCATGTGAGCATGAAGGAATTGGGATGAAACTGTCTTGGTTTGTTTTTATTTTCTAGATGTCTCTGCTTTTACAGGGCCGGTATCTACACTTCGCCCGCAACAGGAAGGAAAGAGAAACACAGAAAAATCCAAACTGGGCGTTAATATGGAATTTAATAGATAATAAAAGCTGGAATCACACCGTTTTCTTTACAAAGTATCCCATCTAATTTGAATTTATACTTGTAATATTTTACATTTAGAGAATCAGATATTCATTGACTGACAAACCATCATGATATATGTTGCCTGCCAACTAATCACTGCAAAAATAACTTTTTCTTAAGATAAGCATTGTCCCAACCACTTATCTTGCCATTAAGAAATACTTCATTAACTATGCTTAATAAGTATGTACATTTCAAATAATGAAATTACATAAATATATATAAATTATATATCTACAGTACAAATTTTAATACTAATAAAAAGTATCCAAAATTATTTTATAACATACTTAATCACTTAGGTTCATAATTAAAAACTGAACTTCTAAATAATATCATCTCTATTATCTACAGCAGCCTTAACACAACAGAACATTGGTAAGAGCCCCTATAGTATTTAAGAGTTTCAGTATCAGCTATGGAAAATGAGTATTGAATATGAAAGAGTTGCAAAGGTTAAATTTTGAAAAAACACTGCATATGAACATTGTGAAAGGTATTCAAATCGTATGAGATTTTATATTTATCCCACTGGGATTATTTCTTCTGCTGTCATAATGCTGAGGGATCATTACATCCTTGAACTTCACTGGCTCACTTGAATCAACTTCAGAGAAAAGCATCCCAGGTCAGAATTAAGTGAGCAAACTGATAAAATGTGAAAATAATACTCACTCCACTATCAGCACATAGTGTCAGTGCCGTGTTTGTCTACTAATATTGCATCTAGCTCACAGCAAAAAAAGAGCTTTCTGCTAGGCTATGGAGGTATGCAAGTCTAGCATCAACTGAAAATCACTCTACATTTTCAAGCAAATAACACTTTGAATGACCCAGGGGCCATAGTGTGGATGAATGATATTGGCATTAAGTGCTGGATGCACAGTGGTCAGAAAGGAACCAGTGTACCTCTGTAGTGCAGCATACATAAAACTCCTTCAGTTCTGAAGGAAAATGTTCCACACAGTAAGGAGTTGATCAAAGAAAAACATAATCAGCAATTAGGAAGACAATAAAGCTGATATATAATTTATACTGAGAAGTAGAGTAACTTGGTGATAATGGAGAACTAATGACTGGAGAGTTTTCAGTACCTCAGAAATACAGCAGATTGCTTATCCCCCCTTATAAGGGACTACAAAAATTTCTTTTTGATCATGAAGATGATAGTCTCTGGAGACCCTGACTTGCATGCAAACCCTCTGCAAACTGAACTACAAACTTAAGATACTACACAGCTGATTCTTTTCAGCTAAATATCCACAGTGATACTACGGTGATACTACAATGCTATTGTTTTGAATAAAAAGAGCAGTCCTTGCAGGATAACACTTAGCAAAAGTTAAGTGTACTTAAGTGCATGTATTAAGTGCTGCATATTAGATCTGCCCATGTACATCATAGTTCCATCTGCCTTACTTTAGAAAAGCTGATTTAAAAAGAAGGCAAAATCACTTCTCTATAAATCACCTATAACTACAAGAAAATGACTTTAGAAAAAAAGTTTTATATACTAGAATTTTTACTTATGTAGAAGCCCACATTTTTTTTAAGTTTTAACATTATTTTTAAATTAAAAGATGTATTATTCTGTCTTCTTACCTGCCATCTGTTATACTTTTACTAGCAACAAACAAAAGAGCTGATAAAGTCAAATAGGCTGCTTTTCCAATATTTCAGCTTTTGACTCGAAGTTGCAGCAAGAGAGATATCATAAGGAAACCTCCTTCTGGCAAATGCCTGAGCAGTTTTGAAGACAAGTTAAGCTTATACAGTAGAAACCTAAACTACTAAGAAAATTTAAACTCTTTGGCTTCATATCCCTTTACACATATCAAAGCAGACAAGATTACTAAATAGATTTAGAGCAAAATGTTTTATAACTATATACATTACTATATACAATTTACAAACATAATGTACTGCCTTCAAAAATAATAAAAAACTGAATGAAAAAAAAAAGCACTCCAAAGCTTAGTAGCACCATCTTTAACACTGCTCCACATTAAAAAGTTCCCTGAACAGAAGAAACAGGGAAAAGAAGTAGAAAGTTCCCAAAGCATACACTTATAAAGAACAAGTAAATCTTGCCCTCTGAGCATCATTAGCTTTATTGGCAGCCCTTCTGGTGATCCATCAGGTGAGCCACTGCAGTGCAAGAGGTTATGGAGGAGTCAATAACTTCAGAGACATGTCCTTCCATTTATGGACTGCATTTTCTCCACTACATTTCTATTTTTATTTAGAATTAGAGATAGTTTGATACAAAACACTGCTGAAGGTGATAACGAGTTTAATGAATGCTAAATGTCTGGGGGTCAGCAGTGAATCAAGTAAAAGCCCTGCATAATGTAAGAATGTAAATACAGAAGTACTATAGAATGTTAAACATTAAAAAAATTGATGTGAAACAAGTGGCAAAATGTGACAAACTGTGAAGGATACTGTTCTCTTGACTTAAGTCAATATTGTATGAAACTCTGCCAGGTGGTATAAATATCCTGCAGTTCAAAACCTCAGAAAAAGCCTTAAACAGAACACTTTTCTCTATATCCCAAATTTTCTTTCACTATTTGCTATCTGACTTTGTATGGCAAGATAATGCAGTTTCAAAGATAGAACAGTGAATCAAGGAAGAGATTATTAGCCATCCAACCATTAGTTCTGAAATGCCACATGAGCAGGAAGGTCAGAATTCTGCTCATATTGACACCTGAAGCTCTAAGCACAAGAAGTCATCTACCTAATCCCAGTGGGGTTTTGACCTATCAGATGATGGTCAAGCAGTGCATCTAAATAACCATATTAATGAAATTTCCCCTTCTAAGTTTGGAATTATAGTAAGAGTGAAAATCAATTCTCTCCACTTTTCTTAGAGAGATATATATAAAGTGGAGTGAAAGAATTGCCAAAAGATTACTGGAAGGATATGAATTATCTGGTTTATATAAACCTCCAGTCTCAGTTAAGTACATAAGTTCAACCACAGCTCTCTGATATTCGGAAAGAACAGCCACTATAAGAACTTTCTCAAGTGTCATATGGAATTCTTAACTTCTAATCTTTCTAGTGAAAGTTCATCTATCTTTGCATCAGTTTATACCAATTCCAGTCTCAACAGGATTTGCTTATGATTAATTCAATCTTGCAAAAAGGTCAGGAGGAACACAGATAGGCAGCTCGGGTTTTTTTAATTACTTAAACTGCATAATGCATCTTTTCTTAATTCCACATAAACCAAGATTCATGCACCACAGAGCACACCAATCGGTGCTGAATTAATGAGAACTACGTGGCCATCTCAGTATATTTAGTCCAGGGCTTAGAAGATAAAATAGTTCCTTTGAGCAGTGTTACAGCAATTAGAAGTATAAAATGAGCTAAAGATCAAACATGGTAACCTGAAATCATAAAACTCATGTTAAAAATACTAGAATATAAACTGTCATGTTCTAGGTATATGGACTTTTAGTTTGGGTGTTGTGCAGATATCAATTACATTACTTATAAAGTTGCTTGTAAACAACAAGCACTGAAAATTCAAAGTTGAGAAGATTGCAACAACCTTACTCAGATTCAATGTATTTTAAAAAAACAGTCAAATGTCAGTGAAAGAGGATATTGGGAGGAAAAACTGCTGGATAATGCACAAATAATAGATTGAATGCCTACATGGAACTGCAGAAGTTAACATACTACCTGGGGAACCAAGAAATGAAATCTTATTTTCAACTGGTCTTTCTTTCAGTGGTCAAGATAAAGACATATTTATATATATACTTTAGAAAAACCTCTTACGCCATTAGCTTTTCCATTGAACGTCATGTGTGAATGGTAAAGCTACAAATACTGATGTAATTTACTCAGCATTGCCATGGGTTGACAAGCAGGGGTTGGGATCATGTGTAAAGCAGGATGGCAACAAGCTATGTGCATTTTGTTATAGGTAACATTTTTTTTGTAGGTAACTATAAACTTAAGACTGGATTTATTTTTTCAAAAAGAGATACATTCTTGTTTAGTCAGATTTCGGATGAAAGAGATCAAATTAGTCCATCCAGCCTGGATGGACTAGAAAGCACTTTCATTTAAAGCAATATAACTGCTGTCAGCTATGATATTAACTTGCAATAGCACCTCAAAATTCAGAGACTATGACTAATCTTGGGCTAAGCCTGCCACACATGAAAAATCTAAGTACCCTCTACCTATTGCCCCTCCCCATCAGAGTAGAACAGAAAACAGAATGTTTTTGGGGTGATTTTTCTGTGCAGTGTTAAGTACCACTCACAGACAGTGATAGACTAGGAACAGAAGATGATTTAAATTATCCATTTTACTTTGAATTCACAGTTGTAGGGAAGCAAGCACACAGTTTCTATGAATGCATAGATGACAGACACTAATGACACTTGAAGCCAGTGTTGCCCTTGTGTTTCTCCTCTGCTTATGTCTTTTGTGTAACTTGACTTCTCATCAGTGGAGGAGAGAGAAGGAGAAGCATATTGTCACAAATGAATGCAAAAATATCCATAATAATTTGTCAGAAATGTTGACAAATACATATTTGCCACAATTTGCTATTAATATTGTAGAAACTCAAAAGTTTTTTGTGAAGTATCATTTTAACTAGTACCCTAGTCAAAACATACATGCTTTGTGAAAACTGAACTGATTAAGGTGCCTAGAAGAAAGCAAAAATGTTGTCTTCAGTGCAATGCAAATGTGATACAGTCCATTCAATGACAGATTATTGAGTAATCACCAAGGACATTGAGTCTGCAGAACTATTTTCAATAAATTCATTCTGATACCTGTTTGAAGGTATTTGTAGTGTAGAAAGAAATGTTACCCCACAGAAAATTAGTGCATATGCACTAATTCTAAGAAATTTTAGAGAATTTAGCTTCCATTATATATAAAATAATTTATTACGTAAGTAAAATGACAGAAAATACTTCAAAGCTGTATAAAATACCCTAGTTTTGTATGAAATATGGCAGAATTTGAACGTGCATTCAAAGATTCCACCAATAGATGGCAGAAATGCACAATACTTAAACCAACAAAATCATTGCAAATGATTGCAAATTTAAGGTGCAAAGAAAGGGACCTTTAAGACGTGCAGATGCACCAAAATACAGTAAATGACTGCAAAGTTGTTAAGTGCAAAAGTGGTATCCCTACAATTCAGCTATCAGAGGAATTCTTTGTGTCAGTATAACTGCAGTCCATTAAAATATCTAAGTTTTTCAAACGGGATAAAGTGTTCTACAGATTCAAATATGGTTTCAGGCTGAGCTATTCTGTAGAGGCTACTGCAAGAAAGTCTAAAGGGTATTGAAACAAAAGCTGGTTTCATGTCACTGATCTTTAACTAAAGCCTCACCTTGAAGCACACTTGCTGGAAGGGCAGGCGGTTTCACATCATCACCTTAACTATCTTAGTAAGACACACCAATTTTTCTCCAAAGCCATCCATCTCCATAGAGGGAAACCAATTTCATTTTCTGACTCACCAAAATAGCTGAATTTCTATCACAGTTGTTGGAAACAGTCTTTTCAGATTAAGAATTGATACTGAAACCACAAGTCTCATCCAAAATTGAAATGTCTGTAACAGGACCTTGACAGGATTTGAGCAAGCAGTGGAAAAAGGATCCCCTTCCATAACCGTGCTATCACCACATGAAGAGATTTGTTCTCTATGCTTTGCATGTGTCTACATTTACATCTGCTGTCTTCTTTTCCTCACTATCTATCTCAAATTGTTTTCTGAAAAAACAGCACAGCATCAGCAGCAACCTAGACTAAAAGGGATGTAAGGGAAGAAGGATGAAGAAAAAAATCTTCAATATAATAGAATTTACTAGGAATCAGTTTCTATTGCTTGAAATTTTGTTCAGTAGAACAGATGACGTATATAGTCAGGAAAAGGAAATGGATTGTTTAATACATCGTTTCTACCTTTAATTTCTGAGATAGTATCAAATTCATATATTAGATTCTATTTAAATCACTGTAGTTCTAGTAGGCTGATTGTTCCTCATTCACATGTCCTTGTAAATGTGAAGCTAAGACCATATTTTTCATGTTTAATCTTCCTCTAACAATACCATCCTGTCAAGGCAATTTATTCCAATACAGTCAGTTCGTAAGATCAATATTTTCTTTTTTATAAGCATATAAGTACATGATGAAAGGTATTTCAGTTACTTGAAGTGCCTCTGCTATCACAAAAGACAGAATAACAGTTTTAACTGGTGTGTAGAGTGTTGGTAAATCATTACTAAATAAAATTGGAAGATGTTCACTTGTTGCAGGGCTCTCCAACTTGTCAGACTGCAAGCTATCCAAAGAAAAAAAGATCTGAATCTGAAAATTAGCTAGGATACTCATATCATGATGACTTTGTATTAAAAAAAATAGATTTACCATGGTATTATTTCTCCTGTTGCAAATTTTTTTCTGTCCAATAACCTTTCTAGCATACCTACACTTAAACTAGAAAGACAGACTCAACAATGCACTGAAATAATTTGGTTAAAATTCACTGTCAAAATAGCTCAAGAGCCAGAAGTTCCATCCCTTCTATTATCATTCTTCCCTTGGGAAGATTCTCTCCGCTACACAGAATCCTGCATTTGAAGTGGAGAACTGTCCTATCACCACAGAAAGTTTCTTGTACAGAGTTGTGCAAGCAATATTTATGATTTTATAAAGCAGGATTTTAGTTTATGAGCAAGTATCTGCACAAATGCTATTGTTTGCAAAACAGTGTTGGAAAAATGTCATGGGGATCCAGATGTAAATGAACGTCAGAAAAAATACTGATGTTTGTATCTGCACAGTTTTTAAGACAGAGAATAAGAAATTTTTATACAGCATGATTTATTAAAAATTTCTTCCCTATCTCTACTTCTCCCATTTTTTCAATAATATGCAGATCTTTCCATATGCCAGATGTATTCTTTTCATGTGCTTCCTTTTCTTATGCTATTCTGTGCTAGCAAAAGAAGATACTTTAGGAATTCTTTCTGAAGGATTTATCAAATAAAAAAATTTTATATTTTGCAGGTTTAAAGTGCTGCTTTGCCTTCAGCTTTACTTTAGACAATACCATTCCTAGAAGTCTTTTAATGGAAAAGCATACTCTGATCTGTCTTTCAATACTGAATGTTGTTGGCATACTGGAATCTAGGTGAACGATTAGATTTCAAATAACAGCTTTTATGAATATGATTGCAAATTTCATTCATATACAGCATTTCAAGATACAAAAATACATATTATGAACAACTGAATGCAAAATAGTGGGAGGGAAAGTGGAAGGCTTCACATACTAAGAGTGACATAACAGCTGAATGGTAGCATTTCTGAACCAGCATGAGAAGAGAAAAAAACCACTGGCTTTCCACTATAGTACATTACAGATGATACATTCAGATCACATTTCCTCTGCTATGCTTTGCATCTTTCTATAAGCATTTAGTGCTCTGAAGACAAAGTTTATTTTTTATTTAGGATGGTTTGTTTTCTTTTTTAAATCTGCCTAAACTGTGTGTCTGTACTGTCACTCATCAGTTAGCTAAACCAGGACAGTTCTCATGAAATTGGGAGCCACATTGGTGACTTTGATTCTGTCTACTGCTTCAATGAACTCATCACAGCTGACTGACACGAATCAGTAATGAAACAAACTGGAAAGACCCTAATCCACAATACCTTCCAGATGTTGTATTGTGTTTGGGCTCCTATATTATTTTGAAATTTAAAGCATACAAAGGAAACCTGCTAAATCAGTAATACATTTTAAAATGTACAAATAATTACTGGGATACAGCAAAGTCCAAACCTGTTAAATGATTTTCACATTGTCTAACATTAAGGACTTCTTATTTACTTGCCTTGCTAAAAGGCAAACCTACCTGCAAATCCTACTTACACACAGAGACAAGTGGTGCAGAAACCATAACTTGTTCTGAGTCACCCTCTACACAAGAATGTCTCTCTCTGAATTACAAAAGATATATAAAAGGAAAAGGCAAAGTAGGCATCTAACCTGAAACTGTAAATCATATGGTCTAAACATTCTCCCTTCCCCTCTAGTCACACATTCAATCCTACCACTGTATTACCTACAAGCATGTCCCAAGTATTTGAGTTCCACAGACAGCAAATTTTGCCATCTCTTTAAAAGGTGTAAAGGAATACACAGTCTTTATAATACACTTCAGTGTATTTTCTTAAAACTTCTTTCATCACACCTTCTCAAAATAATATAACTTGCTGATCTAAATTAAAGCTACATTAGGAACCCAAATAATTCAGATTTTTGAATTAGTGAATTATTTTACTAAGGATGATTTCTCTAAAGTGAAAACCCCCTTGGAAGCAGATGCAAAGCTAAAATATGGTAAATAAGTCACTCCTAAGCTGACTACATTAAAAAAGCCTAATTTTTTTTCCTAAGTGGATGATAAATGTCTCAGGAGGATTCCATGAGAAAACAGGTGAAGTGGGACTATAGACAAGAAATCAAAAAAAGTGATATTGGTGTAATTAAGAGATTTGGAAATCCTTTCAACCCTATGAATAAATAAAAGCAAAATGCTTAACTCTTCCTGCAAAATGACATAAATCTTGTAAAAAATATCCAGCAGAAACTGCTAAATGTGCAAACTCACTCATTATCCCTGTCAGTACTGTTAGTTAGATTGCTGTGTCACCATGAGTCAGTCAATTATGCAGTCACTTTCATAAAGGGTATTCATCCCAAATAATTATCTCTTGGCTTCATTTCCCAGAGTTTGTGGTCTTGCTATTTTCTCATTTCATATTCCTTTTCAATGGATGCTGTGATTCTATTTATTCTCTTAGGCAGCCTTCATCTCCAAGGATTTCAATATCAAAGTTTTAGGAAACTGATACATCACATTCAAGTGTGAAACTTCATCCCTTTAATTCACATAATGCAAAGAATCTGAGATTAAATTATAGCTACTGAAATCAGCAATTTTCTTTTAGACATAGGCGTGGTTTTTATTTCCATACTTCCTTTTTAAATCTTATTTCCTATTCTAATATGGAACTGTATGACATTTTCTCTTTCCAAAAGCCTTACTTAGTTTCTCATACACGACAGAAGTATGTGATAAAGAAAGTAATCATATGAGAATGTATGGTGGTATTTTCTGGCTGTTTTACTGCTTTCTTCTCTGGCATACTAATAACCACTGATACATATAATATGACCTTTATCGTGGTATACATTTATTAATCTTTTTTCGTAAAACAGTAATTCTTCAATAATTTTTGTATCTTTAAGTTTAAAATATTGTAAGACTATTTAAGACTCTCTGTTTTACTTTCCTTTGCATGTGAAACATTTAAAACAACCACTCTTCAGTTTTCAGGGACAATGAGTGCCTGTATTTCTGCAGAAATTAACTGTCAAACTGTGACGTTTCATACATTGTCTAAAAGCACTGCATTCACGGAATATGCCATTTTTAGGAAGTTTTCTCTGAATAAAAAATTCCAAATTTTGACCTTCATTTTACCTAATGAGAGAGCACATGCAATTTGTACAAGAAACTTCAATATGTCACATTCTGGATGTTCTTTAATTGATTTGTCCTCTGTTTCATTTTGTATTCCCTTTTACATGTGGCATACTTTTTCTAATGCATTCCTAGCAGTCCAATACAAATGTCAAGTGGCTAAACATATCTCCCAAATCTGTTGCTCCAGTGGATTTAAAATTCAGCCACATTGGCTCAAAAAAACGCAATGAAAACTTGTTGATTTCATTGTTGACAATGACTCATGGTAATCCAGTTCAGTGAATGAATGGTAAGGATCACCTGCTCAGGTTGCAAGCTGAGACAACCACATCAAATTCACTGTTTTATAAAACAGACTCATGTTACACAGTAATTCTAAGTTGGAGTTCTAGACCACTTAGAGTAGGAGATTATATTAATGAATTGAGAACAAAATGGACAAGTGCTTTTTCTGACAAAACCCACCTTTCCATACAACTAGCACATTCACTGCAAAAACAACTTTGTCATACTATTCTTCTGTTTACACAATGACATAAAATGAAAAAATTCTCCGTCAAAATGTGCAAAGTTTCAGTAATTTTATAACAGCTATTAAAAGGAAAAATTATTTTACTTACCAAGCCAACTTCTGTTTAAATATACTGACACAAACACTGGAGGGACCGTGAAGAAATCTACCACTGAGTTAACTTCTAGCCAAAACCATAGCTTGTCATTGGCTGCTATAAACTGGAGGGGGGAAAAAAAAAAAGGAGGAGAGATGAAAGAATCAGATTATGCTCACGCTGACTGCATGCATGTGAAATATTTTCTGTTCTAAAATTCTAAACTCAAAAGTTAGTGTAGTAGTTGATGTTTTAAGTCAGTCCAGACAAAACATGTCTCACTAGAAAAAAGTTTGTATTGTGTATTGCTTGATTGCTTAATACATTGGTATTAAAATGAAAAATCTAACTGAAGAGATAGATCATATATGTGATCAGTTGTAATATCTACGCTAAAAATATTTTTTCCACATTTATTAACAATGTATCAGTATTATTAGAGAAGTATAGGCAAATATAAAATATTTTGAAGTATATCACCTTTCCTCTAGCACACCAAATGTACTGGTAGTAGTTTCATCATGCATTTGCTGCTCACAAGTGTCCAAATACATAACAGTTTACAAAGAGTCCTATTATCATCTGTCCAGAGGAGATCACCAGGATGACTCCTACAAGGCATAGTTCAGGACTGCACCAGCACTGCAGTCCTTTGAACTGTGCCATAAACGTGGTCATTCCTGTCTCCTGACTATGAAATCAGCCTAAGAAAAGTGGTAAACTTAGATGCCAAGGACATCATAGATAAAACTTGCCTCTGTGCTTAAGGTCAAACTATTATTCCCACTTGAATATTAATTAAAACATAGAAATATGAAATTTAAATATACAAATAAATATAAAATTTTAGTGCATCATGAAGACATTTACAGGAGCAGTTTTACTCATTTAAGTGTTAAAACTTTGACTAACACATTTAAAAACAGTGTTTGTACTTTTTGAGCTAAAGAGAATAGTCATTGTGTTTCTTTCAAAGCAAATACAGACAATCTCTATTTAATTCACTTTATTTCCTTGCCTTAGAAATACTTCAAAACTTTGACAGAATAAGTTTATGGAGCATACCAACTTTGCTGGAATGCCAGATTAAATATTTGAAAAGGAGACTGTACTGATGTCAAAAATGTTGAAATCATATTTAAAAATAAGACCAAAAACATGAGCAGCATTTGCTTCAGAGAATACTCAAAATGGAAAATAAATTGATATTTTGCTAGTCTGTATTACTCAATATCAATGTTCCAGCATGAAAACAGAACAAAAATATCCAGTTTCAGCAGAAGATTTCTATTCCTTTTTGTTAAATTTAGAAGTAGTCAGAATATTTGAAAGTAAAAGCTTTTTAAGATGTCAGATCAATATTTTCATAACTTACAATATATGTTCTAATCATAATTTTTTCTTTCCATAGGGCACAAGCTTGAGGCTTTCAAACAAATTAAAGTCAATGAAAACGAAGTCTGTTGACTGTAAAGGTCACTTATACTTTTCTGTGTAAGTACTGCAACATTTATTCATTAGGTAATTAGCAACTAGTAAAAGCCTATTTCATTACAGAAGCAATCCTACCATGCTTGAAGAGATGCTATCTTTTAAAAGCACTAGCATAATTCTGTCCCTTTCAAAGAAGGATTACTGCCACACTTTCCTTTTCTCTGCCAGACCCTATTGCTTGATAATATGCTAACTCAGGCAGTTTGGACTTAGTCTTCATCAGAAGTTTAAAGGTTTCACTTCTGAGCTCTCACATAGTTGGACACTAGCCAACAAAGATTTTAAAATGGATATATGTGTGTTTGAACACAAATATCTTCTATAACTGAAGATATGGCAATATTTATGTGATTTTGAGTTGCAACATAATTTCGAGGAGAACAGATGGAAAAGGATGAGATTCTAAAATATTTCTTCAAAATCTTTAATTTGCCAGTGAATCCTCACAGGAGATATTTATCAGAGAAAAAAACCCTAAGCCACTAAAATACCTAAACATATGAGATGCTTATTGCATAAGTAGCAAATTCATTATTGATCCAATTCTTGTGTCCACACAACCAAGTGTTACCTTTTCCTCAGAAACTACTGTTTAGTTCATTGAGACTTCTTGGAGATCTGAAGGTACACCTGTGTTAGCATTTTAACTTAGATAAGGAATACCAATCTGAAGTGAATCCTTATCATTCCCACTTACCATAGCCTCAGTTTGCATCACAAAACAGTTTTGGATAACACAACAATTTATTTTGCTTGAAACTAAAACTGAAAAAATGAGTTCTGGCAGTTCATCTCACTCACTGTAACTGCTAAAGTGCATTCAGTCCACAGGACCAGGGTGCAGTCTACAGAGCTGTCTCTTTCTTTCAAAAAGCATACAGTGCAGACGTGAAAGTATTAGCATCAGCTCTCAGTATCTCCCCTCTTATTGTGCTTTACTTCTTGATAATGTAACTTAAGTTACTGCTTTGAGTAAGAGTGGACAATATGTAATTTTAATTCTTTTGGTAGGAAGATACAACCTTATTACCAGCACAAAATTTACAAAGGATTTGGATACTTCTAAAAAAGGATTCTTGGAGGTTCACAACTACCATGCATTGAATCCATTATGTTGAAAAGTTAACCTACATTGCAGGCCTTATGGATGTCTACTAAAGCCCCACTTTTAAGAATTAGGGGCTATTACACCTTATGCTTTTAAAATATAGCTTAGAATGCATACATAGTAGTGTAAATACTGAAGGAATTTATCTATAGCTAAAGGATAAACACTGCACCTAGACTAGGTGATGAAATAACCTAGGTTTGCAATATAATTCCTTACTGTATCTTCAGAAAAAGTTGGTTAAATTGGTTAGAAGTAAAATAGAAGGAACTCAACTATCATTGCGACAAAGGGGTTCCTATGATTCAGGAACAAAATGGACAAAGAAAGATGAGGAGGTAATATTTGTATTAAATTTAAAAACCAATGTAGCAGGTTTTCCGTTCACATGATGTTTTCCTTGTAGTTCCATTAGGTTTGAGGCCTTTTTTCGCTAATTTTCCAATTAAGAAGCAAAGATGGTTTTCAAAGTGTATTAAAAAAAACCCCAAACCCACAACCAAACGAAAAAAAGCCAAACTGACAGCTTGAATTGCAAGCATTACTAGCCCAAAGTTTATTAAATGCCTACCTGTTTCAGATGTACCAACTTTTAGATCCTGCAACAGCATTACTGGATTTGCAGAAAGTGATGAGTATGGCCTAAGGTTCTGTGTTTCAGCATATTGCCTAGTATTTATAGCTTCTGCAAAGCACTCATTAGCAGTCTGGGAAAGTGGATGTGTATAAAACTGAATACAGCAGGCGTTGTCTCAACCTTTGACTGTCAAAGACATATCTAACAGCAGAGGAACAGGTCAACTCTTCACTGGTTTTGCTGAAGTAGTTATCACACCACTGAGAACAATGAAACTAGATTCGATGTCACTGACCAGCACTGAACTGTTACAGTTTTCACTTTCTATCACATGAGAACAGCCTGGGACAGCTTCACTTACAAACTATTGGTCTCCTTGGTGATCTTAGATTCTTCTTATTACCTAAATGTTCCAAATAAAATGCTTTGATCCTGCATTTTAGAAATTAGCTTAATTCTGTCCAGCCATTGCAGAGTCAGGCTGCATTCAAAGACTCTCCCTGCCTCATGCTGCCAAAGACACACACACTACTTACACGCAAGCCGAAGTAGAGTAGGAAGAACACATTGAAAGCCATGTCGATCTGTAATGTGAAATCTTTGTAGAAATTCTGGCAGGATTCTATTGGGCTATTTGAAACAAAAAGAAATCAGAATAAATTGTCAGTATATGAGTTTCTATTCTGCTGAGAATTTTATGCATTTCATTAAAGACCTTGATTCAGAAATAATTTTTCTGTTTTCCAGTCGTTTACAAGATAGAAGCAAGCATTTCAAAGGAATTATTTCATTCATTCAGTTAGTCATTCATACAGTGTTTATATTCACCTATTCAGGTAATATCTGAGAGTTAACATGCAGATACCCTTAGGAAAGGACAAGCAGGAGTATACCTCAGGATTCCTTAACCCCACATTAACCCTTAAAGAACTGACTTCTTTCTAAAGGAGACACACCTATGATACTTTAGGAAAAACCCTAACAAGCACACAGCTACTGTGAAACATTACATGCTTTTAATTAATGTCATAATATAAAACCTTTAACAAAAAGTAGTTGCTTAGGAATACATTACCCATTAGCAACCTGGGGTACTTAGTCTTGTAGAATCCCTTGTTTATAAGAAGTTGGTTGGGTTTTTTTTTCTTTTTCTCACTTCTTTTTTTTTTTTTTTTGTATGGCTGTTTAATGTACTTTATGTACAGTACTATGAACTGAGTAGAAAAGCAGCATAGCCCATTGGTGAAATTAAATAACAAAATAAATTGAAGAATTTGAAGCAGTACTCTAAGGGTTAATTTCTGCATGCAGGTTATTTAAAATACCCTTCTGTGTGTCAAGCAGCCATTGCAAATTATAGCTTATTATATTATGCTTTATTTAACAGTGGGACAGATCCAAAGCTTACTCTATACCAACTGGTACTTTATAGATATACTTTTATCTAAGGAAGGCAATAACTTCCACAAGTATCATTAGTGATTTATTTGTGAAGTTTCTAAAATAGGTTGTTGAAGCCACAGTCCAATACTGTAGTCACAGACCAACGTGAAAATCATGTCCCAATATATGCTGATGTATATGCTATATATACATAATGTCCCATCATATATATACTGTATATACATAATGTCCCATCATATATACATACATATACACACATATATTGCAAATGATCATGTGTTCATCACAACTGGAATAAAACAGGACATTAGAACGCAGATCATTTGATCATTTGGAGCCCTAGAAAATATCCTTTTAGAAAAGCAGAAATTTGTTGGCTTTCCAGGTCAAATAAATCACTGAATGTGAATCTAATACCAGTTAGTATAGCAGTAGCTCTGCAAATATAATGCTAGACTGCTCAACAAGCAAGATTCTATGCATTATGAATGTCAGTTACCTAATTAAAGGCATAAAGGATATTGTCTGGACTACCAGGTCATTACACATGCAGCCAAATTTTCCATTCCTTGTATACATTACAGGTCAAACAAGTTAAGTACAGCATGCCCTCTCCTGTCTTTAGATGCATGAATGTATACAGTAAAATTCTCCTTGATGTACAGTAGCTTTATATTTTAAGAAGCTTCAGTGCTATAAGAAATTTTATTAAAATTGTTTTTCAAAGGCTATTTGCAAAAACATCGAACTTATGAGATATTTTTGTTACACTTCAAATAAAACTGATTTACACAAGCAGGCAAAAGGCAATAGAAGCCAAATGTCAACATATGGCACAGCAGACAGTACCTCATACTTTACAAATATAGCTTTAGCTACAAAAACAGTGGATGTAATCTGAGAACCCAAATGGATCATTTTCTTTATGGCATTATTGAGAGCAAAGGATTTTGTCAAAATAAGGTAGATTACACCCTGAGTCACTATGCACCCTACCAAAAGAAATCACAGGAAGTACTGTGGAAGCAGAATCAACAGCCCTGCACCAACACAGAGGTTTGGACTCCTAATTCCCGGTTAGGTTCCTGCAAAAGCTGCAAAAATTCACTGGAGCTACTGGAACTGCAGGGACTTATAACTAGGATAGAGAGCTCTTCTTTTCCACAGTTATTTGGTACTTTTCACAATTGTCAGCTAAGGTCAGCTAAGGTTGCAGCTAACAGCTGTACTCTTGTGTCACTGCCCTTTACAAAACCCTACAAGACCTGACAAATTAGCTAATGCATAATACATTTTCATCTTGTTTGCAAAACACTTAGCACAGTAGACCACAATTCTCATTTGGGACTCTTGTTTACCTAAAACCAGAACTGCTATTTCTGCTATTCATACCCTTAAATCTTCCCTCATTTCAGAGATCAAGACTGTCTCAATTTTTAAGTTATCCATTTCAAAGACAAACACAACATCCTTTCCTTTTTACTTTAAATGATGACTTTGTCAGAAAGGCATGCCACTGAAGAAATTATTCTTCAGTTTAGGTATTTTTTTGTTTTCATCAGTAGTTCACATTTGAGCTGAGATAAAAATATGGCCACTGATGTTTGTCATTGCACCATTCAGTCTGCTGCAGATAGGAAGCCAATTTGAAACTCATCTTTACACCAAGTTTCCCAAAACCAGAAGTCCTATAGTTGTTAGAGTTCCAGACAGTAGTCTACTGGGCTCACTAAGACTAATAATATATTCTATTTTTTATATTAAAATCCCATAGCATGTCCTATGGGATTAGACCCCTTTAGGGCAGCAGAGGTTTCAGCTTTAAGAAGGCAAAAGACTTTTAGAAATGTTTTTATTCTTCTTCCATGTAAGCATGGTTTCACACATTTATACTATAAAAAAACAGGAGAAACTACAACAAAATCAGTGAAATAGCACACTACCAATGACAGGAAAGATTTAATATAACTGGATAAAAATTATAGTAATGATGTAACTCTAAATGCAATGGGCTTCTCCCCCTGAAAAAGTGGCAGGATCAATAGTCCAACAACTATTGGACAGCAGGTGAATGAGGCAGCTAGGGATGGCAGCCCACCAGACCTGTTTTTCTGAACAGAGAAGGACTGGTGGGTGATGTGATGGCTGGAGGCCGTCTTGGGCAAAGCAATCACAAAAGATAGTTTCTGATTCTTGGAGAAGTCAGGAGGGGAGTCAGCAGAACTGCTACCTTGGACTCCTAGAAGGCAGATTTTGATCTGTTTAGGAAACTGATTGAAAGAGTTGCTCAGTAGGCAGTTCTGAAGGGCAAAGGAAAGCTAGAAACACTTTCAGAAGGAATTTTAAAGGTGCAGAAGCAGGCCATTCCCATGTGCTGAGAGACAAACCAGCAGGGAAGATCTGCCTGGTTGAACAGAGAACTTTGGCTTTAACTCAGGAATAAGAGTGTATCACCTTTGGAAGAAGGGACAGATAACTCAGGAGGGCTTCAAGGATGTTGTGAGGTTATGCAGAGAGAAAAATGGAAGGGCCAAAGCCCAGCTAGAACTTAATCTAGCTACTGGTGGAGAAGACAATAAAAATGTTTCTAGAAATATATTAACAACAAAAGGAGGGCTAAAGAGAATCTTCATCTCTTATTGGATGTGGAGGAACCATAGTGAAAAAGGATGAGGAGAAGGCTGAGGTACTGAATACCTGCTTTGCATCAGTCTTTAATAGCAAGACCAGTTGCTCTCTGGGCACCCAGCCTTTTGAGCTGGAAGACTGGGATGGGGAGCAGAATGAAGCCCCCATAATCCAAGGGGAAATGGTCAGCAAACTACTACACCATTTAGACACAATTCTATGGGGCCACAGAGAATCCAGCCAAAGGTACCGACAGAACTGTCAGAAGTGCTCACCAAGCCACTCTCCATCATTTACGAGCAATCTGGGTTAACTGGAGAGGTCCCAGATGACTGGAAGTTAGAAAATGTGACATCCATCTGGAAAGAAAAGTCAGAAGGAGGATTTGGGGAACTACAGGCCTGTCAGCCTGACTTCAGTATCAGGGAAGGTCATGGAGCAGATCATCTTGAGTGCCACCACACTGCACATGCAGGACACCAGGGGATCCAGTCCAGCCAGCTCGGGTTTATGAAAGGCAGGTCCTGTTTGACCAACCTGATCTCCTTCTACGACAAGGAGGATGAGGGAAAGGTTGTGGATGCTGTCTACCTGGACTTTATTAAAGCCTTTAACTTCATTTCCCACAGCATTCTTATGGAGAAACTGGCTGCTCGTGGCTTGGATTAGTGAGGGAAAACAAGGGCTGGAAGGTAGTGTCCAAAGTGTGTGTAAATCTGGCTGCTGTCCGGTCACTAGTGGTGCTCCCTCTGTACCAGTGTACCACTGATGAGGCCACACCTTGAGTGCTGTGTCCAGTTCTCGGCCCTTCACTTCAAGAAAGACACTGAGGTACTGGAATGTGTCCAGAGAGGGGCAACAAAGCTGTTGAAAGGTCTGGAGCACAAATCCTGTAAGGAGTGGGTGAGGGAGCTGTGTGTGTTCAGCCTGGAGGAAAGGAGGCTCAGGAGGGACCTTATCACTCTCTACAACTCCCTGAAGGGAGGTTGTTGCAAGGTGGGGATCAGCCTCTTCTATCAACTATAAGCGACAGGACAAGAGGAAATGGTTTCATGTTGTGCCAGGAGAGGTTTAGATTTGATATTAGGAAAAAAAATTTCACTGAAAGGTTGTCAAGCATTGGAACAGGCTGTCGAGGAAAGTGGCTGAGTCACCATCCCTGGAGGTCTTTAGAAGATGTGGGGATGTGGCACTCAGGGACATGGTTTAGTGGAGGACTTAAAGGTCATTTCTAACACAAATGATAATGATTCTATGATTTTCTAATATTTATGTGCACTTTGAAAGAGAATCTTTAATTTGCACAATTTTTACAACAAAACTAGTAGTTATAAAGCCCAGTTATTACAGGTATCATAGGCATAAACTATCTCAGTGAGCAAGAGTGACTACAAGAGAAGTAACAAAATGACTCCAGTTTACATTCATACAGATGGGGCAAAATTTTGACAAGGTGTTCCCAGAATCCTTAAATGTTTGCTGCAACTGACACTGAAGCCAACACTTCACATGACACTTTTGCCACAGAATGCACCACTTGTCACTTCAATGCAAAAGAATTTACTGCTGATTAAATAACTACTTTTGTCACAAGTTTACATCGTGTATTTATTTATTATTCTCAATTATTGGTGGTACATTTGAAATGTTTCTAATGCATTGAAATGGTTCTACTGGAATTATTCTTTGAATAGTCATAGAATGAGTGGGAGAGGGAAAAAAAATAGTATGCTTTTTAGCATTTTCTGAAATTAATTGTTTCTGTAAGTATGTTAATATGAAACGTCCCACAGAAGAAGCCTTCATAGAATATTTCCAGGATTTTTACAATTGCAACAGGGTTGAAAATATCTTCAGTGTTTTTTACTGCATTATTTCACCTCTTGACAGGAGCTATAAAGCCCATTGCAAACCAGATCAAAGCCTTGGCATGTGATAATCTATGTCACAATGCAATCGCTGCCATTATGATCACACAGAAGTGAGGAGATGGAGTTCTATGTCCATTCTGACTTTAGACCAGCTTTGCAGTCATAGTGACATCTATCTGGATGATTTTACATAAAATGTTACCCACAATAACGGGAAAGGTTTTGTACACCCAATTCAGCACCTGGAACAACTATCCAATATGCAATTTATACTTCTCTATTCTTAGGTAAAGAAGTGGACTCTTGTATTTTTTGCACATCGTGTCAGTCTGCTCCTAATGGTTTTTTGCTTCTTTTTTTTCCCTTTTTAATAACAAGGCTCACAAAGACAAAGATAGATGCTAATTTTTATCTATGTATAATTTTAAAACAAAATGGAAATTTTTAATTATAAGACATATTAACCTAGTTAAATTAGTGTTTTGAAGATAAGAAGTTCTATGTAAAACTTTCATAAACCACCAAAGAAGAAATTTACTTCTACTGGAAATTCAGGAAAATACGGATGTTAATATTATGACAGCTGCTACACCTTTGGATCTTTAAGAAGCTACCAAAACTTTTAGAAATTCAAAGAGTTTTCCTAATTTACAATTTTAGCTTTCGGAAGTAAGCAAATTTGTTTTCTTAACGGTGGAGGAAAAGTCAAATTCATTATTGAAACTAGATAAAAATATATTTTAATTCTTAATATCAATGAAATAAAATATAAAACCTAAAAACTGATAATATGAAAAATTAGGAAGATTTTATTTCCCTTGTTCATGACAGTTTTTAGACTGCACAACAGTGCATTATATGAAAAACCAGTAAAATGTGCAGTTTCTATCAGACGGAATGTCCATTGATGAAAGTGAATTTTAAATTAAATTACAGCTATGTATGGAAATACCAGCTGGTGTTGCTAAAATATAATCAACACAAATGAATAAATAATTGAGAGAAACCACTCATTATTTAGAAGCTCATTAGTATCTCATAATTTGAAGACATTCCATCCACTTCGCACTTTCAAATTGTATTTCAATGCAATTAACCTGTATTAATTTGGGTATGTAAATTTTCTTTGTTCATAAAACTGTTTATAGTGGTCCTTTTTTTCAAAACTTTTTGTTTTGCTGGAAGCTCCTCTGTAATATTGAATTCTCTAAAATTTATTTCTAGAACAAATGCAATTTTATCAATTCTAGAGTAAAAAAATGAATTTTGCATAAATTTGATATGACAGTGTCCATTTATATTCCTTTAACACATACTTTTAACAGTACAGCAAAAAGGAAATCCAGAGGGTTAGGTTAGGCTTTTTAACTGTGTTTCAGTGATGTAGTACTAAAGTAAAACTATGGAAAAGCTACATGTATCATTTAGTAAAAGCAATTTTCATTCAGTGCAGAAGAGCTTCTTCCTTTAACTATAGTTTTGTTGTACAGCTCAGAAAGGAATAAGTTAAAATCTTCTTTACTGAAACTGGCATGAACATACAGCAAAATTATTAACACAGATGCCTATCAAATGTATACCTAGGGAAACCCATAGTTAAAACAAATCACCAAGACTAAATAAGAATCAAATATGTCAAACATCTCAAAGTGACACATAGTTTTTCATACTTCAAATGATTTTATTAACCAATTGAGTCTCACAGAAAGAAAAAAAAAATGTTTTGCAGTATGTATATTCATCTTCTAAATGCAAGATGCCTTCTCATTTTAGAAGGCTTTTCTTTGAGTCATAGCACCAATAAAGTTTTTGATGGCAAATAACTTCTAAATTACTTCACTCTCCCTTGACATGATGTGATGTGCCACCTGGGAACCTTTTGCTATTAGCACTTTCAATGAACACTGCAGGATATGCAGGAAGAGTTTAGTTGGTTTCCTTCCCAAAAAGGAAGGACAGCCAGCTGGATCAGAACAAGGCATTAGTGAAGGCAAAAAGACTCACTCTGGCCAGAGAAGAAGTGCCATGTACTCTGCTATCACAGCATTAAATCTTGGGTCCATAAAACTCTATGGGACCATTACATCGCTAGTTATAGACATGTCTCTGAGGTACTCACTATCTGGAGATAGTGAGTGAAAGAGGAACAGCCTCTTTCTCACTGAATTTTGCAGACAGTTATGGCCTGATAGCTGAGAACGATGATGTGACCATTTCTTGTATCTTCTTATATTATTACTGTTAAAGATACATTTAAATTCTATTTGAGCACTTAACCTCCTACATCTAAATCCTTCACTAACAGTTTCTCCTATGCACACACACCCCCCAGATAACTTACTGCTTCTAACATGTTTCAGTGTCAAATCCTAGAGCTTCTTGGGGCTTTGCCAAGTATTTTTTTTCAATTCTCTATTCTGACTCTCCTTTGCTTAATTCCTTTTGAAAATGCTTTGATGATCTGTCTTGGTTCAAACCACCACATGATCTTAGGCTCATACACATGAAGCTGTCTTTGAATTACATCAACAATCAGAATCCTCTTTGTTCAATTTTAAAGTAAATAAGCAAAATATAAATTTGATCAAAATAAACCATGAACTGTCAAATAATGTGAAATAAAGCTATCTTTCAAGATTTCTTAGACTATTGTTTAAACTATGCCTTATAAAAAAAAAACAAGAACAATGCAAGTGTCTATCCTTATTTCCCTTTCCTAATTTCTATCACAATATCTTCTGTTATTCTTTAAAGTCAGACAGATCACAAGCTGGCATTAGAATATTACCCTTTTATTTCTAACCTAATTAAAAAAATGCATCATGACTCATCTGTTCTGCAGATGCTTTCTACAACTAAGTACCTCTGTATAATCTCCCTAGCACATAGGGGAACCTGGACAAGCTTTTAGACTAATTTGGGGTAAAATGAACAGGTTTCCTTATCCTTCTTCAAAAAAAAAATTCCAATGTCAGAAGAAACAAACAAGAACAAATCCAGATCAATCAGTATTACATTAAAATACATTAAATATATTAAATATATAATTAAACCAGCATAATTTAGTAAAGATTTTTCTCAGAACCAGAGATTTTTATATTTTTTTCCTTATGTTTTTTTCATATTTCTGGATCACATCATAAAGAATGGGGCTTAAAAGTTCAGGTTGTTTTTATTTTCCCCTTTGAACGTTAACTTACTTTAAATTAAAGATATATTTAAATGCTGTGACTTGGTAGTTTTTAATGCAAAATTAATTCAGTTTAGAAACTAAGATAGAGAAGGATTTCCTTTGGGAAAGAAAGAGAAGCTCTTAATTTTAACTTCTGTCACATTCATGTATAAAATTAGGAGGTAAATTTAGTTGGTATGACTGAAAAACAAAGCTCTACTTTCCTGATGCTCATCTCAGATTTTCAAGATTTTGCCTGGCATAACACTACTGACTTTTACAGCTATTTGCAACTGAAAATATATGAAGTGACAGAGTCAAGCAACATTGCTAGTAGTTATTTTACCTAAATGAACTAATACAGCTTGCTAAAATTCAGTATAATGCTGTCAGTTTTCATCTTTCTTTCTCAGGTTTTCCGTGAATTTTAAGTATATCATGCTTCTTCACAGACTCCCTAGCAAAACATATGCTAACGTACCACAGCACTCAAGTAAAATCAAATTCTAATCTTCCTCAGCCCAAATACAAAATTATATACAAGCATGATAACAAGAAACTTTTACTTATATTTTTATATTCAACTGTTGGGATATACAGAAAAAATGCACATTAAAATTGCTCACTCTGGAAACAGAATATCACTTAATTTCATCAGGGTGTGTGTACATTCACTACTGCCTGCAGCATACATCTTCTCTAACTTTACAACCAGAAGTCAAAGGAAGATCCCTGCAGAACAGCTAAATACTCAGGAACTGAGTGCTAGAACAGGCATAAGTGAACAGCCCAGAGTCCATCTCCATAACTTCTTTCAGTAGGGTACAGAAGACAGAGTATGTGCTTTCTTGCAAAATACACCACTAAGATCTTCATCATATTTAAGATAACTGCATTTGGAAAGGTTTGCTGAGAACCTCATAGATAAGTAGGAAGAGCATATTATTTTATTTTGTGTTAGATTTCTTAATTATTTACCATAAGCTAAGAACACTGGCAACTGCAAATAGCATTAAATTACCTTGACAAAACAATCTCCCTGATGGCAAATCAATTCTAGGAAAATGATAGAGCAACAATGCCAGGGATCACACTTCTAAACAAAGGATTTTGTGTGAGACTACCAACATTCTAAAGAGAAAAACATGAGCATACTGTTTCAACTAACAATATATTTTTTTGACAAATTTTAATAAGTTATATCTAGTATGCTGATTGCATTATGGAAAGATTTGGTTGAACTATACTCTATTTACTGAAGTTGACAATCTTGCATGTCTCTACTGTAATGATCCCTTTCTGTTACTTCTTGTCTAATTGTTATTTCATATTTTGTATCAAAGTTTATCAAGGAGTAATAAGGTGTTGTAGCTGTTTACCCCAGAAAAGAAAAAACAAATGGTGACATGAAAATGCAAACAAGTCACATGATCATGCAAAAAGAAGACTAATCCCTTTTCCATGTTGACACTGAACTGAACAAATGGACATAGATAAAGTTACTAAGAAGTATATCTATCAGAAGCATAAAACTTTTCCAGTTAAAACATATAGCTAAACACTAGAGTAGATTCTCTGGGGAGAACAGCAAATATCAGGTTTTTAAAACAGTAAATACTTTTCAGCCTGGTTTGTATGGACCACTTAAAGTCCTTGCATTTGCATATGTCAATAGAATGATCTAAATATCTGATATTTCTAAAATTTCCTTCTTCTCTAGGAGAGGGCCTACAAACCATTGAACTCCTAAATAAGTGTCTGTTTGAATAAATTTCTGTAGAGTCAGTCTTACCTTGCAGCAGAAGGAAGAGTGAATTCCTGAGATTCCTTCTTGCTCTATTTGGTGATTCTGTTTTGCAACTGCCATCTCTTAAAGTTACCCAATAATGCTTTCCAATTTGCTACCCACTTTCTTCAAACTCAGTTTTTACCAGCCCACCATCATCATCCATTTCCAGCTCCAACTACTCCTCCATCTCAGTGTCTTTTATTATCCTTCTATTCTGTTGACACTGTTGTCCAGCTTTTAAAATTCTCCTTCACCTGATTGAACACTTTGAAATAATACATACAATGACTAAAATGTTGTCTTATGAGATTTAGTCTAAGTTCAACTACTCTAACCAAAAATTACAAGAGTACCAGATAAACTGGAATGTTAAAATATTCCCAGTTTATTTATCTGACCATCTTTTCCGGAATTCCCTTCTGTGATATTTTGATGAAAAATATCTGGCAACTATCTAGTTTTTACTGAGTAGTAATAAACTTGAACCTAAGCTATATTATTTGACTTTAACAACAGTGAATAATGTAAATAAGCAATGGAAGCCAGAAGTATTGCAAAGTGGTAGAAACCTGACATTACATTACTAGATCAGCTTCTTTGGTCAGGCTTTTTAGTGGCATGATCCCAATCTATTACTAAAAAACTATTCATATTGTATTAATAGCAGTATTAATACACAATTACACCAGGCAGGATATATTGTTTCCTATTTCAAATGAAGGCATAACATGAACCATGTACATTCCTTCAAAAAATCTACATAAAACTAGAAGATATATTAGTCCCAAAAAAGTTTTCATAATTTCAGATTCTCCCTCTCATCATCTACCCATCAGCATAAGGGTCCTTTTAAGCACCTTAGTCAGCTAAAACCTAAGATACATTTAGGGTCAAGCAACCCAACTACTCCCAACCCAAACTATGAGACATCTAGTATATGCTTGTAAACTATCCCAAGTCTGTATTTGTATACATGCTACACTTCATTGGGAGTAATGGACAAGCAAGTAAAAAACCTTTCAACTACCCAGAGTAACCATTTAAGATCTTTGACTATATCTTGAGTATCACAGTATATCTGTTTAAATTCCTCTGCCTCAAACCAACTGTAGGGATAATCCAGGTCACATTCATTCCCAGCAGACATTAACATCTCTGAGAATTCCTTCTTCCAGTTTCCCTTTTTTTTAACCTAGACTCCTGAAGAGTCTTTATTCCACACACCTTTTTAAAGTGAAACACATGTTCACAGTTTCTCTACCCACAAGCTCCTCTGCTGTGGCTTAATTTGCACATGCATATAACTGCAATCTAGTAAATTTTCCTTCTTAGAAATGTTCCTATCACAGCTGTTCCAGCTGTGGGACCTGATTATTTACCACCACTGTCTTAAGTGCAAATTACCATATTCTTGAGGCAAAGTGATGATTCTATGAAAGACTCACTGAATAGTCACATTTACTTTGCAAAAGAACAGAAAAAGTTTAAATAAACAAAGAAGAAATTAAGAAAATACTTGAGCTTTTCAGACAAGAAAATTAGCTTGGAGCCTAGTGAGAGTCTTATTCAGTGGTTTTTCTAAATGGGAAAAGCAAGGCCCTTTTTAGACAGATTAATGACACTATGCCTTTCTTTTTTAGCAGTAACTTTATCTCCATTAACAATGGAATAAGGAATTGCCTACAGCTGCAGCAGTTGCTCAAATCAATTATCACAAGCCTGATATAAAAGTACTTTACAGCAGTGTAAGAAGAGGATTATAATAATGTTAAAAATGAATATATAGTGGCCCTTTTTTTCTAACACCATCTCAAAATGGTGTGCACTGTAGGCTGGAGACGAGAAAAAGGTTCTTTACCCAGAGGGTGGTTGGGCACTGGAACAGGCTGCCCAGGGAAGTGGTCACAGCACCAAGCCTACAGAGTTCAAGAAGCATTTGCATGATACTCTCAGGCACAGGGTGTGACTCTTGGGGATGGTGCTGTGCAGGGCTAAGAGCGAGACTCAGTGATCCTTGTGTCCCTTCCAACTCAGCATGTTCTGTGTAATTCTGTGTTTGTGATCCATCACCCTTTTATCTTGTCTGCTGTGCATGGGAGAATGGGCATGTAGTTAAGCTTACACACTGAGCTACTGGGAAGTCAACAGGACTGGTATAATAATCTGTTTTGTACTGATATCAGGAAGAATAAATCCATGTTGCTGTATAGATATGTCTGATAAGTTTCACAGTACTAAAAGAATTTTTCTTCATTATAATTAAAAACCCCAAACCAGTGCAACTGTCATTAAGTGGACTACAGGAATAATATAAAAAAAATAAAATCCTAAGTAATACATATTCTTAGGGCAGCACAGTATCATCATGTGGGTGGCATGACAAGACTTGTGGAAATTACTTCCCTTTTTTACTCCTTTGAATACATATTGCATGTTTTCAGTTACCTGCTTAAAAGTACACACTAAGCATATTTTCACTTTATATATATATGGTTTCTATCACCATTTTTCAAACATCATAACATTTTATATTACAGGCCCTCAAAGTTAAATGTATGAAATAAATAATACTTATTCACCAACCTGAATATTAATTTGAAATCTGTAAATAAATTTCAACACCAAAAAGCTCACAAAGCATAATGTCTGAACACATACAAATGAACATTTGCACTGATCAACAGCACAACAAAATTGTGTTCAGACACATTTCAAGTCGCTTCCCAAAGTGCTGTTTCACCATTTTATAAGGAAAAAGACAGATTAGCATTAAATTATATCTTATACTGTGCTAATGAAAGGTTCATTTGAATACATTTAGGAACGTATGAATAACATTGCTTAGTATGGTCACAATGTCATTTGTAAAAGAAATTTCAAGCAGTGTTACAATTCTTCATATGGAATTTCATTGTGTTTTGTAAACCAATACATTTTAAATTATTTTGCAGGCTATTTAACATCATTCAAAACAAACAAACAAATCCCTCCGTTGTACTTAAAATTCTTCCCAAATTCTGAATTTTAATAAATGACTATTTATAGTCTTACCTCTTTTCACTGTCACCTGCTGCTGAAGTTGACAGCAGGGAAAGGTTTATCTTTCTGATACTACTGGCACCATTCAGCCATTGTCACAACAGGATAGTTAGTACACTCTTTCTTCCCCTCATCTTGACCACACTGAAATTGTGCATCTAGTCAATAAACTACTGTAATATCTGGAAATTTTAAATAAATAGACCTGATACATATTATGTCCTATTCATTCTATAAAAGCTTAACTTAAGTTATTGCTAAGCATAATTTACATTTGCTCGAAATTTCTAATTTTATGTTATTTTTTAAAATTGCATTTCATGCACTTAATGCTCTAGACTGCATTCAGTGTATACATCATTATGGTAAGCACATTGGCATGCACAGGCAATACAAGAATAGATTATAATTAATCCCATAGACAACCAAAAAGGGTGAAGTTGCATCATGCAATGAAACCACAGTTTGGCCTGGGCTGCCATGCAGAAAAAAACCTACATCAATGAGTCTGCTGTACGGCTCCTAGGTAAGAGTTGATATGAAAGAGGTGAGTTATTTCAGCAATGAAGTCACAGGCTGAAAATGTTTATACTACTGTAAACAAAATACTGTACATAGCACCAGTATTACGCAGGGATGGGGAAGAAGATGCTTGTAAAGGAGGACAAAAGATGAGAAAGAGAAGAAGGGGGAGGAGTAATCACAAATTACAGTAACAAGTCTGAAATCCAATCGGTTCTTTTAAATAAGCAGTTTGTTATTTCATCCATATAATTTTATTTGAGCTTTCAAAGCAAACCTGAGTTTTCAATGTATTTTGGGGAAAAAAAACAACACCAAAAAACCAACAAACAAAAAAACCCCGGGAAAAAAAAGAGGATGAAATAATGAGATACAGGGCAATTTCAAAATGTCTAAACTGTTCAATAACTGATGAATAACTGAAGAATCATAAACACACAGATATGTTGAGGTGAATTATTCAACGCAGTGCACAGGACCTAAATCACACAAGTTTCACTGATTTGAATGCATAATCAACCAAACTAAAAGAAGATGGATGATATAAGGGATGCATTGATATGAGTGATTTATTCAGTCACCTTCTGCTGCTTTTCTAGTAAAAGACATCTCTGCTGAATAAATCAGGGTATTTTTCATAACTTGTGGTGCTTGTGAATTGCCTTTACCTTACTCACCTTCATAGTTGCACTGAACATAACAATGTGACCTGAATTATAGGGTGACCACCTAGCCTGTTTAAAGGATGTAGATTAGGCCCACTACTTCATAGCTTGGTTCCAGAGAGTTCAGAAAGACATAGTTGACCAGGTAATTTATTTTAATGCAACACGCACAGAAGAGATGATACCTTGAGATGATAAAAGTATGATTTTGTAACACTGTAATATTTTATTATCTGTGTTCCATTACAAAAGGATTTTTCCCATGTTTCTGAATAGGTATGCATTTTTCAAATAATTTTTCTTAATTACCCTTAATTGTACATGATCACTATAGTTTTAGCACAGTTCTCAAATACATAACCTAATTATGGAGGGCAGCAATTCACAGAACACCAAAAAACAACTTTACCAAGAAAACTAAATTTCACTTACTGTATAAGGTTTTTAATAGAATTTGTTTCCAGTTGCAGAACAATTACTTTTGGTATCTTTTTTTTTTTTATACACTAATAGCTTTTTGAAACATTAATCTTTTAATTTAGTAAATTGCCACAGAAATTTAGATCAAACTAAAATCAGCTTAATTGACAGCAAACACCATTTTCTGGCCCCTAGAAATTTCTCAGATTTGCAGAAAAACCTGTCAGCATCTTTTGACTTTGATAGGCAAAAAAAATTTTTAAATTGCACATTCCAGATATAAAACCTCCTCTTACACAGTGAAATACATATTATTTTGCTGTCTAAACACTTCCAACCTTTTCACAGGGACATAATTTGCAGTCATGACTCATACCACTTTTGGCCACTATGTGCTATTTAACAAAGCTAGTAGAATGTTTCATTAATTGTATATTAAAGATGTGAATATTTTCTTGGATGTACAGGTATACTTACAAACTGCTGCACAGTGCATGCAAATGTTATCACCTATGAAAGAGGTTATTGAGTCAAGAAAGATTAAAGCACTACTGACAAAGCCAGAAACCCAGTAAATTGTTTAAGGCAAGCAGATGACAAGGCCAAAAATTTAGAAACTGAACTTGCAGACTTCCAAAATGTACCATTCAAAAAGGTACTGTACAATTATTAACTGGAATTATGGCATACTCAGTATGTACTATAATGTATATGTATGTATCACAACGCAAATTATACATATTACGTATGTATACTTCCCCACTGTTGTGGAAATAAAACAATCTATCTAGACAAACACTGATTTAGCAAAAGATGAAAAGTAGTCCTTATTCTTACTAAAAAATATACACCAGTAATTTTCCATCTAGTTATGACAGAAAGGTCCTCCACATTCAGACAGAACACAAAGCTGGTCTTAGTTCTACAATCTCGTCACTCTCAATATGAACATAGCAATGTAAAAACAAACTTAGAAGAATCATATCCTTCAGTATCTGCTCCTAATGGAGCAGAGTATGATAGAAGCTACAAATGTAAGGATATCTAAATACCAGGTTAAATTACAGCTTACCATACCTCTACACAAAGTTTATTGACACAGTTTATTGTCCTGCAAACAGCGATTTTTTTGCTATAAAACCAGCTAGTCTTCAGAAATACAGTTATTCAGTTCAAGAAGAGATTCAGTCTTCTGTTTTCAGCTCTTGCTATGAATCAACCTCATGTTAGAAAAGTTTCCCTGCTCCAGCTGGAGAGAAGCTATCAAACTCATTCCTTTCCTAATGGTCTAAAATGGCAGAAGTTTCTCCCTTTTGGTGTAGCCAAAAGCCATAACAAACTTTACATAGTTCATACAATTCTGTTGCAAATTATAAATTCTAATCACTGTGAAGGATTCTGTAGTGTTGAAACTAAATGACCAGAGCTATGAAATTTAACTAAATTTCTAGGATATTCTGCCCTGGAGTTAATTCTTTCCGATTCTTGCATATAAAATTCCTTTTAATAAATCAACTACTCGCAAAATTTAGTTTGGCAAAACAGGGCATCCAATTCTAGCTTTCTGTTTCTTCCTAGGCATACTGTGATGTACAGCAAAGAAACCAGATGGGTCAAACTACAGTCTCAACACTGTAAATATTTCTGCTGCTATAGCCCATGGATTTCAGCTAGATGATTCACATACAGAATTAAGCACATTGGATGGAGCCTTCTGTAAATACTAACCAAAAATAATGTAAAAATCTTCAACTGGTAGGAACATCATAAAATTAATTGGCAGGAACATCATAAATATATTTGATTCAACCCACTCACTGAAGAAAGCTCAACTGTATTCAGACCCCTTTTGTCTAACCTGTTCTTAATACTTGCATGAACAGAAATTTCAAATCACTAGGTTTCAATGCTTCACTGGTCTTACAAGCAGAGAAAAGCCTAATCCTTCTAGTATTAATAACTAATAACAAACTTTAAACTTTATTCTTCTTACTGCTTGTCTATATGAAAGATAATATTTATAGCAACAAGAATTTTTCCCTCTGAATTCAGCAGGAACCGTCTAACATGTTAATATCCTTGTCTTCCATTTAATTTCAGCACATCTAAGCTTCTGGAATCTAAAGAGAACACTGCACTAGCAAGTTGTCATTTTTTGCCCAAGTTTCTTAAATTAAACATAATTAAACATTCACCCTTATTTTCCTAAACCTACAAAGAACAAAGACACTACAGTTAAAGGTCACTGCATTTAAAATTACAGATTTGTATCTAAGAGATTGATATTTACTAGGTAAAGTGGTACATATTGCTTCAGAAGAAATTTGACAAAACACAACCATAGTTTAATTAAAAGTATAAATCATTCGGAAAAGTAGTCATAAGATAATTTAATTGACTTTTCACCAGTATTCACTGAAAATTAGCTTACTCATAAAATGATGTGAGAAAAAAATGGCAGACTATGGACAATCTATTTTTTCCTATGGTGGAGCGCTTAAGCCTGACAATTAAAATGAAGATTTGCACTAATGGTGCAACAAGCAATCTGTACACTTAACATAAATAAAGATCCATCAACAACTATTATTGCATTTTCATCATATCATGTGGTACAATAGAAATAAAATTAATGTTAAGCATCTTTGTCACGTAAGTTTTTGCTTTGGAAAACCAGCAGCCAACAAAGGAGGTCACTATCTGTCATCTCTATATTCCATAAGACAGAGTAGATGTAGAGCTTTCAATTTGAATCTCTCAAATCGTTCTGTTTAGTGAAAAGTTAAAATCATTTTAAAATTATTTAAAAAAAAATAAGACACTAGGGTGAGCTGCTTATTAAAAATATGAATATCTAATCTTTATTCTGTTATTCTACATTATCAGAATAAAATTCCACTTTCTAGAATTCTGTATCTACCCATGTATGCTATAGTATTTTTTATATATATATATGTATATTCTATATCTATAATTCAGTTCTGAGGCTTTGCAAATATAAATATTAAAATATGGAAAAAATTTATCCTTTGACCTACAGAAACTAGTACTTAACACTAGACCCAGAAGAATTAGTTACAATTATATACACCAGACTGAAGTTGGAAAAAAAAAGAAACATTAAAAATGTGCAGATACGAAATTACAGATGTAGAGATTTCACTCAACAGATAATACACTAAAAATACTAATGAGAACAACCTAATCTCTGCCTCTCCAGATAGAAAAGCTATGATAAACATGACAAAATTAAAAAGAATACAACTGTAAAAATAGTCAAAGGGGCTGATTGAAATGGAAATGCATTAATTTGAAGTTTAAACTTTGAAGTAGAATGTACACTGAAGAAAATAATTAGAAAAAAAATAGAATAAGCCACCTAAGAAGCCTTGACGACGTGTTTAATGTAATAAGTGTCACATTATAAAAATGTCAAGTCAGACTGCAAAGCTGTATGCTAACATATCTGTTATTGTTTGTTTGATTCCTTTAAGTGTTTGGACTTGGTTTCACTTGACCAGGTAAATAAGTTTAACACTTCTGAAATACTTGATTGAAAATGGCCATAAGCAACTCACTGAAACAACAGGGTGACTGGATTCCCATCCATGAACCTGTGGTGATTTGAACATTTACACTGCCACTGCATTTTAGGTACAAAATCAAATTCATTGGAGTTTCAAATTTTCCCTAGGCAGCAAAGTTTATTCAACTCACATCAGGCATTTGTGCTCATGACAGAATACTGGTCTAGAAAAAAAGACTTCTTTCCCATAAACTAAGAGTGCCTTGAGACAAGCCTTGAGACATTGCACTGAGTTCTCAGTGCATGTACCTAGCCATCCTTTCACAGACAAGGGTAGAATAACACCACTGTCCTGATTGCTGTAGCTGTTTATTTCACTTCTTTCCCTGCCTCAAGCAAGCCCATTACTTCTCCTTTCCAGAATTCATTCACTTCCCAGTCAATGTCTCTCACATATAAAAAAACCAACAATCCACCAAATAAAAAATTTCAACAAAAAAACCACAAAGTCCACCATCTCCCTAATGCTCTAATTCTTCCTATAAGAACCACACCCTAGTTCGCCCATCTGAGCAGGATTTTCTCTCTACTATATGATTATACACTTGCAGCAGTTTCCATGTAAATAAATCAGCACAATAAATATGACCAACTGCTATGTTAAAGTACAGGCATAAACCTCTGGTTTTGCATAGTGTGTGTTTGGGATAAGATGTAAAACCACTGCACACATGCTGATTTTATAATTTATGAAATATGGTGCAGAAAAAAAATAGAAGATGAAAAATTTTCTCTAGGTTAATATCGCAAAGGGAATTTACAGAATAAAAATTTAAAAAAAAAAAAAAAAAGAAGGAACATATCTGCACAAATACACTTGACAAGGTAGACCGTGAATAGAACCTGGAAGCTTCCAAAGGGAAGAGAAAGACACAGCAAGTGACATCAGAACCCAACAGCTTAGATTTCACATCTGTGTCTAGTCAAGGGCTTAGGGAAGCTCAGAAAAAAGAACAGGTGAGAATTGTAAGCTACCACTTACATTTAATTTCTATTAGAACATGATGTAGAAGGATTCTATGTTGCTGACTGGAAATACCATGAACACTGTTATTATATTACTCAAAACACTTTTAATCCCAAAGGGTTTGTCTATACAGAAATAAGAAGAAACTAAGTGAAATATATTGGAGAACTAGGAAGAGCAGTGTCCCAGGACTTCTGGGAGAAGTAAGCATGGATAATGCAGTAAAGGACTGAAAGATACACTTACAAATCTACCCCTGATGAGGACTGTAAAGAACACAAATAACTGCTTATTACACAAGTGTACTGCAAAGACCATTATCCACTAAATGGACTAATATGATCGAAGATATATCAGGATTGTGCTTTATAAAACAGTTGGATCCTGAAGAATTCTTTCATTAGATCACAGACTTTAAGTTACAAACCACGTTTGACAAATTTACACACAGTATTATTGATTAGCATGTTTGCACATCCACCATCCTATCACTACTGCAAAATCCTAGACCGGCTGGTCTACATGTAAAGAATCTTTATAAAAATTTGTGTGGGTAGCTCTATTTTCATTATGAGACTGCACAAGGATGTTTTTTAACAAAGGTGTCAGACTGACAGGCCAAACTGTGTTACCCACAGAGTCATCGACCCATCAGTACTATAAGTCTTGACAGGAACTGAACGAAAGTAACTAGACTGACCTTAGGAATTCTTGGCAGGCTTCTCTCCCTTCTTACTACTTGTTCACATGTAACACAGACTACTAGAACCAATATTTTGTAGTTCATTCAACCTCAAACTATACTAGCTCTATTCAAGCAGTATTTTTGTTTTATGTATATGCCTTCCCTTTCCCCAAATGCATTATTATCATTACTGTAGTTCTGGACAAAAAAACCCCCAAAAACGTAAGTATCTTAAAGTCCTTCCTCCAATCAATCTTCTGAGAAAAACTGAGAAAAGTTTTCATGCCAGCATTACTATTCTGTATGTGCATCAGAGATCACTGCAGTTAAAAATGTCTAAGAATGAAATACTGTGTAAATGCATAACTGAAGAGTCGTAGATATTCAAATAAATGCACAGCTAAAATAGTCTGTGCACCTGCAAAGTATGGAAACTTTTCACTTACTAGAGCGGCATAATGACTTTGCTTTGATAAAGACTGGCCATATGCCATAATTATTGATGTCTCCCTCTCTTACAGATAACATGAGTAGTTATAATGAACTGCATAATTTTGTTATGTTAAAGTGTATATTGTACAGCAATTAAGAATCAAAATATTTTTTGTTTTTCCTACAAATTTGTTACATTAATTTCATCTTGGATGAACAGCAAAGACTAAACACTTCATAAGAAAGAAATTACTGCATTTCTTTTAACTGCAAAATGGTCTCTGCCTTTAGGATCAACATATTCAAACATCTCATCCTTTCTGCCTAGCCATTTATTGTGAGTCTACAGGAGCTGATATAAAATTTGTTTTAAGAGAAACAAATCAAACACTTAAAGCCAATGTAGTCATGAGAAGAATAAAAGAGTGTATTACTTACACTACTTAAAATACGTTTCAACATTTTTTCTATTAATTACAGTCCAAGTTCCTGATGTTTCTATAAATTACATTATAGAAATATATATCCCCCATGCTCTAAGTCCTGCATTGCCTTTCAACTTATTGTAAGAAACTACAAAATGTTTATGACGTGTACTAATGGACTACCTTTTTTGATATTATGTTAGTATAACATTATGAAATTAGTAATCTAAATGACTGACAATTTTCATGGCCAATATCTTCTGTGAGGGGTTTCTCTTATTTTCTTCAATCCACTGACAAAGTTCAAATCTGTTGAGCTGAAGGTACACGCTGGAACTCAATTTTCCTCATTTCTATTTCTTTTACTTTGTGAGGAGACAAATAAAAGGAAAGGAGGCATGATAGTCTGTTATAGTTCTTAATCACAAGTACACTCCATCTAGATTGACTTGTATGGAAATTTCACACTTTTTAATAAGGTCATAAATATATGGATATTAGTATTTTTGAAAACAAATGTATTAATAATAAATACTTCATGCATTGGAAGTAATCCATGTATGGAAAATAAAAATTCTACATGTGATTTAAAATGGATTTTTTTATCTGAAATACATACTGAAGCAAATTTGAATTACATTAGAACACAGACCATTTTAGTCCTGCCTATATGCACTACCATTGCATGATATATACTTGGCATACAACAGACATTTGAGAGACTAAACAAGAGGAAAAGAATTTTAGAAGCTAAATCAGAACAAGAAAACAATTTTTTTTTTATCCTAGTTTACACTTACTAGGTTACCCTTGATATGCAAATGAGAAGGGCTTATTTTCTATTTGAGTTTGTCCAGCACCGGATTCAAGATATTGATTCTTGTCAAACTTTTATTTTATTAAACAGCCTTTTCCTTTCTCCTACAGAGAATCTTTCTACAAAGTACCCAAATCACAGATCAATCCTTTTCTCAATAAACCAAAATTTTCTCCATCCACCAAGTTTCCTATGCTCTCCACCATCCACTTTTTGGGTCCCTACAGAGTGAGTATCTGCAATCTTCAGTGTCTGCTTCCACAAAATCAAGATAACAAACCAAGCCCTACAGAGCTTTGGGTAGTTAGAGCGATAATGCAATAAAAACACTCTTTGATGGAAGTTGCTTTTTCTGTGGAAGACATGTGGAAGCATGCTATCAATACTGATGTCAACAGCATGCTTTAGACAGTGTTCATCTCATCTGCTCATACAGTTCAGGAAGCTGCAAATACTAGAAAGCACTGTTGCAGATCCTCAGACATACTTTTCAACTCACATGCTCCCAAGCCTTATAAAAATGCTTTCACTTATCTCTGCAGCTTGAAACACTGCAAATTTAATGCCTTGAGCCTTTCCTTTTCCTAAAAAAACCCAGGAAAATAGGCTTAAAAAAGAAAGAATGTAGACATTCAATTACACAGTACGAATGTACTCAGGGTCATGACAGCTTCACATTCAATAGAATACTGCACTCAATAAATCCCTTGTACAATTAGACTGCTTACCTGGCAGACCTACATCAATCCCTGGGGCACAAATTAGACTGAAACTATTCTCTGTATTTTCTCCTTCTATAACAGTAATGATACAACCAAGTACAAATATCAATTGTTTGATCTGGGGAAAAGATACAGCTTTTGTTACCTAGATTTCAGATCAAATGTTCTTTTCTGTACTGAGGAATAGGTGAGAAACTAGATGGAATATGCCATTGTGTGCAGGTGGCACTTTCTTTTCCTTTTAGAAATGTATTAAAGTTATCTGTGGGAGTATGAATAGCTCTTCAATAGTAGAATAGAACTCATTCTATTTTAATTCTTGATTCCATAAGCCTGACTGTACTGTTTTGATTAAGAATTAAAACTTAAGTTTAGATGAAAATAATACCCAGATAGTAGCAAGACTTTAATATTTAGGAAGGCATTTAGTCACTTGTCTTGCCACAAGAAATTCAGGTCTGATACTGTATTTTCTGAACTTTGAAAACAGTCATGAAGTTATTTTTCCTGCCTCAATAAGGCTAAAATCTTTATTGTTGCAACAATAGTTTCCAATAGAAAAAGACTGACTGGGTTTTATATCTGATAATTAATTTGACAACAGTGATCCTACAGAACAGGAGTCAATAAAACTTCAGAAAGGAAAAACAGAAGTTGAGAAGACAATCAATCAGGATGTTACAGCAGGTCGCTGCCATCATCACACTGTCCAAACTTAAAACTCATACAAGGCTGATCTTCAGTATGAATTGTGTGTCTAAAAGCTGGCTCCAACTTTCACCTAGCTGCCAATTTCTCAGAAACCTAATATCCAAAAGAAAATCTGATAATAATTTGCCATGTCTCATTTCTGAATAAGACACTGGTAAAGAAACTAATGTGGAAACTCCATTATCCAAAACATTTGCTTTTTTACTTTCTCTGAGCCATCTAAATGATGCAAAGGAATAGACAAGAACAGAGTTCATCAAGAGATAGCCTGCATTCATATACTTTTATATATTTTATAATGAAGAGACTTTTTTGTCACTTTTTCTGAAAAGGTAGAAAACTCTCATTACAGGTTAATTCTCCTCCCTTATTCTCCCATCACTATCTTGATTTGTCATAAATGCAACAACCTTAGTTGAAGACTAGCTTGTTTCTAAGATGTCTCTCCACTTTGAGTTCCTTCTTTACAGAGTTAAGTGACACAATTTTTCCAATTCATCTACTGCAAATAACTGTAAGATTTATTTCATTCTAAGCTAGAGTACATGACTTCTTGGAGGGGAAATGAAGTGGCAGGAAGTTGGAAGGAAAATGAGCCTGTATAAAAATGTCCTGATAGCTTTTTTTTTAAGGCCTTTTTAAAGATAATAAAAACCCAGAGATTGTTGAAACCAATCTTAAATCTTGTAATATCTGAATACTAAGATGCCCTTTTTTGAAAAAAAAAAAAAAAAAAAAGCCTTTGGAGATAGCACGAGGAAATGTATTTGAACCATCTTTTCAGATGGTTTAAACATTTCCTATTAAGCTTAAATTCTTTCCTCTGATATTTTCTCTGCCAGTTACAAATAGATAGGCTGGGTGATCAAGTCCTATAGAGGCCCAAACATAAAGCATACTTTAATCTTAGACAGCTCTTCAATTTAACACAACTCTCATTTTCATGAACAGACATGAAAGTGAACAAGGTTTAGAACAACCTACAATGAAGGCACTAAGGACACCCATAAATCCTCTTGAACATTCGTTGCCACAATCCCCACACCCTTTGCTTCCTTCCCATCTCATATGTGTGTTTCAGCCACCAAACTCTTTGACAAACTCCCAGCTAGAGTACTAGCTTCCCTGTATCTGTTGGGAATAAAGACCTAGCTGCATATGAATTTTGTATAACTACTAGTTGTATTCAGATGGCAGTGCAGACAGTGAGAAAATTGAAGTCAGTTCTGCACTCTATTCAGCAGAAGGCTGCTTTCACCATCACTCAAACCAAACTGCTGGGGAGTGCATAAGCTGTCTAGAGTCAGTAAGAGGTAGAAGATGAACCCAAGTAAATGACAGAAGTACCACAGACCCCTTTCTACTCCCCACAATATTTTCAAGAAAGATGAGAGTAGGGGGTAGACTGGTTTCATACCTCTCTCTAAATGCAAGAGAAGTTGATTTCTTTCTCCATTTTGTCACACAAGATCCTACTCAGTCTATGTCATGCTCTCCACAGTGACAGCATGCTACTGCAAGGGTAATAGCTCCCCGCAGCAAAGCAACAACTCTTTAGGAAATGGGGAGGTGCAGAGAGGGGACATCTGTCTATTAATAGTTCTGCTTGAGCTAGGATTACACTGAGCTTTCAATACTTCTCTTGTGAAATTGATATCCTGATCAATGTACCAGGATGGTGGTGCCAGCAATTAGCATTTCCCAGCTCCAGGTTTCCACCTGCTGTTTTAATTCTGGTTATGAGCTTTAGTTCTTCACTCAAATCAGTAGTTTGAAAGAGAAACAAAGTTTAATTTATTTATTTTAACAAATCACCTTTGAACCACTCTCCTCCTCTACTAAAATATCGTTTCAAGAATTTATTATGATTAGGACAAAGATTAAATAAATAGCTATGCACATGCATGGAATTTTACAGCCACATGCCGTGCAGTTAATGCTCAGAATATTAATTTGCTTAGCAGGCCTCCTGTCATGCTAAGGTCTATTTTCATTGTATGTTACCACACTTGATTGCATGGAACTGTTTCCTTGGATAATTTTTTTTCTATGCAAGTTAGTGTTCCTTCATGAAAAGTCTTTTTTAAGTATTATATATGCACTTGTATGTACTTCACAGACTTTTCTTCATACTGTATCACCTACTTGCTCCCCTCTGTCCTTGCCAAAAAGAATGTAACTCCAAAGACTGCTTTTCAAAATGTTGAGAAAAAGCAATCTTCAGTATAATGTCTGCCAATTTTAACATCTAAAACTCAGAGAATGAAAAAACCTGTCCTTAAATAAATTTTGTCAGCCTGCCAAATATACTCCATTTTTTCGCTCCCATTTCTGTGGTATTTCTTTACCACTTAGCTGTAGCTGTCTGCTTGTTCGATAAAATGTTAGGCCTAATTTTCTCTTCTTCCTGTAGGCATTCAGTCTTGGGAGGGGGGGGTTGTTGTTTGTTCATGCACAGAAAAGAGGAAGACTCCAAATGTTCATCAGGTACCAGCCTTTGAGTGAGGCATATATGATATCAGACTAGTCTCCACAGACTTTGATCTCATGCAGGCAAGTAATTTATTTTCATTTACCTCCTGACTGAAAGGTTATTCCACTGATTAATCTACACAGGCAGGTTCATTCCTGTCTCTCCAAACCTGATAAAACTGTTAGTGACACTCCTAATCAATACAAAAGAATTCCAATATGCTTTTCAATGTTAGTCATTTACATGCAAAAATTCTGTTTCTCTAAAAAATCAAGTTTTATATATGTAGCAACCAGAGCCAGAAAACTTCTTTCTAGTGTATTAATCAAACTGACCCACATATCAACCATTATTGAGCTTTGATGCAAAGCTTCTGAAAGGCTGTCAGTATTTCTGTTCACCATTGTACCACCGGGTGGCATCATCCTATCCAAATACTTTGTTTTTCATTTACTGATAGATTATTTAGTTGACAAGCACAGACTGTCTATGGTGCAAAATGTTTTGTGCTTGACAGTTCTATTAACTATGATGACTAAGAATAAATAACAAGAACAATCACCTCAACAATTCTTTAAATACAGCTTATCCCTCTCAATAGCAAACAAGGCAAACTAATTCCTAGTAATTGGTGCAGACTTGGTTTTGTGTTTTGCAAATTTTCTGTTGAATTTTCAACAAATATTTGAGAAAGACAATACTTTTAAGGTTAGACATTAGCGGTCTTCAAACAGCTTTATAAAGTAATTATCACTTAAAGGAGAATTTTGCTTGATTTCCATGATGCCAGCAGGCATTCACCCCACCATCTTAATTCCACTAACTAAGGTACTGGGCAAAATCACACAGGGGCTTTAGGTAAGCGGATGGGGTGAGCTGGGGGTGGAGGGGAGCCTTCCTCTGAACAAGAAATAAATATGAAGAAACTTTCGTGACTGGAAGTAGAAAAATATACCTAGACAGTTCTATGTATCTGCAAAGAAAACCAGTCCATTAAATATATAAAGTCTCAAAGAAAAAAGATAATGGTTTTAATAATTTCTCAGCCTTTCTCGTGGCTTCTGAGGGAATTTTTCAAGAGCAAATAGAATAAAGAAAGATACACTGAAAACACTCTTGCTAGTATATTCTGTCCAGGTGTCACACTGTCAACTTTACTGATTCTTAAAAAGTTCTTTCAAAGTTCAACTTCATAAACTGGGAAGGTAAGGGAGTAAATATGTCTAATGCTCTGTGTGATCAGAATTCATTTATTTAACATTCAATATAAGCACCACAAATAATATTTTTATAATTTAAGCAATCTTCTTTTGCAATTCACTGGCTCCATAATAGCTACAGGGTAAGTCAAATGTTTAAGTATTAAGAGGGACAAAGCCAAGCTAAACACTAAAATTTTCTTTAAATATACTATAAAGTGTTTAAATGCCATTTATCACACCAATTACAAATTTTGACAGGGAGCACATCTATGTGGTGAAAGAAACTGTTGGTCAATCTGCTAGCAAATTTTTTCATATTTCCATCTCACAACATGACTCCTCCCCCTCCCAAAATATTGAGAGATTATTGTTTTAATTGGGTACTAAAGAGCCATGGTAGTGCTCTGTTGGCAGAGAATCATGGTTCTTGTGCCAGCTCCCAGAACAGCATGCTTGTTAGTTATGGCTTTGCAAATTCTCTCACATACAACATCTGAACAACTTGAGAAGAAATTCCCAGATTTCTCATTGCATGCAAGTACTACAAGCTGCACCTTAAAGGACTAATGTATAATAAAGATAGAAAAAAAGCAATGCTTCATAATAGTAGATAAAAAAAGCTACCGATTCTTGCAAAAGCAAGACTCCTAACATCATACTATAAACTCACTGGGATTTAGTTATGCCTACATTTCCACTTACCAAGATACTGAATCTTGGATAAATATGGTCTTGAGTACAGAGAAAATAGACACTAAGAACATTTAATCTTCATATTTTTTCACTTATGTGAACCCAAAGAATCTTATCATTCACTGATTAACTAGCAGATACAATTAATGTCTTAAAAATTGAAATGGAGGCTGGGGTGTTTTTAGCAACAACTGCCTACAGAAAAATGCACACCAAGTTAGTATATGTCATAACTACTCTGTCTTTTCAAATGTAGTCCCCATTTTCCCATTATACCTGCATCACAGGAATTTCTACACCTGTTGTTCTTGCTAAAAGGAGAACTTTTTGAAGTTATCAGTCACATGGCCACAGATGTGCCCAGCTGGCACAATTTCTTCATAGTCAAATTGTCTATGACCTCTACTTGTAAACTAAATGCTCAAGCAAGTAGCAAACCCCTCCTCAAAAAAACCAAAACCAACCAACCAACCAACCAACAAAAAAAAAACCCACCAAAAACAAAAGCAACCAACCAACACCCCAAAAATAAAACATTCAGGAAGATAAAGGATACAGCCTACATTAGAAGATTCTGCAGTCCCAATGGCTTAGCAAGAGACACTAGTCTGACCGCTGATCAGGAGCAGCAATTCATAACTTGCAGTCTTTAATGAGCTCACCTTCTGAATCTTAGGCTCATATGGACTAATGAAAACCACTTTTTTTCTTTTCTTTGCACACACAAAATTACTACAAATGCCAAGGAATTTGTATCTATTATCATCTAAAGTAATTAATTTAATTTATTTCTTTATGTTAATTTTCATTTAGGTATGGAGATCACTTTTGCCAGCTCAAAGAAAAGCAAAAGTAGAGCAAAAGCACCACCAGAGGATTCCTTTGAAAATCACAGGATGATCCCCATTAATTCTTATTCCAAAACTGGCATTCACATCTTTGTCAATGTAAATCCTGCATACTATCTTTTTCTACCCTGTTCATCTGTCCTTCCCAACTCAAGTGTTGCCAGAAGTTAATGAAAAGAGCATAGAGAAGAACAAAGCAAGTCTACTAGAAACTACTACTTCAGTTTTGGGGAAAGATGACTAGTGATATCACTCCACTGTTTCATGGTCCCCTGTGCCATCACTGGTGATAAACCTAATTGTCCTCTTGACAAAATCCAATTTGCCTTTCCCTTCTGCACAAAAAGAAAGAGTGAGTAAGCTGCTATCAGGAAATACATAGCATGAGAACAGAAGTTTCTGTTGGTGGCAGGTGAGGCCTGCAACCCACAATTACCAGCTGGAGCTGCAACTGTAATCTCACAGGAAAATCAGCCAGAAATTCCTGAGCTAACAGCAGCTGTTCAAGAGATTGTAAGTAGCTGCCAAAAAGTGACAGAAAATCGTGGGAGTCCCAAATATTTTGAGAGATCTGCCAAGTAAGATAATAATCACTACATATTAAGACAGAGCTCTTGATCGAAAAAGAAGGTGTGGAATATTGCCTGAAATGAATAAGTTTATTGATCTTAATTTATTTTGCATGGGTCAGATAATCACATCACTTGGGAAAGTAGTGAAGAAACATTTTTATTTCTTTCAATTTTTTTCTGCTTGTCTTTCTATCGATTCTGTACACCTATATATTTTTTTACTCTATTTCTGGGTTTGGTAGAGAAGAGATTGCTTTCTCATTTTTTTATGTAGTACAAAGTACAGAGAAGTTGTAAAGGCCTCAAGCTTACCAGTGCCAATAACAACACCAGTCTTAAAATCCATTAAATATATTTTGAAATCACACCAACTGTTACTGGAATGATCAACATGATTCATGGATGTTGAAAATCTGCTCTTTTCCATCAAAGATTTTTTTTCCAAACAACATTAGGAAAAATTAGCTTGCAGAACTGCTGCTGTACTTCTATTATCTTACAAAAGATCACATTTCCTATATTTGTCATTAAAAAACTTTTCTTACACACACGTGTGTGATCAAAATCTGAACTATGAAGAATACAATATTCAATCAAAACTGTAATTTTGCTACAGGACAGGTAAAACTATCAGGAATAATGCACTTCATTTTGCCTAATACTAAACAAACAAACAAACAAACAAAATACTAACATGAAACTCTAAAATGGAGCACTGATTTTGTAGGTAAGGTAAAAAGTAAACATTAAAAAGCAAAGTATGTTCTTCTGTCCCCAAATCATTCTACCTGTGCATCTTTCCTCCAGCTCTAAAATTGAGTTTATCAGTTTGGGGTTGTTTGGGGGGGCTTTTCCTTCCATTTGTTATGTATCTTACCTTAAACTCATATGATATTCTGTATATTACCCTGCATTTGCTCAAAAGATAATCAACTAGAACCTTGGACTTACAGCATCCACAGTAACATAAATACAGCACAGAAGAAAAACTATTAATCTTCTCCCTGAATGACCTAGAAAACTTCGGGGTGACAGGGAAACCTTGCTATCTTTTGGTGCCCAAGTCCTCAATTTCCCAAGTTCACAATCTCATCTTTTCCAATATAAATGCTGTTTTAGTGCAGAAGAAAACTGAAGTAGACTACAGTTTATTTGTAAAATTAATGTAACTGCATGAGATCTTGGTGGAAGTCTGACTTATACTAGCAAGTATTCTACTTGCATGAAATAACATTATTATGATATAGAATAGTACCTCTATGTAATAATGTGGTTAAAATTACTAGTGAGATTCATGAGGATAAAAAAAAAAAACCAACCCTACAACTAATAACCCCATTAAACAAAAATGCCATAAATGTGCCTGGTTGGTAGCCCACATAAAGGAACTGCCTTTACTTGACATTTTTACCTACAACTTAAAGGTATGCCAAAAGAAAGAACTAAGAGCAAACTGGAGAAGACAAGACTATAAAATTTAACACAAAGTTTAGATTAACTATTTCAAATTAATCAATTAATTATTTTAAGATCTCCTTGATTTGTGAATACTCCCAAAATTCATTTTTAACTTCTTTCAGCAATCAAATCTCTACAGATTCTCTAGCACATTTCAGGCAGAGCACTCTGGTGTCTCTTCACAAATTTTAAACACCAGATTTTGAAACAGAAGCGCTTTTTTTTCCCACCTCTCTCAGCTAAGATGACTGGAAATTGTTGCCAAGCTCTCGGGGAATTCAATCTAGGTTTTATTTTATTTATTTTAACTATCAATGAGAAGTGACATTCAAAAAGCATGTTTGTGTCACTGCCACGTCACTCAAAAGTGGACAAATGAACAGTTTACATTAATACTGTTCTGTGGAAGACCAAGGCCCCAAGGGCACCAGTAGGACATCACAGCCAGAGCCAGCCTGGTAGGACACCCTGCCCAGCATCCCAGGAGTACCATTCCACCCTGACCACTGGGAACAGCCAAGGAAGCAGCAGTTCTGGTGGTACAGACCTGGCTGAGCCATCACCACAATGGCCTGGGCCACTGCAGCCAAGCAGTGCCAAGAATGGGTCCTGATGCTCAGGGAAAGGGCAAGGCAGGGGGAGATCTGGGTGGACCCAGGAGGTCCCAGCTAAAGCTGGGGAATGGGGCTGGGGCAGCACCCTTGCAGCAGAGGAGGACCCTGGGCAGCCCGTCAGGGCCATTAAGGCCTGTGGATACCAAAATGAAATTTCTTCTAGGCTAGAACCCACCAAGTGAATATTTAACCCTGTGGAAAATTTTAATGGCTGAAAGGCAAAGGGATTTTTTGATGGAAATTTTGTTGCAGGCATAGATACAGAATGTTGTTCAGGAGCTGCAAGATTAAAAATTTCTGCTTTTACTTTTTAATTAAAAGCTGCAAAGTATTATTTGTGAAATTGGTTTCTTAAACTGTCATCCCTCAGCAAATTGATACTCAAAATTGACTTCCACACTAAAAATTAATTTACAGGGCTTTAAGCAGTGAAAAAAAGAACAACAGAAGCACAACCTTATGACTGTTACACTAAGGATATAAACAAGGTGGAACAAACTCAAAATGAGCATTTATCTGCATTACTTTATTTTATAATCATTCTCTAGTATTATTTTCCTGTAAAGAAAAAGGTAATTACAAAAATGTGTAACATTAAGACAATGCCATTCCTATGACATGTTCTACGCATTCTGAAGGCACAGGCAAATTCACAGCCAGTGAATAGACAATGAGTAGAACAGAGGGATTGCATTTTCCTGATCCATTTCATAAAGTTACCTTGGTCTATTCCAGAGAAGTCCACAAATACAGCAATGTGACTCTGCTGTAGTTTAGATATGAGCGCATTTTCGCAAAATGTATTTGTACAAATATTACCAGAAGTTATTCCAAAATTAAAAGACAACAATAACATGAAAGAAAGGAAAGTGACACAAACATGCTTTTTGAATGTCACTTCTCATTGATAGTTGTAAGTGGTACTTTGATAACAGAGAAAAGCAACATGAATACATGTAGCAATAAAATATTCTGAACTCAGTTTACAGAAGTCCTGGAATGACTACTAGGCTGCAGAAATTGTCATGATTTTCATGGGAGAACACTGACAAAAGGTAGTAAATCCACTGCATGCTTGCTACACAAAAAAGAGCAATTACTTCATAACAATGCTGGTTCTAGAGATTTAAATACTAGAGTCAAACTTAAGGAAGTTAAATTTTGACACCAATATCAACAGAGGTGCAGAAATGTATACAGATTTTTAGCTTTTTCTTTTTAATTAGTATCTTCATTTGTGAGTATTGATAGAATCTCATCTAGGTTAACCTCTAAATAGCAAGCATTGTAATGAAACCTATGGAAACCAACTCCTTGGCTATGTTTCCTGAAATATCTGCAGCTTTCAGCCCACCAAGAAGTCTGACCTTTAACTACCAATTTTTAGTAGCACAGTCCTACTTTTAGGGTCAATACATTATTATTATCAACATCTATTAGTAGAAATCAATTACAAAAAAATTAGCCAATGATTGGGCATCTTCTCTTTTTCATCAACTTTTTCCCCCATTAACATTTTACATATTAGGATTACCTGAAAGCTTAGAGAGTGATATAACATCACAGTGACAGCTTACTGTAAGTGGAATAACTGAGTTTTCTTCATAATAATGTTCTCAGTGCCAGCTAGTGGGCTAATGGGAAGCCTGAGAGGTTCCCTGAGAATGAAAGGACTCACGTCACCATTACTACAGTAGACAGTTTTGCTATAAATCCAAAGCTTTGAAGTCCTCACTGTAAAACATCTGCCCTTAATTCAGCAGTTAAAAATCCTTTGACTCTACACACAAACATCTCGGTCAACCTTGTCAAGTTACCTATATTTTGACACTCTACAGAGCCTAACACAGATTTCCAAGTCTGCCATGTAATACAATCTGAGCTGTTGGCAGCCATAATTGACTTCACATGCCATGTCTTTCTGATCTCTCCTGCTAACAATACTTTGTCAACAGATTTCATGATGTGTAATGCATCAAGAAGAGCCAACGCACGTGTTGTTCAGTTGATAGATTTCCTTCCAAAGATATACAGTATATATTTTATGCAGGCAGGTCCATTATAGCCCTTTTGATACTGTTAAGTGCACTAGTTGCTCTGTAAGTTTGCTTCAGTGTTCACTTTTAAAACAAACTGATTCAACTTGCTTTTGGAAAGGGGTTTGATTGAAAAAGAAAAAGAAAAACAAGCCCCTAAAACTGACCACTGTTACTTCCTACCTGTCCATGAATAGATCCCAATTCTTTGGCAGCTGGAGATGGTGACCTCTCATATCCCTGGCTACATTCTTTGGCAGTTTAGTGTTAACACCAAACCACTGAGGGTCACGTGGTAAACTGTGAAATCCACTATGTGCTACACTATAGCACTTGCACACAAATAAGAAAATGTTCCAAGATGATTTCCAGATCACAAATAATGAACTTCAAGAGATAGTGGGTGTTTGCAGAACAGAAAAATCTGTGTGCCCTACCCACATATCTATCAAATGCATGGAAATTGTTTCATTTAAACAAATATGTTCACCTAATCCTGTTATGAATGGAAATAATATCTTCCAATCTATTTTATAATTTTCTGAATATACTTGGCATTAAATTTGCATATAGGGCAAACAACATGAGCTCAACAAAATATTAACATCAGTGATCATAGCTTGAAACACTCAAGTCAGGAATCTAATGCATTGAATCCATCCAAAATTATAAGAGGTCTTAGTATTGTTTTGAAACACACACAACTATTTGATCACTTATGGTCAGCTATTTTTTCTTTTCAGAGAGTAGCAGTTCTCTGAAGATATTCTATTCACACAAAAGAATAATATTCCTACTAGAGCAAAATTATCCACTATTCCCCTAGAATTATTCTACTCTCCAAAACAATGAAAAGATAAAATTTTTAGAGGCTACATCAGCCAAAAGGAACACTTCACAAATAAACTCCAGTCTACAGTGTGCTACACAATTAATTATTCACCAATTTTCTGATATAATTTAGAAAAGACAAACAAACAGACCTGAGAAATTGAAGAATGGTGCTCAGTTTAAAATGGTAGTTTTTTCAAAAAAGTAATGAGTTTTCAGTCTTGACTGACCAATATCATTATGAATTATTGAAAAAGTGAGGTTGACCCTATTTTAAACTAGTAAGCTCTTAGAGAGCATCCAATGGAGGGCAACAAAGAAGGTGAAGAGCCTTGAGGGGAAGCTGTATGAGGAGCATCTGAGGTCTCTTGATCTGTTCAGCTTGGAGGAGTCTGAGGGGAGACCTCATTGCAGTTACAACCTCCTCGTGAGGGGAAGAGGAGGGGCAGGTACTGATCTCCACTCTCATGACCGTGGCAGGACCTGAGGGAACGGCCTGAAGTTGTGTCAGGGGAGGTTTCAGTTGGATATTAGGAAAAGGTTCTTCACCCAGAGGGTGGTTGGGCACTGGAACAGGCTCCCCAGGGAAGCAGTCACAGCACCAAGGCTGACAGAGTTCAAGCAGCATTTGGATGATACTCTCAGGCACATGGTGTGACTCTTGGGGATGGTGCTGTGCAGGGCTAAGACTTGGACTCGATCCTTGTGGGTACCTTCCAACTCAGCATACTTTGTAAACTATATAAACTTCTGTACTACGCTCAAAGAAGAGCACTTAAGGAAACAATTGCCATGTTAAACAATGATTCATTAATGTGCAGTTTAAGGGAGTCATGTTTCCATCAGTGTTGCTTAAAGCAGTAGAGCAAGAACAAAAACTGTGAGAAAATTCACATTTTTTTTTTCTGTATTGGATGAACATGTAGAATTCTACAGTTCAATTAACCTGTAAGTTACTTCAAAGGATTGAACATATTTTTCTGAAAAAGAATGATTACAAATTGACATTATAAAATAAAGTAAAAAAAAAAAGAAAATAAGAGTGCCACAGTGAATGAAAGATAATGAAAGAACATGTCCTCAACTGAACATAGAGGACACAAGTATCTGACCAAACACAGTCAAGATTTGGAGTCCATTTTGTGATCTCTTTTATGCTAATCAAGAATACTAGTGTTTCTAAGGAAAAGAGACCTAGGACTGGCTAGGTCATTATGATGCTGCTATCTTAGGCTAGAGTGAGTCCAGTAAGTATGCATATTAACAGGTGGGTCTGTCTATATGAGCTGGAATGCATAATGCACTTCTGATATATTCATTTTGGCACTTTTCATAAGTGGCACACAGACCCAAGTATTTTCAGTGACTAAAATAACTACATAGTAATTGAACAGATAAACAGATATAATTCAGCCTCTCTTTCAAGGACTAAATGGAGAAAATCCAAACATTTAGAAAAAAGTCCTATAAAAAATTTGAGTTACCTGCCAATTATGTTTATGAATTCTTACTTCATGCATTTGTAAAATTAATGCTATCAAATACTTCGGAAAAAAGGGACATTTAGCTCAGATTTAGACAGCTACCATCTTGGAAAGGACAAGAATGAGGCATTAAAAGTAGAACACTTAAAAATACACAGCCTGTAAAATAACACTAAAAAATAAGAAGAACTTGCATAATTACTTTAGCCAGCAAGCAGATTTGCAGTACCATGTTCTCAGTATGAATCTGTTCATTAAATATATATATATAATTTCCTATGCTGACAGCTGCTATAAAAATTCTTGTAAAAAGCATGTAAGTGTAGCAGATTCGATTCCCAACTCCATTGTTACACTGCTTGTATTAGCAAGCAAGAGACAAAAAGTATCACCATGAACTTTAAGGTCTTACGGCTCAGAAGAAGGTAGGTTCTATTCTTGATACTTGTGACACTGCTTAAATTGCATCTGCCAAAGTGATTACATGTTTTTACTGAATTGCTTCAAAGTGGGAATCTCATACATATGCCAGAATCCACAAGGTTTCCATTCTTCTTGCAAGTGACCACATCAAAGCTTTTGTCACTCTGAAATGGTAAATATTCTCCAATATGAAAAAAGCTTTACAGAATTAATTTGATTACCCATGAATGTGTACATTCTAGTCACCAAATAAATGTATTTTGACTGCTTCAAAGATCTCTTCACAAAGCTCCAGACAGCTTCAAATTAAATTCAGCTGGGAGAAATGGATCACTTTCCTTCAGGTGGGAAGTGGTTGGGAACAGCAGGAAATGTTGGGAAAACAAAAGAAATGTCAGAGCATAAGATCAGGGAAGCAATCTGGGAAACACAGTGTGGGAATGGAAACTCTTAACTGGAAAAAACTGGGAGTGTTGGATATTTTGGGCCACTTGACATCCAACCTTGGCCACTACAGCCTGCTTCTCTTATAACATACTCTGATTTAGGCACAAGGACAAGGATTTTATCTGATTCCTCCATTCTTTTTACCCTTTTTCTTTCATTTTTCCTGTTACAAAAGATATAGCCCAAGATAACAGAATTTTCAGCATATAACTGAAAAGTGAAAAATCCAAAACAAAAATAGTGCATTTCTCTTAGCTTTTTTTCCCATCTCACATCCTAATAGTAAATTCTTCACAGTATTAATGAAGAAAAAAAATTATGCATTACTTACTACAGTTTTTTGAATGTGATAAAGCCTACCACATGAAAAAGAAACATAGTTTAAAACGGGATTTTCTTTAGGTAAGAAACACGTTACATTTACTAAAATGTGAGAGCACAACTTAATAATTTGAGGTGGTAAAGCCCTGAAAATTCTTTCAACAGTCTGACAGCTTAGGGGAAAAAAACTACCATGAACTTCATTCCTTTTTTGACATAAAGCCTCAAAGGAAATTGAAGGTTAAGTATTGTCAATCTCATGTAAGACCAACCAGAACTACATCAATTTTTTAATAACTCTCCATTCTCTTCACAAGCTGTCAGTTAATTCTTTTTCTACATAATGTTTTAAAAGGTCTAACCTTATACTTAATGCAAACCACCAGCTAAGGAACCTATCTACCAAGTACTTCTGCAAATTTTGTGCAAAGAACTTGTAAAAAAACAAAATAAATAATTCAGCAAAACAGTTTGTAACAACCAGTCTTAGAAAGCCTAATCTGTATTATACCTATACAGCATACATTTCCCAATAACCTGCATTTTGGAAGGTTTTGCATCAAAGAGGGGGAAAAAAAAGTCTCTTTCAAACATGGAACAAAATGTTCCTCTAGAATATCTACAGATCCTTATGGTCTGAACCCTCCTAGCTTATAAAGTGTGCAGATCAGACTTTCCCCGCTCCTCTTGATATCTTCCTAACACAATCTCTTTCCTGTAGATTGCCACTGATCCTATCCTGCCTGATGTCAGGTTCCATCATCTCAGCTAGAGTACTCCAATAACTAAGGATGAGCCATAATCACGTCTGGATCTGGATACTCCACATCCATCAAGCATACATATTGAGATCTATGAAAATGACAAATTATTATTGCACTTTTATAAGTATGTATTCAACATTTTGAGATCTATGAAGATGACAAATTATTATTGCACTTTTATAAGTATGTATTCAACATTTCTATAGCAGTAGCACACTGTGGTGTACTAAGAAGCCGCCAGGGATATGGTAACAACTCTGGGTAGTAAAAGAAGATTGCCACAGCTCACTTAACAAGCTTACATAAAAACTGTAGGTCTGCCAAGATTTTTTTGTCTTTTGATGATACTACTAACATAGATAAGTTTTGTGTAGTTTTGCTATACTATAAATTCAGTTTAGTAAAGATGAGGATAACAATGAGGGGAATAATGAAAAACTGTTTACATCAAAAAATTATTAATTTCAGCTCTGTTTAAAGTTACTTGAAAATCAGGAAAATAAACAACACAGATTTTTGCTTTATACAGTGGTCAATTGACTAGGAAGAACCATGCTGCTTTACATACTTAATCACTACAACTTTAGGAAAATACTTTTAAAAAGGTTTCTAAATTCCTACTGAGGTAAACCATAGCTATAGCTTCTTGAAAAGCTCTTTCCTCTGCTCATAGAGTTTATGAAAACAAATAGGCTGTTAGAGTGAGCCAAGTACTCTATTGCTTTAATGTGTGGAACAGGTACAGTGTGACTATAACATCAACAGTGTCTTTAAGAACTGAAGTCAAAGGAGTCTCTAGAGAATTGCAGTGACCATAAAAAATAGTAAAATTTTATGACAGAGTATAAAATTTTCATTTCATGAAAGAGTACGAATACAAGTATTTAATGAACTCACTTCAGATATCAGCATGCAAAGTTACCATTGATCTCCTAACCAACCATAATAACAAGTTTCAAGTTGTAGACAACGGACGAGGAGGGGTTGCTATTCTTTTCTGTGGCAGCTCAAAGGGGTAAAAGGTTTCCCTTCTAACAGTACTGGCAACACATACTTACTCTTCCTAAACTCTGATTAATATTATATATATGCATCCCCTTTTAAAACACCTTTTCTTCTCTTTGTAGTCAAACTGTCCATCTATGTATTTGTCTGAATACAGAGGCCTGAATTTCCTCTTTTCCTCCCTCTGTTTATGTGGGCCTCTGATAGCTCTGCATTTCTCATACAGAATGTGTTGCATCTACCATGTTTCCGTTGATCTTGCCATTTAACCTTTACCTCTCCTTACAATGCCTTTTCAAACACATGGATTTAAAGAATTTATTTCTGTCTATAATGTGCTTCTACATTACTTCCTTTGAACTCACTCTGAATTTATGTTAGAGAATCCCTTACGAGTTACATCATGATCACGTAATGATTACATCATGATTCCTTCCTCATGTTGTATGAGATCTGTTTCAGACTCCCCAAGTTCAGGAGGCCTCCCTTTGTATTAACAGATATCAGTCTCCTGACTAAGATTAAGGTGCAGATAGAGTATATTTCATTCCATTAGCATTTGATGTAAAAACTGACATCAGACGCCAAGTGGGGGTTGGAAAAGATCTGGCAGCTGGCATGAGTGGGAGTAAGCAGCCTAAGAACAGTGTGCAAAATGCAGCAATGAATGACACTTCCATTTTTATCAGAAACCCAGCCTGGGTTTGCTAAAGAATCTGATCCACTGCTTAAAATTGTATTTCTCACCTGCAATTCTTTCTTATTGCTACTTTCAGCACTGATATGAATTGAAATTCAGTACAAATGGGGCTCATTAATATCTGGAAAAGGAGGGCAAGTTATGACCCTAAAGTTTCATCATTCTTCCTCTTTTTGATTGAAGTGTGAATCTGATTTAGAGCTGAGTAGCTGTGAAGCTTCTTTGCTTTACTTGTGTTCTGTGGTTAGCTACAGAATAAGATCCTAAATATATATATGTGTAAGTGTACACTCAAATCTACAGAAAAGAGAATACCTCTATGTACTACATGCTAAAAAGCTTTGTTTAATATAAATCTCCAATGGAAGAAAGTAATAGTATCATAAATATATTATTAGAATCATTAATATATATTTTTTATTTCAAATAATGATACCTTAAGTAGAATAACATATATAGATATTAGAGGCCTATTAAATAAACTTGCTGTAGGGGAAAAAAATTACTACTAAGCAAAGACCTGTTTATGCAGTATATAGCATCAGAGTCTCTAAGGTACCAATAATCATCAAATCCTATTGATCTGAATAAAATCAGAACCACAAAATATTCTTCTTGCATTACTGGAAAGAGTCTTGGCAGATAAAATTTATGGTTCTGTGTCTGTGATTAATATATATAATTAATTAAGGGAATGATATTTTGTAATTCAAAACATTAACACTTAATTATGATAAGCAGATATCAAAATTATTTGCCCCTTACTACAAGGCCCTTCTGATGACATTTCATTTTGCTTTACAAGAACTTTTAGTAAATGCCTCTTAAAAACATAAAGAAACAAATACATTTTGAAAAGCCTAAACATAATTGAGTGCAGATCTTGGTTTTGTACACGTGGATCTTATCTGAACAATTTCCAGCTATAGTTGTTTTCTCATTATCTTCTAAAAGTAGCAGTCTCCTCAGCTGTTAAAACCTATACCAGGACAGACCTGTTGCAATTTCATACTGAAAGTAATTTTTGAGTATAAAAATCATTTATCAAACGTGTCCCATCTAAAATAATTCCATTTCTATTACCATAGGAAAAGTGGTAAAAGACAGCAGGTAATCCACAACATGACCACTGGGGGTCATTCATTTTACACGAATATTCCAGTACAGGAAAGTATTTATTGTTTTTTTATAGGAAAAATATTTTAATAGAACTAATTATTTCTGAAGAGAACACCCAGAGATTATTATTTACAGATATTAACCACCTGTGTTCCCTAATTTTAAATGGTAAGTGGGAAAAATGAATACTACATTGTTCAAAGAGCTAGTCAGACTAATATCAAGTAACTGAAAAAAATCAGATACCAAATTTAATATCTAGAGGGAAAAAAACCCCAAACAACAAAAACCAAACAACACCATTTCCAGATTTTCTATTATGTTTTTAAGGGGTCAAAGGGAAAACTGTATCTGCTCTGACACAGATTATGAAAAATGAAGCACTGTGAACTCTGATTTACCTACTATGTTTTACTTCTGCTTTTGCAAACCTGTTTGCAGTCCTTCTAAACACTGCATAGAAGTTTCAGTGAAAACAGACCTGAATGCTAACAGTGAGAGCAAAACAAACATTAGATTCATGATATTGTGTGTGCTAAATAAAATGTAACACAATCCTTAGAAGCATAAATCCTATATACTTGGTTTCAGTCAACCGTAAATATGACTTAAAAATAAACTACTGTTTAAAAATAAAACAAACGTAACATGCTCACCAAAGGTTGAAAAATTTTAAAGTAAGAAAATACATATCAGGTATTTGCATCTAGCATTCCATATTTTTAGAACTTAAGTAAGTAGCTCAATTTATTTTACATATAAGCTTTATTTGTATACATATTTCCATGTATTCAGTTAGGAAAATGAAGCACACTAAAACTGTGGTCTTTTTCAGTAAGAAATTACAAGTCATACATTGACAATGAATGATGTTGATTTAATTTTTCCAGTGAAACACTAAATGTAGTTATTTACCTACTTGCCAAACAATAGCTGTACATGCAAGCAGATCACCAGACATACATATTAAAATTTAATTTTAAAACTTTAAATTCTCTCCAGCATAATAGTTACAGCAGATATTTTGACTGCTAATTTCTGATCAAGAAATCATATGCTTATAGAAAGAGACCAGGCCTCCACTTCAGTTTATATTCTGACTCATTACTAGCTCCAATTTATTAGTTTTCATTCTCTCCCAGGCATACCTACTCTCTTTCCCACAGGCACACTCCTACTGCTATTAAGAGGGCATAAACAAATTCGGTGTAAAGATAATAATACACTCCAAAATATTTCTATGAAATGATAGGGTTCATAAACTATTCTAACAGATTTACTCCCACGGAAGCACAATAAACCTAATAAGCGGTGATATAAACCCAAACCCAAGCCCAATTAACTATATTCAACCCACAGCTTTAAGACTACTCCTCTCTCTCTCTCCCATCTTCAACATTCCAAAATTATTTTTGCTACAGATTGGTTGTTTTTTGGGGTTTTTTTGAGTCATCTGCAAGCCCTGAAATCTCATCAGGCATTTTAGACTTGGCAAGATAACTTTTTCCTTTGCCAAAAGAGGAGGAAGTTCATGCAGTAATACACCCAGAAATCAAACATGAATATTGTATAGTGGGAAGAATCACTCCCTGTCTTTCTTTACATCTCCTGGCATGCTCATTTTCAGTGGTTTTAGTCAATTAAGTAGAGTTGTTCATTTTAGAAGCAATTATTCCTTATTTGCTTTAGGAGCAAATAACTTCCACTGAGGTGAAAAATAATTTTTTTTTTTTAAATTAGCCTGTATCAGGTATCCTCAACAATATAAATCATCCCAACAACACAAATGCTTCTTATGCTCTTAATTTAGTGATAACAAACAATGCCTTAGCAACATTAACTCTTTCACTAATTTTATGGGAATGCTACAATCTCATACTAAATCTCATAATAAAACTATGATGTTCATCTTTTTGTACACCATGTTATCACTAAGCCTTCTAAATCTGTATCACAATGTGCCAATTAATTTAATTTTTGAAAAATCAAGATCACGAGGAACATGAATATAAACTGCACTGAGAATAAACGAAAAAGCAGCAATCTCCATAAAAAGAAATTGTACCTGACAGGATACCCTTTATAAAGTGGAAACTACCTGAAGTTAGATAAAGAAATTGGAAAAGAAGAGTGCCGGGTTGTTTACTCTCAGGTTTTAAATTAAATACACAACTTGCCCCCAAATTTATGACAGTGTTTACAAATCTGCTTACACTTACAGTACTTCAGAAAGAAGTGGAGCAAAATCAGAATTCAGATGTCTTCAAAATATTTTGCTTTGTGTAGTTATAATTTGCCAGTTTAGAATTAAAATGAGTGAAAAAATATTTTACAAAATAAGGATCTAACTAAATACTGTTGAGTAGCTAGTTGAATGAGGGCTCTTATGCTGGGACCCACTCAATACACTGAACTGGCCTAAAAAATTCAACTTTTGTCAAATATCCTAGGATGCTCACCTTCAGTAAATGGCATCTTCCCTCTTTTGCATATACCTGTGTATCAGTCAGTGACAACAGAAGACGGTTCATTGCAAAAGTTTTGAGTATTACAAAGTTCGAAAAACCCCAAATTTCTATCACTTAAGGAGTCTGGAGTTTAGATCAACAATCTAATAATCCAACTCCCACAAACACCAACTTTCATGTGATCATAATCACCATCACAGATCACAGCACGAGACAACTCCTCTTAGTACCATCATGGGCTGCCTTGATGCTACCTCACTGCTAGTTCAAACAGGAATTTCTGGAGACAAAAAGGACAAGCAAAAAAGCATCACACCAAGCCAAAAAAAGAAGTTAACTTGCTATGAACTTTCTGAGTCCTGTATGTAAAAATGCATATTTTATTACAAAACAGGGTAACCAGATTCTGCTGCCATCAGCAACAGGGGTTGGCACACTAGCCACACAATGTCTAACACTGCAGCTTGGACCAGGCTAAAATGCACAGAGGGATTCATATTATTGCAACTCAGAGCTCATCTTTAGCCACCTGAAATATAGGTGGCTAAAGATGAGCTAGGACTAGGACTTTGAAATTCAGTATTATTTGGCCTACTAAAACCAAAGCATGGGGAGAAAAGAATAATTGTTCAGGTAACTTGCAGGAATTCACTTTTTCCTAACCCACAGAATATGCCACCACTCACCCCCAAAATCATTAGTTTTGGCAAAGGAAAGCAAGTACATTCCATTTTAATCTTGACTTACACAGAAACCAGTTTGTGGTCAAGCAAAGCTCCTGTGATGCCTGATAGGGCAAGAAACCTGGGTCTTGAGCTGTTGGAGCCACAAAAGCCCACTACAATGAGCAGGGGCCAGCTAAGCTGGTAAGAAGTCAGTGTATGCCTCTCCAACAATGACAATGGGGCAGTTTCTGAAACTGAAATCTGACTTCTCACAGGAAAACCTCCTGGAAAATACAGATGTGTCCCCAGTCTGGAGTGATTCCAAGCTATTACAGACTCTCTTGGTACCATGAATCTGCAACTAGCACCCATAAGGATGTAAAGAGTCAAACTGATTTTGGACAACTCTATATCTCAGTTCAAATGCAACGTTTTGCTGAACAAAATATTTTGTCTTAATTAAACATTATAAATTTGTTATTTTTTCGCATTCTTTTCATGTTGAATAATCTAGTGTCTATATATGAGAGAGACTGTACCCCACACTTAGACTTAAGAACAGAGAGGAAGAACAACTCAATAAGATTATAATATAAAGCACAATGCAGATTGTTTTATGTAACATAATGGAATCATATTAAAAATTGTGCATTCTTTAGAGATTAATAGTTTTTTAGGTTTTAAACCACACAGAGATGAAGTTTCACATCTTGGCAAAATCAGCCATGAAGAATTCAGTGTGGTAGTCTGCCCTTCAGCTGATCTAGCAGATGTGGTTAGCTTCCTAATTTCTGTTAAAGAGTTCATTATGAATGTAAGATGTTGCAGATAAGTTGTAAACACTTCATTTTCATTGATACTGACATGAACACTTCTCTGCTATTTGTCATTGATACTATATGTCTGTAAATAAGATATAAAAGCTATAAGTAAATACATAAATGATAGCCCTATTTGGGATAGATAAGACTTTGATGAGAATCGTATTCGCTCTTCTCATCAATGTACATCATATAATTTACATCTGTATAGAAAACCAATCTGTTGTAGATTACTCAGATTTTAATTTTACTTAAATTCATTTTGCAGGTGACATATGCCTGACATTGATGAACCCTGGAAAATTCAAGTCCCTTGTTACTTGATAGGAAAAAAAAAGTAGTCATTCCTCATTTTGCAAAAAGCAAGAAGCTTCCGATAATCAAGGTCACATATGATTCATTCTAAAGTATCATGTGAGGCAGAGAGTAGAGAGGATGATTAAAAGATAATAAAATCTCATGCGACAATATAGTTCCTTGGGAAGTCCCCACCTTACTAGTGCCTGAGTAATCAGAGGAAGGGAACTGTGGCTTTACTGACTCACATCAAGATGTTCCAGCAATTTTTTTTTTTTCTTTTGTTCCCAGTTTTATTCTAAACATTAAAAAAAAAACCCAAACACAGTTACTTCTGTACTGATATGAATTCATTTCCTAATTGTTGCATACCTTTTTCCATGTTGTGTCTTTCATTCATCAACATCAAACTATAGGAATGAATAAAGCTCACTGTAATCTCTCACAGCATTACAGAAACTAAGACAAAGAAAATAGGTTTTCTTCTTCCATACAAGTCATCACTGAATGTAATACAAGATGTAGACCAGCGAACAGAAACCATATTGTTTGCAATACGTTTGGGGGGTGTGCTGGTTTTTTTGGTGGTTTTCTTTTTTTTTTTCTTTTTTTTTTTTTCCCCCTGCAAACACTGTTGCTAAGACACAGGGATGTGAACAGTGACAGGATATATTTTCCAGGACATAAATGGAGATGAGTCTATATTCCACTTAAACTACCGAATGCCTTAAGCGGAAGGGAGGTACTTGTTTCTGTTTTCTGTCATCCTAATATTTTAAACAAAGATATGTAGGATTAGCAGGCTTTGAAACAAAGTTGAAGGGTTTGGTTTTTTTTAATGCAGCAATACAGTTTTTAGGTAGGTATGGTAGCACTGAAACACACTAATAAAATGCAGATGGAATAAATATTCCTCAAAACAGAATAGAATATGTAGTTATTCAGAGAAATTGATTTCATATGCATTTCTGTAGTGGACTTCAACCCCAAAATTTGGATTTAATTTAAAAACAAAGTGTACATTATCTGTTTGACTATAGTGTGTACTAGTATTCTGCTCGTTTCTATTTACAGGCTTTTACAAGAACTAACAAACTAATGCTACTGCAGTGAAAGTGTCCAGAAGAAACAGAAACACACATTTCTTATTCTATTTATCAAAGAATTTTTCTAACTATTCTGTACATCACAGAAGTTGTGACACAAACTGGTAGAACAAAGAGAAATATAAGCCACTACAGCAAAGTACTGTGCTGATCTATGCCCACAGACTATTCAGACCAAATCAAGTTTTAAGAACCCATTTTCAGAAATGTTATTTCCATACAGACACATAAAAATATAGTATTATGTAATATGTGCTAACTCACACATATAATATGTGAGCATGCATATAGCTATCACTGAAGACAGGTTTCACCAGTTGGAAAGAAATTAAATCCTGGGTTTCACTTCAAATAATACATGTTACTCTTGGGGTGTCCTGTGCAGGGCTGAGGGTTGGACTCCGTGATCCCTCTGGGTCCCTTCCAACTCAGCAGATTCTGTGATTCTGCAATAGCTTCTATAAAGAGAACTAAAGGAAACGTTTTCTTCATGATTAATATCATTATATTACTTTTGCACTGGTTAAATGGGCTGCAGTAAAACCAGACTACTACATTAATTTTGTCTTTCATAAATAGTTACCATGTTTTTCATAAATAACCAGGGGAGAATAAGAAAATGTAAGTATTCATTGAGAAAAAGCCCTCAGAAATCAATGAAACTGTAATGTCCAGTAGTACCCAATTTGGACTGCAAAATACTTGTGCTGAAATGCTAGATATAAAATGGAAATGCCAAAGAGTTCCAAAAAAAATCCCAGCAAAACTGCACAATGACCCAGTCTAAAACTTCATACTATTTTAAGAAACTGAAAATCAGCTTATTACGTTCAGTTAACAAAAAAAAAAGTGGGGATTAAAATATTATTTGCACATGTTAGAGACACTTCTACAATATATCAGTGGAAAGATCACTAACAGAAAAAAAAAAAGAGGTAAATGGAAGATGAAGCCAAATATTTAGATTGAAAGCTAACATACATTTTTAACAACAAGGTCAGTGAAGCACTGCAAGTAGTTCTCCAGGTAAATGGAAGACTTTGTATCACATTACAACTTTAAAGGGAAGTCTAAATATCTTTCTGATCAGAAGATATTTGTTTAAAGCTAAACACTGTATAAACTGCTATATTAAGAAATGTGACAAAATTATCACCATAGGCCCTTTGGCATAAATTCCAGAACCAGTGGTATTTCACAATCTCATTTAGCCTTTTTCCCAGTCTACAGCCACAGTTATTAAAAAAAAAAAATTAAAGAAATCCTTAACTTATCACAACATCTTCCTAGGCATTTAAGAATGAAATGAGAAAAGTTAAATATGTCATAGTTTTATAATAGATAAGCACTCACCAATAGTGCTTCAGGAGGAATTTAATTTTTAGCCTTATTCCTTCTTTATAAAATTTCCAAAATCAATAAACAATAGAATTCATTTCAACTGATGTTTCCTTCATTCAGCACTCACAGTTCAAAGAACTTTCCCAGTACCCTGTTGCAATTTGATTTTAGTTAAGGTAAGACAAGATAATCCAGAAATTACTTTCACTCTTTTCTCTTTTTGCTTTTATTCTACTCCCTTAATTTTACACAAAACATTTGCAACATTTCAGATCTACAGTAGAAGTGTAATACTGTGTTATAGGACTTTATACGGTGACTGATACTCTGAATAGTAATTTTTTTATTCATTTACTCTGAATACAAGTTCATGAATCCTATTTCTCACTTGAATTTCATGATATCAATATAATGTAAGTCAAAAAAATAAAATTTCAAATGCAAGGTGAGGAAAAAAAGCTTATAATTAAGTTATAAAAGAGCTTTGCTAGAATTTAAGTAGTAGTAGTATTCAGAAAGATTATGTGCAGTGAAGAACAAATATTCTGTAAATAACAGTATATCAACTGTTGACTTCTGTACTGCCTCCTATTTTTTAAAATTTAAGTCACCTATGAGTGTTGTGACTAATACAACTGTGAATAGCAGAACTAACTATCAGTTATCTGAGTTCAGATACATTAAGTGGTCTTTTACTCAGATTTAATACTGTTTAATAGTATAAATATAAATAACATTAAAATACACTCTACATATTCAATATAATTTTATTCTCGTAATTCCATTTTTTCATAGGAATAGACAGAAACTGAGCCATCTTTGCTGAAAAATGACCTTTCTCAGTAGAGATTGAGTATAATTAATAGACACTGAAATACTTACATGCAAATAGAAAATTTCTTTGTTCTGTGAAAAACAGTAACAAGAACAACACATATGGCTGACGCACTAACTTTTAGGGCTATTAGCATCAGACTTTCATTGCCCAATAAATCTTACAGGAAGTCTAGCAAACTCGTGCAATTATCTGATTTATAAGATAATTGTTGCAATAGGATGTTGCAAAGAAACCAGCTTGCATAAAATTCACTGTTTCTAATACTTACCAAGGTACAGCCTGTGAGAAATACAAATCTGCAAATCTCCCAAAAAAGCATTGCATTGATTCGGTTTTATGTGCCACAGTTGTTCCGCTCAAGTGGCTGACCCTCATTTTTGAGGCCAAATAATTGCTGTCAGTACCAGATGAATAAATATACCACAAGCTAAAAATCTTGCTAACAGTCTGCCCCAACTCCCTGTAATTGCACTAGATTTGATAAGAGTAAGAAAAACTTTATGAGTATTAAAGTGAGCAAGATCTACTAAAATGCCACAAATTGCCATTTTAATATTAATCACATTGATATTAATACTTTCTCTTATTGAGGCTTGTACAGGGCATTCTATTAAAGGTAACTTATGTTGAACACAGCTCACAGCTTATCACTTTTCTCTAGCAGCACTCTTTCTGTGCCTCACAAACAAAAGAATAACATTACTGTAATGTTCCATTGCAATTTTTCTTCTGTACACACTAATCAGACCTTACAATTCCCTTTGCAAAGCTGGTGTTCTGTCAGGTCTTAAAGGGTTTTAAAAACAAAACAAAACAAAAAAAAGAAATGGGAGGAGGAGGGGTGGCCAGGGGTGGAAGAAACGTGAGCTAGTGATGTTCATTAAATTGCACCAGATACCTATAAAGGCTCAAAACGTCTGCAGGGTACAAGGAAGGGGGGGAAGCATGCAGATATTCATGTTCACGTGTATGGGATTTCCTTTTTCTTTTTTCAGTATTATTGCATTCCAGCTCTGGTGTTCACTGAAGAGAGAGAGCTTTTTTCCCCTAGTTGCTTAATTAACATGGTACAGTTGGCCTGTGACTCTGTTAGAAATGACACATGCGTCAAAAGCGGAATGGGTGCCCTTGCTGCAAGGAATTCTATTTTTAAGCAGAAATGACTCATCAACTACTGGGGTGTCCCAAAAGCTACAATTTGTCAAGCTGTCAGGAGAAAAGCAAGGAAAAAAAGGAAAAGAGGTCACATCTTTATTTGTATCTGTAGCTTGAAAAGCAGAGGGGTAAGGCACTGATTACACATTCAACTCCAGTCTGAAAGGCAATCTTCTATTCAAGCCATGTTTTGATAACAGCTCTATGGTATCTGGTATTTTTAAAACCTCGTCTGAGTTATCTCCTCCTTTATATTACATAGATCTGGAATTTTGTTCAGTGCTAAGGACGAATGCTTCTAACTCAGTGTGCACATCTGTCTACACAGAAAGAAAGCATGGGACAAAGTATTTGCAGATGCATTTTCAGAGGCTTTGGATTAAAATAAGAAATGCAGAGATTCATTAGGAAAGAGGAAAAGGACAAAAACTAGAAAAAGGTTCTGTATATAAATTATATACTAGAGTGTGATTTTGAAAAGGATTCAAATTGTAATTTAGGAATATATTCCCACAGCATACTGGAAACATATTAAGCAGCATGGTATGAGTTTGTGAAAACAGAAGCAAAAGTGAGAAGGCCATAAATGTGATCTATATGTTTTCATTACACAAACTGACCTTCAAATTATTGCATAGGTGGTGAAAACAAACAGGCAGGTTTGCTGAGAACTTATTCCCAGTGAAAGTTACTGGAAGCTAAGCTTCAATTAAATGCTAGTGTAAAATTTTTTTATCCATATTTTTTAAGTCAGATCCAAGTCATTATCCAAAAAATGTGTATGTAAGCATAATGGTGTCAATAAGGTTATTATTTTATTGATGTATTATAGACAGTAAATTCTTGTTCAGAGACAACAGTGATTAGTAAATTGTAACTCAAGCCAAGTAAGAGTTTGTTCTTCAGAAGCTGCAGCAGCAATATCACATATAATTTTCAAAATAAATTTAAAAGACTAGCAAACCCCAGGAGTGGGAAACTGAGATTGCAATCATTTTTTTTCCATAGGTATGTACAGAATTTTAAAAAGGACACTGGTTCTGAGGTTTTGAGATAACAGAGGCACTTTTAACACTGTGGTTTCACTGGACTCCGAGACCAATGAGTTCATGCAGAGATATGAATTCAGTATGGTATCAAAACTAATACAAGATTTATGCATGCAGGGCAGCAGAGGATAAACTACAGAACTTAAAACATAGTTTAGAAGTATGGTTTTCTAAACATGCCTGATTATGCCTGACATCTGCTCTGAACCTTCAGGTGAAAGACCTTTCTTACTCTTGCACAAATCAAACTTTGAGATCCTGCCCTACAAAAGCTAATGGAATTTTGAGCAGATGGAGACAATCTTCCCAAAACACAGCTAGCAAGCAATGACAACAGACAGGAATCAACTAGAAACAGCTGTCAATTTGCAGTCCTTTATCACCTTCATGTTTAAGCTGATGCCTTTGAACTTCTCAGTACACAAAAGCAGAAACAATTCATTGGAAAAGAAAGATGCAGTTTGGCACAGAGGAGCATTGAATACCAGTTAGTGTTATTCAAATGCCCTTTACCACTGGGCACTTGCTTGGAGAAAAATTGCCAGGTGAAGCAACAATCTGCTGTAGTCTTTGTTGAGCCATTGCCTTCCCCTCCATCCCTTTAAGGAGTTCAGGTATCCCACAAAACACTACCCAGCAGAGAGGAAAGAATTTGACTCAGAACCAGATTATAACATAGGTGTGCAAATATATGGGTTTAAATTTACTTCTTGCAAACAGCTCCAGAACCATCAGTGTAAATGCATTTGTCATGAGAGCCATTTTTCATGAGGTGCCAGAACTGATGTGCAACACAGGAAAGGGAAAAAGAATTGTCTACTTGGTGGTATTATAAATGAATTTGTTATTCATTTTCAGACAAGATACAAAATGCTAACATCTAATATCAAATTCTCAGAAACATTCCTATATGTCTACGCACAACCTCTGAATTTAAAATAAAATTCTAACTGACCAGTCACACTAAAAGACCAAACTCTTATTTAAGTACTTTTGACCTTGAACTGCAAAGCAACATGTTACGAAAACAGTTTCCCCTGGGCCAGAAATGATCACACATCTTCCTTGTACTTGGATCCATTTCAGTCTTTTGACAGTCTGAGTTTATCCTAGTAAGTAAGAAACTGTGTTACAAAACAAGAAGGTGTTAAATGTTCACTTTTTATCAATAGTATTTTTTGGCAAAAAATATGCTTGTAAGATTGAAATTCTATAGACACTCCTGCCACTCTGCAGGCCTAGATCTTCAGAGCAACAAAATGGTCTTCATTTCCTTTGAGTGTCGCAGGTCACATAGCCAGCTTTACATTTCAGAAGACATAATAATCAGATATTCTAACATCCTACCAACCAGAGTATCACCAAGTATAACTTGTACAAGTAAGATACCGGAGATGCAGGAAATTCCACAGTTATATATCTTTTCCAGTATTTCACCACTGTCACAGCTATCAAACTTTCCTTAAGTTCCAAACTAAATCTTCAAAGTTTTAAATTACAAAGATTTTATAGTTTCTTCAAACACCATGGAGATGATCTTTGGGGACCATTCCATTTACATACTGGAATGTTGCCATGTCTGCCCTCCCTGCCTCACAAAGTTGAGGGTTGTATCCTTCCCCAGTCTAATCAAACCCTTTTCCAACAACCACTACACATTCCTTTATCTGTCAAAAGAATTTTTCTAAACTTTTAATGATTCCTGTTTCTCTCTAGACTTTTTAATCAGTTTGTCTACATATTTCTGATACAAGCATGCTTTGAGGCCTTAACAATGCTTAAGATATTCTTCAGGCATTACTCTAGAAATTGCACTGCTGTGAAATTTTTCCTTTCCACAACAAATATGAAGACAGATTTTAGTGTAAAATCCTGCTCCTCTGAAAAAGCCTTGTTATGTAAATATAACTAACAGGCTATTCAAATTAGACAAAACTTAATTCAGACCAGAATTTCCTCCGTTCATCCTTAAAAGAAATAAACTGTTTGAGACAAATATGTCTTACTCTCCTAAAAATGTGCCAGTGATAGAGATTTTTGCCTATGTCGAAATCAAATTTGTCAATTCAGTAGAAACTGGAGAAGGAAAAACTAATAGCCAAATGTTTCAAAAAGCCATTAGTAAATTCCGCCTAGCCCTTAAAAAGAAGGATCTGATTCCTGAAATACAGTACTCTCATTTTTCCAGCTATTCTAAAATGACAAAAATTTAAACCACATAAAAATTGGATCATGAAAAAATCAGGATTTAGCTTCTTGATGATCAAACTCTTAAGCCTGATATGCTCAGTATAAACACATTAATTTAAGTGACAGATATTTACATAGTGGCCTATCTGGCAACATTTTAATACAAATAAAGTCACTAAATATCACTGCATGTATAAAGTTTAGTTATTTCAAATTACTGACTTACTTCTGGAATAACAAAATTATACAATCTTGAACTTCAGTGATTCCTTAGCACAGCATGCAATTGGCTGCAGCTGGAAAGCAGCTTTGCAGAAGAGTCTGAGGTCCAGAAGCTCATTATAAGCCACCATTGTGCCCTTGTAAAGAAGGTCAGCAGCATTTTCCAGGCTGCATTAGGAAACGTGTCTCCAGCATGGAGACACAGACATAGGGGAGCAAGACCAGTGAAGGGTCACAAAGATTGTTAAGGGACTGGAGCCCTGTCATACGAGGAGGGCTGAGAGAGTACTGAGGGGGACTCTTCTGTCTGAAAAAGATAAGGCTCGAAGAATCTCATCAACATCTATAAATACCTGATGGAGTCTCCTTAAGGTATAAAGAAAACAGAGCCAGATTCTTCTCAGTCATACTCAGTGACAGGCCAAGAGGAAATTACAATTACTGAGATCTCTTACAAGGTCTAACACTTCAGAAAATTTACCCATTGCAATTTATCGCATCATCAAGGTTGTGTATCGTGATTACTAAGAATTTCTGTGTAACAACAAGGAGTAAAAAGAGTATCCAGAAACCTCCTCAGAGCTTGATTTGCCAATTATTATGGAAGGAAGTTTTTTTGTTTGCCATTTTATCTGAAACTCATTCACAGTACTTCTTATTTAATTCATTTGCAAAAATTAATTTTCACCACTGAGTAAACACAAACTACTGGCATTGATTAACAGAAACTTCATTGCATGGTTGGTCTAGAGAAATCAGAATATTTGCATATTGCCTTTCTGTACAACTAGTGAAAAATCAGTGTAATCCAATGTCATTTCATTAATGTGATAAACACATACAGAGGAATTATCTTTATTCATTATTATAATCTCCTAAATAGATTGGAAGAGTTGTTCAGGTAGTGTTTGACAAATTTTATTTGCATTTAATTTATGAAACTCGAGCTCTCTGAACAAGTCAGAGATCAAATGCAAAGAGACGGATAGCACACGAAACATGTATCCGATTTTAAAGGTATGCCCTAGTACATTTATAATGACTGGTGATCAAGGGAAAGATGTCTACCAACAAGCCTAGAAAACATACAATCATACCTAATCCCTCTGTCCTAGAGAGCAAAGTGCATAGTAACACATGGGCAATAATTACGTGGATTTTTTTGCCTCCGTTGTGGCTTGTTTCTTTTGCTTTTTGCCTTATAATAATCACATCACTGCTGTTGCAGGATTTTACTCATAATTAGCATCATCTGTAGCTAACAAAGGCCTGCCTTCTTTCTGGTATTCGACTGCCTGCAGAGGCCATGCATTGAGTTGCAAACCTGCCTGACTTTGACTGCAGCATGCTAATATGAAAGCAATGAATCTTAGCTATGGACATTTTCCCATGAAAATTTGCAGAGCAATGAAGAAAATTATAGTTCATTGTCACAAATAAGGCTTTCTTCTGCAAATCACATTTCAATTAAAGCAATAATGGTTTACATTCGTTTACCTATTACAAACATGGTAAAGACAAAATTAGACTTTACGTACAACAGAAAATCTTATTTAATGCTGTATCAGTTTAAAGGGTGCTGACAATCTTTTTAAGCCACAGATTTTGTCATTTACTGAGAATGAGCAGCAGGAAAAACTGATATTATAATTTTTTTATAATAGCAAAAACCAAGTGACTTGAAAATAATCACTCGAGAAATTCACTTACATATTTAAGGTAAATTTTCTTTATATCAGAAAATTGCACCTATCGCTCTGTTTGACAATTGAACCGTTAATAAAATTAAGAGCTCTTTTTAGGAATTAAAAGTTTCTTTTTCCTTCTTTGTGTAAAAAGAGGTGGAGAGAACACATATAACTGGATATACTTCAGCATGGAACAAAATTTATCAGCCCACAGAAATGGCCAGAAACTGATGCGGTATTAACAAAATTAAAATTAACAAAATATTAAAATTGACAAGGCCACCAACTGCAAGGTACTATGGGAGCCAGTCTGTATTCTTTCCCAAGAATTCTCATTATGAAAAGAACAATACAGTTTTTAATCTACTTGCCAAGATACAGACCATTGTAATTTTAGCAATTTGAATAATGGTAAATATAATCTAACAGCATTTCCTTGAGTCAGATCCCAGAATTTCAAGTCAACTTCTACACCTCTTGTCACTCACCATGAAAAAAAAAAATATATATTAACTCTAATGTGTACTTAGTATAAAGGAAGGCTCTTAGTGTGGGTTAATGAGATTAATAAGAGAAAGAAGAATTTTAGAAACATAATTAAAATATTTTTGCATGAGTAAGTTTCACTATAAGTAGGAGGGCTTGAAACAAAGCTTAGTGCTATTTAAGCCCTACTTACTTAATTCCTCAAATATGAAGATAGAAATGCTATGTAAAATTCTGCACACACTCAAAATATTGGTAAATGTATATTTAAGAGGATAGAACCCTGAACTGCACAGGATATCCTCAGCAAAATGATACAGCATAGATCTAAAACTGGTTACTGGAGAAAAAGAAAACAGCAATCTTGTACACTTATATGTCTTGCAGATTGAAAAGAAAAAATACACTCAGAAAACCAAGTTGTAAACTGAAACCCGTAATAAAATCTTAGATCAAGCTGAACTTTCTCTAAGAACTGATTTCTGATCATATTAGACACATCCAAATTTTTTTTTATACATCAGGCCAGTGGCATCCACTCAAAATTCAGATGTAGCAGCATTGAATTGTTGATTTATAATTGAAATTAAATTATATTACTTTTTCCCCAAAGGGTCATGAAACTAAGAAAGAATCACCAAAATGTTCTGCAAATTATTCCATGTAATATGGAAAAGTTCAATGATTTGTAATGAAAATGAGACTGGTATCTAAAAACACTTGAGCGTTGATGTTTATACAGATTTACTGAACTAGGCAGTTAAACTTCCTACCTCATACATCTTTTTAAATGGGGTAACACAGCCTAAACAAATGAGAAAGATGTAAATTCCCTTGGGCAGTAACTATAATAAATTTAAATAAATCATCCTCATCAGGCTTGGAGTATTTCTATAGAACATTTTTCTGCACAAAATCAAATGTCTTTCAGAAGACAACATGGCAGCAGCAGCAAAAAAGCAGGAAAGCCAAACATGGTACACAGTCACAACTTATCCTCAAATATTCCCACAAAATAACAGAGTTCATAAGGACTTGAAACAAAGTGTCGCTTAGGTAAAAAAATATTTTTGCTAGTAAAACATTCCAAGAGACTTTTCTCCTTGTGCTGTCACACGGGAAACTCCTGTGTGCCTATAAACAGCATATTTATTTCCAATGAACCCTTCCTAATATATTGCCACACAATGTCAGGAAACCAACGTGAATCCTTCAAAACAAGAACCAAGACTTTTCATGTTGTATTGTTTTGTTAGGCAACTTCTAGTATAGCATCTCTGATGTGTTTTCAGCTGATATTACTACTAAGCAAGTAGGCAGAGTAACGTAGGTTGGAAGAGACCTTTTAGATCATCAAGTCTATTTGTTAATATTCATGGCTAAATGGCATTTTTATGTACAATTCTAATCAAGTACAATGTGACACAGTATTGGAAAAAATAGCTATTTAGGAATAACTATGCTAGTGGCTCTGAAAAAAACAACTCTAAAAAGGTAATCTGAAAGACACATGTGAGTAGAACATACAAAGCCAGTTGTAAGACTTCATTTTTTTCACTTTGTCATTGATGGGTTCTATGATTTCTACATTGACATCAGTTTTCAGGGAAGGGAAGGTAAACTTCAAGAAACAGGACAGTAACAACTGGTCATTAGAAAGTAATCTGTTAGGCAAAAAAAAAAAAAAAAAGTCTATTATCTATAGTTGCATATTACATTATATTGCACCCTAGAAGAGAATCCAGAACCAGAGCATAAAAGGATACTCACATCATAAACAGTTTCCATGCTACTGCCATTACAAGAAATGGAAAATAGGAGCCCTTAGTTCCCAGTTTAGCAGAAATTCAAGCTCTCTGCTAATGCTTTTACTGACCATAACTAAAGACGATCATGGCAAATGTTATTCTCTATTCTTTTCAAGTCAGTAATCCAGTACAATATGCAGAGGTCAGAATGACAAATGGAAATGAAAATGGGCAATGCATCCAATGCATCTCTAGTACTGATGCAAATAATACTCAGAGAAGTACTTCTATATGTATTTGCTAAAACACCTTTTACATGCAGAAATATAGAAAGGAAAAATAAACAAAGGAAGGAGGAAGTTTGTGAAAACTACATATAAAAAAGCAGATAAAATTAAAAAGCAGTGGCAGACATCAAGCTTTATTCTACTGCAGCACATTCAGTAGACTCCCAACAACTGTGTAAAGTCAGATTTTCCTCTTAAGAGGATAATTCCATTATTTTCTTACCTTGAAAAATTAAATGATGACAAATTTTAAAGGAAACATGAATAGGAAAAGAACCGTCATTACAATAATGACGTTATTCTGTACTGAAGTAGATCTGCTTATGACTTCTTCTTTGAATGTTGTGCTTTTATTCAAACCAAAAATGGAAGACAGACATCAAAGTGAAAAAAAATCTCTAAAAATAAAATTTAATTATTTGGTTATTTGTGACCTAAAGATTAAAATAATTATGTGAATAGTATTTATAAAATCTCTTTTGCAAATGTTTCATATTTATCTGCTATTCCTAATATTGAAAAATACCACTGACCAAGAAAACAGTATTTTATGAATGAGATACCAAAAATAAAGGAAGGAAAGAGTCTAGTCCATAGTAATAAGTGAAACATTTCCTAACAGGATGTGACTGAACTTACATGACAGGAATGCCAAGATTGTAATTTCTCTGCTAAATAAATTCTCAGTTTAAGGACTGAAATCTTCCATTAGTTGCTACAACACATCACTGAAAGTGTACATATTCAGTTTAAAGAAAAATATTCTACATACACCTTGTGGAGACAACAATTCAAAGTGGTGCCTTGTAAAAAGTATGAGCACTGAATAATATTAAGAATAATCCTAACAAAAGGATTGGATGAACCTCTACAGTTTTCAGAATTAGTAACCTTAATTCTTTCCACCAAGAATGATTGTTTTTGTGATTTTGTTTAGAACCTTTCCCAAAAGGTGAATTAAGCGCTGCTTCTTACTAAGAAATTCAGTCAGTTCAGACTAAAGCAGATCACAACTGTGCTCATATTTTGTAATGAAGTATGGTGCAGAATTCCTAAGTTTGTGCCAGAAACAGAATTAGTACACACATATTCTACAGCAACACAAAGCTATTTAATTGGCTCTGCTGAAATGTAGGACTAACTGGTACGGAGGATGCTGATGAAGCTGTGCTATTTTCTGACCTCAGATCTCTCCAAATAGCATTGCACTGGGCATGCCATTTCATCTGGTACTAGTCTGGCAGTGTCTGTCAGAGTCATGGACTGAGTAGTATAAAAATGCTCTTAGCTTACCCTCTTCTCACAGCTGTGACAGCCTTCATACTGGTGTGTTCCACTGCAGTTAATCATGACACACATGCTTGCCTGACAAAACTATGTGATCTTTTCACTCCTTCCTTCAGTATCTAAGAAAGTGATGTTGTTTTTCCCATCTTTCTTCATGCCCCTTAAGTAGGAAGTCATGCACGATTCCTTTGTGGACACACCTGTCATTGCATCTGCAAATCTAGTGACAGATTAGGAGTCTTGGATGAATAAATAACTGGCATTTCTTTCAGACAACTCCTTACACTAGTACTCTTCAGCTTTGGATCGAAGTCACGGTTTTTGTCACTGCACATATAAGATCAAATACCAGCTAAGAGTCCATGGCCCGGGCAGAACACAACAGCTATGGAACGCATTGTTAAGGGAAAGCAGACAATGGTATGTGTCACCATCTGTCTGGTGTGAGCATTAGATCCTATTTGTCTGCTCTGTTCCAGGGCAAGCTGTAGTCTCTGGTGTTCCAGCTGTTTTGTTGAGGACAACACAAGCATTCCTCTCATCCTACCTTCATTAGTTCCTGTTCAACCAAATTTTCAAAAGGAGTAATTTTTCCAAGCATGCACTTGTGGATATGAAATCGACTCATATATCACTATATTTGATTCTACATTGCTGAAATGGGTGTTAGATCAGATGCTAATACAGAATAAAGCAGAATTGTTCCCTTCAGCGATATATCTGAGTTGTTTCTAACATAAATTAAACTACTAATGAGCATTAAAAAAAAAAAAAAAGACCAAGATGTACATGTGGAAATAAAGGAGGGTAAGAGAGAAGAAAGAAGGAGAAACCAAAGAAAAAGTATGCAAGTAGAGTACATTAACTTGAGGTTGCTGAATTTGAACTGCAGCAGGAGCTAAATGTTGACTGAAAACCAAGAGAAATGCACAGTTAAAACACTTGTTGATCAAGCAGCCAATAAGCCAGTAGCAGTATATGGAATAGGTGGCCCACAGAAAGCATCCTAGAGACATCTCCCATGTTGTCAGTTTTGCTCTTCTTGAGGAAAACAATCAAAGACTACAAGAATGCAGTGCCTAAAATTCATCAGATAATCCAATAGTTTGACAAAATTGCTCCGACACATAGCTGTAGCTTTTGTTGATTCAAAATTGGAACAGAAGTGGAAACAGGTTTTATTCTATTTTACACTTTTGACCTGGACATATAAGCACCCAGAAGCTTTGCCATTGGGCTTTTAAAAGTTTTACAAAAGATCTTCAGAAAAGTACCACCTTATGTACTTCACCGGTGACATATTAAATTTCAAAAATTAATGAAAACTCATTGCAATGCTAAGAAGAAAAAAAAATTTTCTCTCTTCAAGGAAGCTCAAGATAGAACTTGAGTTTTGCCACCACTTGGCTCATCTCTGTAAAGAACATCTCTACCTCAGTTATTTGGGTTATGCTTGACACACTGACGGCTTCAAACTCACAAAATACAGAGCTGACATCCACGTATCCAAGAATATCTTTTGCTGGTGCTAACACCTTCCTAAATATCAGTATGTACAGATGTCAACAGTGGAATGTCTGACTTTCTGAGTCACAGAACGATTGTTTTAGAACACATCCAGTACCACTACAAACAGCTAGGTGGGCTCACATGGAGTGACTTAGGCATACAATCACAACCTTAATCACTGCAGTAATGGCAAGCCTCAAACTAGTTCAGAGAAAAGCATTAAGCATGTTGTCAAAGAACCTCAAAATGCTATTCATATTTTGAATATCATCCTCCAAAAAGATTTTGAATTCAAGGAAGAATACTCTACTAAGTCCCCTTTTATTCTTCTGTGTTAGGCTACCAATTTGCCTGTTACAACACTGAGTGTCCAGTTTGATATGAAAACAATATCAGAATATATTCCAAATTACACCAGTTTGTATCAAACCATCACCTCAAAAGATCAGGATGAAACTTTCTATTGTCTGGCCAAAACTATAACACTAGAAGATAACACTGGTGTAAATCTAAAAAATATTGAGATGCTTTGAAGACTTTTACTGGTTCATGTTATATTGGTAGAAATCTATCAAACCCAGAAGCTGGAAATATGAACAGATATGCAACATATAATGCTGTACTGTCTAATTCCTTCAAAGGTTTTCAGAACTGTTCCTGTCAGTCTCCTGAGACACCTTTTTTTCCTGTAAACTGCAATTTTTTGACAAATATTGTTGGCCTGTATATCCTATCCCAGTCTTGAATTTGAAAGATTCTACACCTGCATAATGAAAATAAAAATTGTAATTTTGCAATAGTATGTATAATCTCAACACACAAAAGTAGTTTTTCTCTCTATTTATTCTACAGATCCAATGTGACCGTGTTCAGTCTAGTTTATGTAAGATCTTTTTCCCATTCTTGAGTTATTTTTGTAGACCATGCGCTATTATAAAGTTCTTTGCACTCAGGCGATGAGCAGATTTGAAGAAGATGAATGGAGCAATTTAAAGATGTATAATTGCTGCAGGAAAGGAGAGAAAGGAAAATGTACTAGAATACTCACTTTGATGAATCTATGAAGTATATTACAAGAGCACCAATACTAAGAGCGAAGACTAAGACAACCTAAAAAAGAAAAGAAAAGAGTAATTATTTAACAGAGTTAAATATTTTTCTTTTACATACAAAAAAAAAAAAAGACAAGGAAAATAAATCATAAGGTAGTAGTGTTTTATTTCAGCTGTCATTTTCTTTAGAAAAATACTCCTACTTGAACTTCAAACATTATATATTATCATAGTATGCTTTCTTGCATTGAAAAAGAGATACAAGACAAATCCTAGTTCAGGGAAATCCAGTACAGAATTAGGTCCTAGATCCTAACCTCTGCTAAACTATACTCTTAAATTTTAAATGGCATGCAATATTAATGCATAGTATTCAAATCACAGTATAGCTTTATCAGACCTATCCTTCAGGACTACTCCCTGGTACATAAACAAAGAGTGATTACAGATCAGACTGAATTTCCATTTACATGTGTGGCTATGAAACCCACAGGAAAACTGTAAAGCTATGTAAAAATATGTATTTATTCTGCACTCTTGTCTATTGAGACTATAGTGAACTTTCAAACAAGTTAAAACAATAGCTTGATGCAGAATGTCACGATCCAAGGAATACATACCCTGGGTACCTCAGAGTTTCAAGCCTTTCCCCTCTTTAGGTCTGTTAAGTTTTTGAGCCAAATAATTTTGTTAGGTCTGGCATCTAGCCCTTATTAACAAAACAGAATTTGCTTTTCTGGCTAATGCAGAAGAAACTGGATTAATTCCATCTCTGTCTGTCTCTAATTTCTTTTTTCTGAACATAAAACCAATAACACTGTCTGTTCTAAAGGCTCCCAAAGATGATAGCTTGTGTACCCATTGTGATTTAGATTTCTGATACCCTCACTCTAAGTTTCTACTTCTTGAAAAATGCCATCCACTTGAAAATTATTTCTAGGTTTCTACCACTTGAAAAAGGCCAATTTGGAATCTAAAAATGTGAGACAAATAAGATATTTTTTGACTCTTCTGGAAAAAATCAGCAAAGATTCCTGTCTGCTGCACTGAGGAAGGGAAAAATGGAAAATCATGTCTCTTGAAACTCAGGTGATGTGCTGGTCTACAGAAACAAAATAAAATGTCCCTTAGTCTTCTGGTAGGAACATCTCAAAAAGCTGCTTAGAAATAATGCCCCTTAAAATAAACCCATAGACTTAATCATTCAGATAATAACTAAGGGGACATGCAAATCATCAAACTGCCAGTTAAAATACAACTTCTTAGCTCAGAAGTGGCTAAAATTTAAGAAAATTTTAATTTGAACCAAACCAGTTTTTAAATACAGCTATTCATTCACTCTTAAATGATTTAAATTCAAATACTAATGGTGATGTTTTAGCCTACATTCTGTGGAATCATTTCTATACTAACAGTACCCTCAAAACCACTATTAAATATATGTATCTCTTAAAAAGCAAACCCAAAAACAGACTAAAAAAGAAAAAAACCCAAAGCAAACAATCTACAAATAACAGTAAAAACAAAAAACACAAAAAAACCAACCAACCAACCAAACAAAAAAACCACAAAAACAAGCCTCAAAACAACAAAATACAAAAGAGATTTATTCTATGGCAGGAGTTTTGGGTTGCAGAATGCTGAAATGACCACTTAATGCTGAAAATGAATTTTGAGAAACTAAACTTATAATCCATTTGGGACTCTATAAACACTTTTCTCACCCTTTCAAGTTTTACAAAGTATATAAGGACTTCTATTTTCCTTTTCACTTAGCAAATCTTAAGTTATAACATTCAGTCATTGTCTCCTAGCCAAAGGAATCCTCTAGAACAAACCCAGCATAACTGTACACCAACCCTGCATTTCAGTTATATCCAATCCCTTATTAATCATCACTGTTCTGCTTAAATAATGGTATAGAGATTCTGAGTAAGACATTCCAAAACACGTAAGGAATTTAAATGTTCTACAAAAGTTCATATAACTGCCACTAAAATGCAAATATCTGTATTTTGCAAACAGCTCCAGAATCCCGTTCACCAAAAGTGAGACATGTATGCAAAACTACAACATTTCCCTACTGTAATACACATACCTGATTTTAAATCAAGGTTTATTTTCTCTTCTAGTGCCTTAAAACACATGCCTAACATTACAATTCACAACGTCCCCAAGAATCACAGAAAGTGCATCAGAAGACAATAGAATCTTAAACTCCATTTTTTTATCCTGCGAGCAGAGAAACTCATTTTTCTTTTGCTAAGTAACAGAGGTATTCAGCTGAACTTGAATCCAAACGTGTATGAAAACAGAGTCTGAACTAATCAGATTAGAGTTATACTAAATAAAGAAATAGATAGATAGATAAGGCAAACTAAAAACCAAAACACTCTTCTACGCTGCATGATAGAGTCTCAGATGCAAATTTTTTTGCTGCATTCCCACCTAAATAAACCTTAGTGCAACCTGGTTATTCAGACCCTGGGCAATACTTATTGAGTTTGTTCTAATCTTCACTAGATCGCCATGGGAGATAACAGCTATTTTAGGGACCTTGCTATGCTTGGAGTGTTATGGATAGAAAGAGACTAATACCCCAAATTTACTGCAACTAGAACTTAAGGGTGGAAATAGCATATATGTATGTGAATTACTGCCTTTTTTTGTTAACTAGGCCATAGTGAGAAGCTTCCTTGCTCTGTTTATTACTACACATCTATTATAACTTTTCTCTGTCTGGAAGGAAAGAATCTTTTAATTTACAATAACTTACTGTTTGCTTAAGATTGAGAAATGGGAAGTCATATGCTAACAGCTATACTGGCTGAGCACTTAGTATCAAATTAAAAATAAACACCAATCTGATTGAAGCCAAGAGGGGGGAAATACATGGAATAGTTGCTGCATAACCCTAAATAATTTATGAAACCTTTCATTAAAAAAAAATAAAAATCCAGCCACAGATTTCAACAAAAGCGTAAAATGCCTTTTTGAGGCAAGAGTCAGAGAAACTGCAGATAAAATCCACTTAAGGAAAATTAAAATATTTTTTCTGAGAGTAAGATGCTCCAGAAGAGCTTTGACTGCAATCAAAAGTTATGCATCTATAACAAATACAAAAAAAAAAAGGCATTTTGATAAGGTAGCAACATAATAATACTGCAGGGAAGTACAGGCCTTGAGAAAACACTCTGAGTTAAGCCATGGTAACTGTAAAGGGGATCACCTCACCCTCCAGGACCAGCCCATGTAACAAACGGATAATCCAACGGGTGGCACTGTTTCCCCTACAACTGCACTGAACTCATGTCCAGGCGTTATTGAAGAAACAAGGGAAAATGAAAAGGCTGTTCACACTAGAGAGGGAGGCTACAATTAATACATCCACAACAAGGAGCAATTTAGGGACTCTAGAGCAGGAACTTAAGTGTCTCATACCCTGTAACACTTGAACATTCCGTGGAAGATGAAACAAGAACTCTTTGAAGTTTCAAAGGCAAATTCTTGCTTATACAAGACTGAACTATCCAAACATAATTAATACAAAATAGCATAGAACTCGAGAGGCAAAGCAGAAAAAGAAAATGAATAGTTGTTTATTTTTATTTTTCTCCAACATTAAGTATTAAAATAAGAATGCAGTGAAAAGAAAAAGCTTTCGAGAATCCTGTAACCCTAACACCTCAGGGCATCAGAGAGTCCTTATTTAATCTGACAACAATCTGTTCTGTACTATCCTTCAAAAATGTTTGTTTTAAACTCTTATTATTCTACAGTTACTCAAACATAAGGCTACTATAATGCTTAGAGTACACCAAGTTGTTCTTTATTAATAGTTTTTGAAGTTCACTTACTTTTCATTTCTGCATTGACCCACTAAATTCTGTTAATAAGCTACTCAGCTTTACCATACTATGATTTAAAACAAAAACCCTATTAGCTTTTGTATTTCATAGTACTTAATGAAAACATAAACTATTCCTGATGATCGTAAAGCTACATCCTCAATTTCGTGACACAAAAGTTTGCATTACTAAAATGTCAATAGCCTGAGGTTTCAACCTAACTTGAATGAAAATTTCCATAGCTTAAATATAAACCCAAACTTCCTTTAACCATCACATTAGAAACCAATTATATTTCTTTTATAGACAGAATTTACTTCGTTAGGAATGAACACCTCAGAAATCTAAGGACCAGATGCAAATTACATCTCAGAAGTAGGAACTACTTCTAGCTTGGAAATCGCAGCATTATTTGCACACTCTAGGATATGCACCCACATCTGGGCAATTACTGCAAATTAAAAGCAAGACTTGAGCAAGTCTAGACGACAGAAGAAGCAGAATGGCTTACTTAAATTGATGTCTCATTAACTGACACCCTATATGCAAACAGCAAAATTCAGAAAGCATTCCATGTAGGCAAAGCCATAAGTGGTAAGAACTTATGTGCTGCAGCTAATATAAACAGCTGAGCAATTAATATATCTCAGATTACTAAAAATACAAATGAAATGCTATTTACTATAACACATTATAGATTCTTGCTCTAAAAATTAGTGTTCTACACTTCTTTTTATTCTAGCACTTTCTGAGATGTTTTTATTTATATTACCTTTGGACATAAATCAGTGAACTGAAGTAGCTTCTTCATGCTAAACACATTGCTCTGTCTCCAGTCTTTCTGCCTCTTCTTCTTTACCTGGTCCCTCCTGGGCCAACAGATAAATAACTAAAATGCCAAAGGCAAAAGTACAAAATATCCACCCCTATGAAGCCATGAACTCCCAAGGGGCTCTTAGAATGCCATTCTACCTCTCTCAGGTTTGCAAGATCATATTTCTTATTGATGAAATGGTCCCTTTATATCTTCCAGAACAACTGCATACCATGTCAGCTTCTCTGTAAAGAAAACTAACCATGTGCCACCTTACAAGAGCAAACCATGAAACACCAGCAAATTAGAGCCGAAGTGCATGAATAGGAGGAGGAAGATGAAGTGATAAAATAATGAAAAGACAAAACAAGTCTGCATCTTGTTCCTACCAGCAATAAATAATAAATAAAAAGTTCAAACAAGGATGCTAAGAAACTGGGAAAATGTCTGTCATTTGCCTTTTATTACAAATGCAGGGAAACAGATTTTGCTGTTAATATACTCCCTGTATAAGAGCCATGTTTGGCAGAACACAATACTAGGAAGAAGTACCAGTGATATATGCATTGATTCTCATGAAAGTACTTGAAAAGAGCAAATTCTACAGCCAGCACCTGGTGTTGATGACAGGACACATGCTAACAGCTATGAATCTTAAGGGTCATGTCTGCTGGGTAGTGTCCCAGCTATTAAATCTTTCTCACTGACTTATTGATCCTACCAGTTTACATGTAGAAAAGGTAGGTGGTGCAGGAAAAAAGAAAAACAAAAAAAACCCCAAACATAAAAATCCACATTTCAACAATTTCTTCTACCTTTTGAAGGTCAGCTAGGATTTAACATCCAATTCTAGAAGCAACCAAGCACCTTCGAGCTAGATGATGAGCAACCTTATCTTTCAGGGAAGTCAGAAAAGATTCAAGAGCACACAATTCTGAAGAGACTTTACTAATTCTTAGTTTTGAGCCTGAAACAATTACAGTACTAAATTCAAACTTCGCAATTTTGATAGCCACATTAAAAAGCAAGTCATTTCCTTTCAATTACATTTTCTGATTTTGTTTTTTGTTTACTCTTATTACACAAAAAGGAGTTAACTAAAAAGTTAGTCAGCTATTAAATTCTATAGTAACTAAATTAGTCACCAACACACATTAAAAGGAGTACAGCTTTATGGCAGCTTTATGAACTTGTTTGCTATATAAATTGTCCCCTTCAGCAAAGCTCATTTAGACTTACATTTTCCAAGAAAAGTCTGAATTTCTCCAAAAGAGGAGGTGAAGGGGAGTGAAAAATTACTTGATAAGCCAATGTCTCAGTGAACTTCTCTAAGAAAATTCATAGCAAGGATTTAATTTTAAGACAAAAGGCAGCACTAAAGTTGCTCAGCGTGAGCACTGGATGATGATCATGAGCAATCAGAAGACTTAGTTATTGTCCCTAGTTCTGCCACTCATGGTGACCTAGAGCATATAACTCGAGCTCTTCAGGCTTCCAGTTCTCCCTCCTGCTTTTACTTGGCAAGAATACTACATGCCAACTTATTAGGGCAACCACTGTTTTCATTACAGGTGTTTGCAATGGGTATAGCACAGCTGAGACCTCTACTGCTGCCAGAGTAATAAAAAGCCCAAGCAGGACACTGCAATAGTGCCAACACGATCTGTGACAGCAAAGGGGCTTTATGTATTAAAGGTGTTATTTAAACAGAAAGGTGTCAGTATCTTTTTCTAAGATAAACTTTTTACCTATATTTCTGGAATTATATTTTTGGTCCCACTAAGTCACTACTCACTATAGTAAAGTTTTAATTTCTAACTGAAACTAAAATTAAATATTTATTGTAAATACATCTTAAAAATACAGTTAATATTTAATGCATCTCTTTTTACAGACTTGCATAATATTGATAAGAAATACAGAAACAAAATTGCTGGGAGACAAAATGGATACAGAAGGGTTACAACAAAAAAGAAACATTAGTCACATATTTAGTTCCCACATACTGAATTTATGCATCAGAGCAGTCACTTGAGTATATCTGAATGGTACAAGTAAAATCCATGGTAAAGGCCTGAATCACCGTGAACTTGCCTAACTATTCATGACTCTTGTAAGTAACTGATATAACAGGTCACTGGGAATAGAATATAGGACATCTCTGAATGAAACCACACAAAACAGAATTAGCAAATTCAGCCTGTCTGCCACCAGCTGCATTTTATTCTCTCTCCAATAAAAGATTCAGCTTTCTTACATAGACTTTAACAGGCTACTTTTCATTTGACAGACTGCCTGAAATTAAAAAGAGTATTTCTTACTAAAGTGATGATGTGGAATCAAAATTCAGGAATTATTAGAGTAGACATCATACTCACAATATGAAAAATCGAAGCAGGATTTAAACCAAATGAAATTAGTATCTTTATGCCCTTTTGTTTTCCACACACATTTCCAATCTCATTTGAGGAAGAATTTTAAAAAAAGAAATATTTTTGCTGTGTTCTCCTCTGTACGTGCTTCTAATATATGTTAATATTTCAGCTTTCTTTTTCTCTCTTTATACAAAGTGAGTTTTTTTCCTCCCAACTTTCTACTGACATATTGACAATAAAATGAAAATTTCTGTTCAATCCATAAATGTGAAAAGACTGAGATTTTCTAATTAGTGAAAAAATACAAGACAAAAAGTCCCATCTGTCAATGGTGCTCTGTAGCTTGAAGTTAATTAGGTTTGCTGGTAGAGTGCCTGGCAATATGACCAATTAAAGTGCGTGCAACTTTTCCAATTCAGTATCATTATTCAACAAAATAGCAGCACTTTCTATCAAAATGTACCATTTTTTAGAGCTAAATGCATGGCATTATATGTCTGTAAATACCTGTCCATGCACATTTCTGTTTTGTTTTTTTTTCTTCTCCAACCTAAAAGGTTCTTCCTCCTGATTACCTGCTAGTCACAAAAATCACCTTCCACTAAGGTCAAATTCACTTTTTGTATATTGGTAAAAGAGTAACCCCCCCCCTGATTTCCAGTGGATGCATGACTGGCTCTACAATCACACTGAGCAAAAGAGTTATGTTGGTAATCAGTACCTACAAACTGCTGCAGTTGTCAATGCTCTCGTTTTCAAGTTCCTCCACCAAAAAGCCTCCTGGAATGTTGTTTTAGGGAAATGAGTGATGAATTGTCAAACAGTCAAATCACACAAACTGAAAACCAACAAGCTCAGCCGCAAAACTGCACAGAGGCCAAACAGCCCCGGTCCAGAGCAGGGTCCCCCTACCACCAGTCCCCCTACTGATGGTTGATTATTCACAGCCCCATCCCCACTGCTAGGCCAGGAGAAAGCCTCTGCTTGTTGTGTCACACCTTGAAATGCAGCACATGGTCATTAATTTTTTTGTTTGTTTCTCCGTTCCGATGCTTCAGTTGTGACAAAAGGCTTTTTATTTCCAGATGAAGAATTGGAACCAAGTAACTTTAGCTGAAATTCTTTATTCTAACAATACTTTGTCCTACCTCTGGCTAAAGAAAGCGATCAAGGTAAGTGAGATGAAGAAGCAAGCAAAGACTCTTGCACTTTCTGGTATAGTGCCTACACAAAAAAATATCCACTTCCAGGATATTCTTTCTGGGAAGAATAAAAAAAGACAAAATATTGCCCCAAAAGTCACAATCAGAATCTGTATAATTACTTTATAACATAAACTACAACTGTTCAATATCAGGGAAATTAATCACCTGAAATCAAATAAGGTCTGTACGAGTAAAATGTAATCATTTGCTAACAATTAACCCACCCCTGTATCTGGAATACCACAATAGAGAACTGAAAAATCAATAAACTGTAAAAAAAACCCAAAAAACTAGAAAATGCTGTCTTTTTAAATAAAACAATTGTATATTTCTTAATTAGTATTTAAAAAAAAAAAAAAGGCAAACTAATCTCATAGCTCTTCTCCTTACTTCAATATAATGTACTCCTCACCAGTTCCCATCCACAGTTTGTTAACTAAACAACAATATAGGAGAACATCCAAGAAACTGTCAAGGAAAATGCAAGATGGAAAAGAAAGAATTGTGGTAAAAACGCCAGAAAAAGAATAATACAGTAGGGTAAAGAAAATGCTGTGTCTTTAAAATGCTAAAACCAGAAATATATTTCTGGTAAAGGGTTTGGGGTAAAAAAGCAGTCCCAAGAGCTTTAAAGAACAAATAAAGCTGTAAATGTGGACCTTCTGAGAATTTAGGCCTGTTCCTGCAATCCACAGTGTTTCATTACAATATTAACACTACTGCTAAAGGAAACTTAAGCATTATTGCCATGTCATAAGAAATTACTAAAAAGAACTAAATTTCTTTGTGAATGAATCACTTTAAGGATTGCATTTAATGATATTATTTACCTTATTAATTATTATTTACCCTATTAATTATTATTTACCTCAAATTAATGCTAGATTGCTTGGCAGACAAAAGGAATCCTCACATTCCTCAGTTCTTTTGACATTAGTCTGACATGCAACCTACATAACAGACAGTCATGTCAATAAATTTTGAAGAAGGAATTAGAGAAAGAGGTTACTCCCTCTTGCTAGGGTTTTATCATTGAATAGGTTGGTAAGTTTTCAGATTTTGTGTTACTCAGATTTCCTTTCCTGTTGCTCAGAGTTGGTGTTACTATCCCTAAATTTTCAAATTGCAAAACTCCACAAACACAAAAAGAATTACATCCCTTTTCCATTGTTTAGGTTCTTAGTCACAAGAACTCACACATACAGCAAAGGGAGATGCAGCTGTGGATGTATTCTCTGAAAAAACAGAAAGCTCTTGGCTTCAGTAAAGCCTAGTAAAATTTCATTCAAGAAAAAGACTGAATCAAGAATGGTGATATCATTCAGTATACAACAAAGCATTTGAATGCTTGTCAAGAAATGTACTTTAAAACATTATGAAAACGAGACACAGTCTACAGAAGGGAAAAGACTCACTACTAAATGCATCTGATGAGCTGCAAAACCAGTTTTCTGCTGCAGTACTAACATCTCTCATCTTCCATTTATCATTACCTAATGTAGGTTTTTTTTAAACCTTTTGTAATATAAAGATAATTTCCAGTATTGTGATATTTCCACTTCTGTTTCCAGAAGAGACATAGAATATGACAATTGTTGATATGTGCAAATGAAAAAAGCCTTAAATTCATTGGGCAATTTTTACTATAAGTCTAGAAACATCTGTAACTGTTTCATAGATTTCTAAAGAGAAGTAGCCATCAACAACATGACTTTTTTAACAGGGACAACTGTATCTTCAGTGATTTGCATGAGGATTTTCAGGAGCTCCCTGTACCTCAAGACACGCTGTCTACCCAGAGATTAAGCAGAGCTTACTGTCAACTACATCAGAAGCTTTCTGAGACAAGTAACAGATATTAAACACCAGACCATCAATGAGCAAAATCAATGCAAGGAAACCGTGCTACTTGGGAAGATGTAACACTATTGGGGATGAAGTTAAAGAACACAGTATTTTTCAAAGTCGCCTTCATGAGTATGTTTTTCCTCCTTCTTCTTTGCCATTGTTTGACCTTCAGTCTTTTTTCCAAAATTGATAGTTTTGACAGATAGCCACAGGAAAATATCTCTCAAACCAATCTGCTTTGAAGACTGAAAAATTGACTTTTTTATCACTAGGAATAAATCTAAACCTACTTAATTAACCAGCTTTATATGAGAATTTGTGAATACAAAAAGCTGCCTTTAATTAGTGTACAAAAGAAAACAACAGAGAAAAAGCAACTCCGAGCAGTGACTGTAAATTGTAGCACTCCTTAACTTTTAGTCATTGTACAGACTTTAGATGTCTGATAACTCTATACAAGAGCATAAACCTCAAATTATCTGAAAACAGAAAATAAAACCAGCATAATACTTCTCAGGGGCTACTTCAAAATATAATTCTAATCAGACCTCTCAATTTCCCATGGCACGCAAATATAGACAATTTGAGCTCTTTTATTTTTTAGACTGATTTGAACTGAAAAGCCTGTCAATTAATTATTTGACACAGACATTGATCATGAGATGTGAGATCTCTACATAATTAGATAACAAAATTCAGGAATTTCAATGGAGCAGCTAAACCTAAAGTAGAAATTGTTCAGGGCTGTGATGATCTTGGTTTATGGGGAAGCATTCACTCACAGTTAAGAAAGCCATTTTCAATGGGCTTTGGAAGTAAACTGAACAAACTGGTTTCTAATACTTTTAAAAACACGAGCATAATTTGTCCTTTTATCTTATGTAAAATCTGCACAGGTAGAATGATTTGCTACTGGAGGTGAAATCTCGATTCCCAGTTCTGTGTAAGGCTGCACTGCTCTGTGGAGGTTTCTTCAGACTCTGGTATTTCAGAGAAAGGCACAGAAGCCTTTGACGCCATCAATTACAGGCACTGGTGACTTCCATACTGTCACCCTCAAAGAAATGTTGATGCTATAGTGTGAGTATTGTTAATCTGGAATTCAACATCATGTATCAAATGATGAGAAATTCACATGAGGTATGAAATGAAATCAATGATTTGCAACTATCACTGAAGACCAAGGCAGGAAACAAAAGATGCAGCAAGCAAAGGCAAAAAGATATTTTTACACAACAAACCCTTACTTGCGGTGAATATTTTTTATAATTTTTGAGTTGCAGGATGGAAAGAGCAGCCTCTCTGCTGTAAGGATGCAAAGACTGATTTATTCAGCAAACTTGTTCCCTGCAGAGGAGCTTTCCTGTTCTGCTATGTGGCTACAATTCTAAAACTGAAAGCTCACTTTTTCTATGCAGGTTGAAGATAAAATAATATAATGACATGGCTAAAGGCTTGCCGAATCAACTTCAAGGGTAAATCTCTCTAACAGTCCTGTTTAGTACACTGGGTTTTAAAAAATACAGCAGTGGCCACTAAATCTGGCCTTGAAACCATTACCTCAGCTGGCCTTTCTCTTGCTATTGACAACACTATGTCAGGTCCTTTAACTTTCACCCTCCAGTCATGGCTTTTGTTGTTCTTTTTATGTAACATGAAGAATTTAATTTAAAAAAACCCCAGACTTCCTCTAGTTCTCCCTTCCTCCGTGTCCTTTGAATCTTTATCTGGCTTTGCTAGCCTGTAGTATTTCCCATCAGTATCCTTATTTTTCATACAGGTGCCTTCTTGAGAGTAGAGACCTGGAAAATGGCCTGTCTTCCCATCTGCTTTATATGGTCCCTTGTGAAGGTCTAACACTAAAAGGCAATTAAGTGTCATTCCGGAGTGATCTTATTCACAAGCATAAAAAACAGAGGGTAGAGAATGTGGAATATACCACTTCAGCTTATATTCTGTCTCATAAATGTCATTTGAGACATAATTTTTCCCCTTTTCTGCACACTTGCTTCAGCCTGGCTATATTATCTTTCTGAAGAGCTACTACAAAGCATTTATTCTGAAAATCATCAAAAAAATGAAATTGGAAAAAGCACCAGGCAATGACATACCTGTTGTGATCAAAGAGATTTATAAGAGGCATTGCTGCATCTCCATGTATTTATGTTGATATGCAGTTTTAATTCACATTTTAAAAATATTGTAGAATGGGCAGAAGTTGAAAGTACATAACAGGTTTTAAGGATTTTTTTTTAAGTATTGCAGGAAGAGAATTACATCTCACATGAATTACAAAATATCTAGAAGCAAGCTTTGTGAAAGACAAAGGGCGTTTCTCTGAATAAGTAGTGCAGAATCTGGCTAAGATTCTGGTCCTGTAAATTATGTCATTGAAGTGTAAACCCTTTTCTTTTTCTTTTATGTACTTTCCTTCTTCCCCCCTGAAACTCTACTTACTACTGATCTCCTACAGAGATTCAGTCCTACGTTGCTTTATTCAAAAAACATTGGATTTTAAAATAGGTCACCTTTCTAGAATCTATTCTTGAATAGAAAGTTTGAAAACCAGATATAGGGAAATTACCTTTTTAACACGCTTTTATATGTAAGAAGAGTTTAGGTCTTTAGTCTGGGATGAGAAGTTTCTCTCACCCAGCTGCTTTCCTCCACTGTGCTACATCACTGGACCCACCTCCCTGATGCTCAGCTTCCCCTAAAGACACTGTTCTTCTCATTTGCTAAAAGAAAAGATGCAAGAGAAGGAACACCTGCTATTTTGGTTTTGTATCACACCAAAATCCCATCAACCCCTGGGTTCTGCCTCCCCCCTTTCCCTGAGCTAGCTCACTACACATACAGCCCCATGCACAGGAACAAAAGGAGAAAAAACAAGAAAATAATTATAAGTAGTCCAAAGACACCTAAAGAATGGTAATGAAACTTAAAAAATGCTCATACCAAATATGCAGATGAGAAATATTTAGACTGTACTGATGACACTGCACAAGAACAAACACTATCAAGTCCTAACACTAACAATTTCTCAACAGCTTGGCTCATATACTTCCTTTCTGACTCATAGGCAGAGCTGGAAGAAAGAGTTTTCAGCATTCATAATTTCAAACATTAAGTTAAAATTCCTTTTGCTGATTGCCTAAAACATCAGAATTCATCTCTGATCAAACAATCTCATGACAAAGGTCTATGTAAAAGCATGCCAAGGCAACTGAACACTGCTGACTCAGAAAGGAAGTCCACCACTGCCAGCAGCACTGATGTATTCCTTGGAGATCCCTGACTGAAGCAGTTTCTCAATTCATAGTGTGGTTTCTTATGATGATTCCAGGTATATTAAACACCAGGAAGACCAAAACCACACCCATATCTGCTTATATACCTGATTTTAAAGCTGCATTTTTCTCTTAACTACAAGAACTAAAATAGGATGTCCTAATAACAAGAACATGCTGCAGGGCTATCGCACAGCATAAAACATGGCCACGAGGACAGGCTTTTGTGAATGAGCAAAGCCTTTTAAAATGGGTGACACACAGATTTTGCACTGACAAGGTTACCCCAAGACAGGCACTTTGCCACTGATAGTGGAATTACAAGCTGCACAATAACAAAGCAAACTGTCTTATTGTTGTTCCAGTTCTTGGGTGGATTAGAATCAAATGACCACTGCACTGAATAAATAGGGCACCTGTTTACATTGTGTTAACTCTGACCACTTTACATATTTTTCCAGAACAAAGCCCTTTGTGTTGTTCAACAGAACTTAAGTGCAGCCTGTTAATTTACAAAAAACAGTAGTCAGAAACTCATCATCTTCTCAAATCTGTCAATCAAATTGGAAAAAAGGCAAGTTTGTGCAGCAAACGTTTCTTGGGTGATACTGGTACAGGCATGTTTGAACTATATGGTGTTAATTAATCACATAAAAAAGTAAATTATCAAACTAAATTAGTTGAATAATAACTTACTGACAATTTTAATTTCTGAAATATCTTTAATGGGAAAAGTAGAATAACAATTGAATAGATGCACAAAGATAACATAAGCAAACCCCTTATTCCTCTCCCTATCCAAAAAGAATGAAGGCTGAAAAAAATCACGTCCTCCCATACCTTTCAAAAAAGTAATATTTTATAGAAATTTTACACTTTTAAAGCAAAGATTCTTATAGAGAAACATAACTAATTTCAGATCAAGACTTCCTCCTGATTGCCCTAGAAAGCTAAATTTATATCTAACAGTTCATTTAAGAATGCAAGAATTCTAACTTCTCATTAAAAGTTCCTTGATTCCCTGCAAACAACAGGAATCAGTACATTCACTTATGCTCATCTTACATTAAGGCCCAAAGGCTCCTGAAGGAGCTCTTCCAGCACTTGCAAAAACAGCTGAGTGTGCCTACGACAGTTACTATTTTTGAGAGCCACAAATTGTTCATAAACAGAGATATCTTGGAGCTACTACATTTACATGCCTTTAAAAAAAAAAAAAAAGTTGAATGCAAATTAGAAGCATTTGAGCTAACTTCTTTCCAAGAGGTTTGACAAACTAAGTGCTTTGAAATCTGTGTTATTGCCAATATTGTTAGTTACATGTTACAAAACTTTTAGAGGATTTTGTAGTTAACATAGCCCAGTCTATGCAATAATATAAAACAAGACAAAAAAAAGAAATTTTAAAACTATAAAATCCTCTGGAAAAGTTATCACATTCAAAATTTACCACCAGGCATGCTGTGTGCTAAATTTATAGCAACAACTGAAATCCTCCCACCACAGCAAATTATTGGCAAATGGCTGTAGCTTTTGCACAACACTTAAAAAAAAGTATAACAATATATACTATAATAGCAAGGTACAATGAAATTTAGAATACCTAAAAACTAACACTAACACCAAGCTCTTAAGGAGAAAAACAACTGTCAAACTATATTGCTTCATGTGATCTATATCTTTCTAAATATGTAGATGACCCAAAAAATGGAGACTAATGAGCACAAAGCTATGCTAGGTTCCAGTGATGAATTTGTACTTTTCATAAATACCAAGAAATGAAGAATGTTCTAATATATATGATCACATATGATGACTAAATCAACTTGTCCTCCTGGAAATTTTCAGACAAAACAGCTGCATTTATGTTTAATACCATTATATCTTAAGAAAAAAGTCAATTTTTAAACAACACATCAGCAGAAGCACACGTATAGAGATAAAAATTTCAGCAGAGATGGGAAGTCCACCCATTTCAGAAGAGACAGTGATCTGTAGGAAGGGTATTTACCTAAGATGCATTAATTTTTAAAATTTTTATGTTTTTAAAATCAGGTTAAGGTGTTAAATCTCAGCCTTTGAACATGAGAACCTTCATTGCATAGCTCTCATCTGAGATGTTCTACTTTGTGTAAATACTTAAATATGCTTTGAAAGGGGACCATGCCACATCTCCCATAGCAAGTTAAGTGCTATAATTAGTCTGCTCCTGAGAATTCTTCTTACAGTTTTCCTTTCACTACTCTCTCAGTCTCTCCTTCTTTTAATTTTGAAGTATTCTCTTCACATAATATGGTTTATCCCAAAACAATTGAAAGTTTTGCAGAACTAGTCAACTCCTTACTACTTAGATTCTGGTTTCTTACCTTTTAGGGCTTTATAACAGTTTGTTTGGGTTTGTTGTTTGGTTTGGGGTTTGGTTTTTTTTATAGTTGCCAGTTCTGTTCATTTATCTGTTTTTGGCGATGAGCCCTATTAATTTTTGCCAAAGAAAATATAAGCACTGACATTGTGCTGAGGCCAGCAAATTATGTGGGACTTCATTTCATCAAAGCAAATTGCAACAAAACTGCCAAAACCCCAACAGTGATCCATTACAAATCAAAAGACAGCCAGCTTAAGCCTAGTTCCATTTACTATGCAATGAATTGAGGAGTCTAATGCCTTCAGCAGAAAGCTTTGATAAGTAGTTGTCCATTTTAATCAGATACGTGAAAACTGAATTATTTGGCTGGTTACTGGGTTTGAATTTCTGCATCTACTTTACAGCCAGTTTTATGATATATCTCTTCCATTGAAAAAGATTTATTAAGTAAATCCACATGCTCCAGAAAAAAAAAAAAAAACCAAAAACAAAACATAAGGAAGAAAAAAAAAGTCTTAAAAAAAAAAAGGTAGAAAAAATGATAATAAAGGGAAAATAGGGCCCATAATAATAGGACAAGGGGTAATGGGGTAATGTCTCCAAACTGAAAGAGGTCAGATTTAGATTAGATAAAAGGAAAAAATTCTTTACTTTGATGATGGTGAGACAATGGAAAAGGTTGCCCAGAGAAGTTGTGAATGCCCTGTCCCTGGAAGTGTTCAAGGTTTGACCAGAAGGGCTTCAAACAACCTGGTCTAATGAAAGACATCCCTGCTCATGAAAGTGGGGTTGGAACAAGATGAGCTTCAAAGTTTCCTTTGAACTCACCATTCTGTGATTTTATGATTCTAAAAGTTCATTACTTTCCATTAGTTATAAAAGCATAGTGATAAAAAAAAGGTTTACTATTCCAGTTAGTTACTAAATCTATCCAAGAAGCAAGATAAAAGCGCTGCAACCAGAGGTATAAAACTAGGGGGGTTATCACAGTAACTTTAAATAACAATTATCATCATAACTTTAAATAGTTTTCACTTGTTTGGGTGGGGGTTTTTTAATTCTTTTTTTTCAACAGTAAGTATGGCTTTTTATGGAGAAATAGGGGTAGATGACAGAATTTACTCCATCTTCTCTATCTGTATCCAGCTAACTGCTGAACACCCTGTTTTTCTGTCAGCCTCTGTAGAATCTGGGGAATACAGACTGGGGAAAAAGGCTGGAGAGAAGCCCAGAGGAAAGGGACCAGGGGGTCCTGGTTGAGGGCAAGTTGAATATGAGTCAGCAGTGCCCTGGCAGCCAGGAGGGCCAACCCTGTCCTGGGGGGCATCAGGCAAAGCATCGCCAGTCAGTCGAGGGAGGGGATTGTCCTGCTCTGCTCTGCACTGGGGTGGCTTCACCTTGAATATTGTGGCAGTTTTGGGTGCCACTATATAAAAAGGATGTTAAGCTATTAGAGAATGTCCAAAGGAGGGCAACAAAGATGGTGAAGGGCCTTGAGGGGAAGCCGTATGAGGAGTGGCTGAGGGCACTTGGTCTCTTCAGCCTGGAGGAGACTGAGGGGAGACCTCACTGCAGTTACATCTTCCTTGTGAGGGAAAGGGGAGAGGCAGGCACTGATCTCTTCCCTGTGGTGACCAGTGACAAGACCCAAGGGAATGGTCTGAATTTGCATCAGAGAGGTTTCGGTTGGATATTAGGAAAAGATTCTTCACCCAGAGGGTGGTTGAGCACTGGAACAGAGTCCCAAGGAAAATGGTCACAGCACTAAGCCTGACAGAATTCAAGAAGCATTTGGACAGTGCTCTCAGGTACAGTGTGATTCTTGGGAATGGTCCTGTGCAGGGTCAGGAGCTGGACTCTATGATCCTTGTGGGTCCCTTCCAATTCAGGGTATTTTATGATTCTAATCCAAACTTCTCAGTTTTACCATATTGCATTACTTACAGCAAAGGATTTCTGTAGTATGCAATAAATCACATTAATATCTAACACTCATATTAAAAATATATGAAGTACCTGCCTAACAGTTTTCTTTCAATGACCAAAAAAATTAAAGGTACACCAAAGTATTGTTTGCTAATTTATCTGTCTTCTAGTAGCACCAGATTTCACATAGAACTCATGCTTTTTATTATATTTAGGTTTCGTTTTAACTTAATTCATGAAAATATTATGAGTAATTTTATCTGGGAAGTATAAGCTGTATTTTAAAATACATATTCACAGTTAAAATTGCCTCAACAAAGTACCTTAAAATAATACACTACAGCTAATGGTCCTGCAGTAATAGAAAGACTAGAACCATAAAACTTTCTCTCTGGTGCTACAAGACCATATATTTACAGCTAGTAACAAATTCAATTTAGGCTTTTTAAAAATGAAGCAAGATTTTCATATGAATCATCTTCTGCTTCAATAATCTTGACATTATAAAACACTCAGTGCAGTTATTATCTGAGCACTTTTTAAAATCTAGTATTTAATAGCAATGATTCAGTTATTAAATATTTCTCATTTTGTCCAGAAGTTTTTAAACACTGTGGCCAGACCGATGTCCATATATTTGATGCTCACTCTGTAGTCTCTTGATGCATGCACAAACTAAAAAAAAAAATGTACATTACACAAGTGCATTGCTATCACTTTTCCACAGAGAAAAAAAAAAAAAAAAAAGGAGGAATTGTTATTTCTCTGTGTTGCCAGAATAAAGTATTCTCAGTATATGAATAGCATTTGCTCATGTTGACATAGACTGAAAGTCTGAGGATTTCACAGTCTTAGTTTCATTTATTCAGTATTTTGAGGATGTGAACAGTCTCTAGTAGACTGATGCAAAGCCCAGACTTTCATTTTTTTTATAACAATAGAAAACATTTTAATGGACAAGAGCTCCTGCCTTCAACTCAAGTAACTGAAGCTGCTCACTTGTGATGAAGAATTCAAAGGAGAATTTGAAATGCTACTTTCAAGAACACTCTGATATGGTAGTAGAAAACACAAGAATTTTGCAGATTTCCAAGCTCAGACTATACATGGCAGTTTAGGATCTACATTGCTGTAAAACTATATTGGGCTTGTATGACCAAGTTTTGGTAGTGGCTATGGAGGTGAATTCTGTGAGAAGCTGCTCGAAGTTTCCCCTCCCTCCAATATTGCTGCTGGCAAGGCCAAGCCCATCAGCAATGATGGTATCACCCATGTGAAGGCAATGCCTGGGGAGAGGCAGGAAGCAAAGCACAAACAGAGCTAAATAAGATGGAACTGGATATGCCCAGCATATATATATATATTAACTTCTATTTCACTTCAAAATCCCACACCTCTTAATTTTTCCTCTTTATAGCAAGCGCATTTTCTTCACGCTATTTCTTTCACACCATGTGGACTGACACAGTTGAAAAGTAGGCCATACAAATTTTGCATGAACAGTGTACTTCAAAAATTGTTCTGGCACGTTGTTTAAAGAGCCAGGTTGTTCTCTGCTAGTCCTTGTGCAGTAAGATGTGTTTTGAATCTGAGACCTACATGTTTCAGCTTCTTGTTGGAAGACCACAAGTAAGCTTGCTTGTGCGAAAAATTAACCTGTTTCAAAAATATACAAATGTTTCTAAAAATATATTAGCTTTATGCTTATTTTGATTTTCTTCTGCTTGTTGTTTGACTAAAATTCACTTCAAGTCCCACTTCAGGTAATGCACTTGGATTACCTTTTTCCTGTACCAAATCAAACTCAGTTTGAACCAACAACTGACACTCATTTATCTTCATTATCCTGTGTTATGATGACTTCAAGATCTTTAATGATCCACAGTGTGGCATCATGCCTTAGTCAGCTTTTTTATGTCACTGCAATAAAGTTGCATAAGTCATGAGCTTGAGAGCTCCTTTAGTTGCAATTTCATGGACTGTAGCCTATAATACATCCATACGTATTTTTTTACACCATATGGAAGCAACTTGCCAATCATTACCAGTTAACCAAAAGTGAACTTCTTAATCAAATTTCTTCCTCTTTTTTCAGTTAAATTATATTGCATGCTTTCCTTGATTTTTGTATGAGTTGTCACTGAGTTTTGTATGTTTTCTTGGATTTATAATTTGGAGAGGCCTGTAAAGCTGAATAATATGACAAAAAAATAAATAAAAAACAGATACATACAAATAGTTTTAAATCTGAATGCTGAATATGATGGAAAGCAGTGTCAAAATGAGACACTTGCTCAGACATGTTAACAGATTAAGTTCTGGTACACTGATCTTAACTGGTACACACAGAGAGCAGAAAACAACATTCTACAACACTTAAAACACTTGAAAAATATAAGAAAAATATTTATATTTGTATGCTAATTTTTCCACTTAAGAATAGAGACAGACATATTTATCGGTGTTATTCAGTTCTGAAACCTTATTTAACCCATTGTTAAAGGTAAATCTTACAGAAAGAAGATATTGTCCTTTTGCATTCATTGACTGGATAAACCATTGTCATCCAATATTTTTTTCTTAAAAAAATACACATTTAACATAACCAAATATGCTAATATTGCCAATATGTAAACTTCTATGTATTTTTCTATATTATTTGGAGTAAAGAAAGAAAGTCAAAGTGTTACTTCAACCATTTCAAAAATACATTTTTAATTTTCTTTTATTTTAGAAAGTATTGTATTCTAACAGATAAATCTTATTTGATGAGTAAGAAAATTATGTGTTGCTTTGTGCAAAATCTAAAATAGAATCAAATGCAACTTTAATTGCATCAACTTGTCAGATGTTCCAAAAATAACCTGGCCTGTTATCTATTTCCATCAGTCTCATTATTCTATCACTATACTATCTATTACTTTGTTTCCAGGTGCAGCTCATCATTACTGCTAAGGTATTATCCATCTGAAATACACCTTCTTCTCAAGGGCCTTGCTGATTTACTAACTAACAACAACTATCTTCCTCAGTGAGTTTCCACTTGGCAAAGGCACTCATTAAAATTCACGGTTTGAAGTGTTTACTGCTTTGTTCTCAAAGCAAACACTGGAAAGAGCTGTTGGGGAAAGGAAAATAAATAAATCTTCCAAAGAATCCTATGAATTAGTAACAAAACAGAAAGTACATTATCAGGTTTGGCTCATTGTTCTTAGCTTCAATATGGTGTCACAGCATAACAAGGCAATTAATGTATAATGCATCAGTAGCAAAAGGATCACTTTCCATCATGTGAGCAAAACCATACCTACATTCTGGCCCAGTGTATGCCTTTTTATGAACTCTGCACAGTTGCTACAGGGGTAAAGAGAAACTAATTTTGTTTGATTTTGTGATGTTTGGAGTGACACTGAAGTCACAATTCCACTGAGAGATCCAACTTGAATTTATACTGAATAGCCAGCTGTATCTTTATTCCAATGCAATGGCCCTGTCAAGTAGTATCTAACTTAAGCACACACTATCAAATATCTTCTAATCCTTTATGAAACTTTAAAAAGCAAAAACATTTACAGAATATTCCCCCATACCAACCCCCCATAATTCACTTTAGCAACTTTTTTGTCCTGTTAAATTACATCCCACAAACTAGAAAGAGGGGCAACCTATTCTCTGTTGTCTCTGTGGTTAGTATTTTTTCTATCAGCTTCTGGTTTGGTTTTTTTTTTTCTAATTGCCTTACATTGACTCATAACTTTTCCACACACATTTTCTTCTTCATGAAAGATGTTCTTCAGACTTTTAGGTAACAAAGTGTTGTGCTCCATGTATACAGATCACTCTAAACAGGTATGCCTGAGCAACTGTTCAGCGTGACAAAGGACAGCATGGAGATTCATACCCACTTCCCTACTGCCTGTTAACTGGCCATAACTTTTTGTTGGCAAATGTGCTTGTTCTGCCTTTCACAAAAGAGCTTCCACACAGGAAACACCTATGTTTTACCTATCCACAGTAACTACTTGGGTAGACCATGGATCAGCGATTGCACACAGACAGAAACTAGCATACACTGGACTATGCAGTCTGGAATTTCTGGAAGACACGCATGACTAGTGAGGCCTCACCTGGACTAGTGTCCAGTTCTGGGCTCCTCAGTTCAAGAGAGACATAGCTCCTGGAGCAGGTCCAGTAGAGGGAGAGAATAACAAGCATCTCTCTTATGAGGAAAGGCTATGAGAGTTGGGCCTGTTCAGCCTTGAGAAGAGATGACTGAGAATGGACTTCATCAATTCTGAAGCGAGGGTGTCAAGAGAATGGATCAGGCTCTGCTCAAGGGTGCCAAGTAATAGGACAAGAGGCAGAAAGTGATGCACAGGAAGTTCCACCTGAACATGAGGAAGAACTGCACACCAGAACAGATTGCCAAGAGGTTGTGGAATATCCCTCTCTGGAGATATCCAAGAATTGTCCTGGATGCAATTCCATGCAATGCACTCTAGAATAATGCTGCTTGAGCAGGGAGGTTGGATTGAATGACCTGCTGTGGTCCTTTCCAGCCTCATCTATTATGTGATTCTGTGACTATGTCTGCCCTTCTGTAGTCCACAGGGCTAGAAGAAACATAGTTAAGAAAGCAGGACCTGGATGCATGGACATAGTGACACAGCTGAAGTAAGGAAGGAAATCCAGGTCTCTTTTGGGTGGATGAGCAGTTTAGGGTCCTAACTTAAGGATGTGGACATGTGCAATTAGGTAATGAGAAAAATAAGTGAGTCCTGTAGTACACCTTGCAGGAGAAGAGCTCGAATAAGAAAAATAAACATTCCCAGAAAATGACATTTGATAATCCTTATTTAAAACTATTCTGAATTTCAGCAAGTCAAACTGCCAAGTCTCCTGCTCTTTAGTCATCATGAGCTATGCTAAAATGACCTTCCCAGATGAACTGCCTCCTTATCATCTGTTACAATGCTTCCCAATAAAACTTCATTGCAGAGAATCTGCAAAATCAATGACAAAAGCAAAAGCCCAGGAAAGCAAACAAGCTACAAGTGAGTGGAATGACTAAAAAATCCATTAGGAAAGTGGAGTGATAAATATCTCAGATAGAACTTATAACATTAGCATTTGAGATCTCAGTGCAGTTATTCACCCCTAAAACATTCAAACTATCACAGATATATCATGTCCTCAGAACAGCATAACCTATCTGTTTATCATGCGTTCTACTGCTTTTAAGAGGGATATATACTTTCATACAGGTTCTCAGTCTTCACAAAACCTTTTGGTAGCTTTATATCTAATAAAGCCTGGCACTTGGTATGTGCTGTATTGGGCTGTACCTGGTAGAATAGCTCTGAAATTTTTTTCCCAAAAAATAATTTACTTTTTAGCCTTAGCAAGAAAAAAGTAACTTCAGTTATTTCCACACATTTTCTTCTAGTTTTAGTAAACATTCTGCTCTGGAAAATTTTAATCTCTACTGTCCTCAGAGAGACAGCAAAGTGCCACTTGAAGTTTTAAACATAACCCTGGCAAATAGACATGGTGATAGATACAGAATCCAGTCTTCTACATAATGTAGGCAAAATCCATGTTTTAGCTGTTTTGAGAAATAATACATTTTCCTCAGGGAAAATTTTACCTGGATACCTGGTTTAATTGATTATAAAGCAGTTAGGAGGTATTTCAATTTCTCTTACAGTGGACGCTGTACAAGAACTTGATTAAATGAATTTTTTTCCATTTCAGTATACAGAGATCCAATTGTTTTAAAAGAAAGTGGAAGTAAGTGATAACAGCTTTTATAAAATAAGATCCCAATAAATAACAAAATCAGGAGGACATGTCAAATTTTAGGGTATGTCAATAAACTAGCCCCTACCCAAGGCCAGATCCAAACCAACTTCATATATACATGACCAGCAGCTCCATGGCAGGATGGTACACAAATAAACTTTCCAAGGAACCTGATAAATAGTCAGGCATCTAATGTTCATTAACGTCCATCTGCCCTTTCTATATTCCAGAAGTACCTTATCTGGTTTTCATAGAACTAGCTTTGATACCCCAATACTATCAATTATACTTTGAAGAATAGATCTGATTCATTCTGCCTTGAAAGTAACATCCGTGCTGTGCTAATGGACATGTAAGAGGGATGTACAAGTAACATTCTAGCAGTGTTCTCCAAACTGACTAATGGCAATGTGTCTCAGTGGGTTTACAGGGTCAATTAAAAGCAACAATGAGCATTACTCAACTGCTGAAGTCTGTTACCCTTCTTAATAAATACTACTATATATACCAAATTTCTAACTGAATGAGAATTATTTGGAAGATAGTATATGATATTTGAACGAGGATAAGTGTGCATTGTTTCTTTTTTCAACACAAGCATGCACAAAGTTCACACAACATGCTACTCAGCCTACATGAATATCCTACATGGATGTTCACTGCAAAGTTGTATAGTTTTGCCACCTGAAACATATTTTAAAAGGGAATAATAATAATAATAATAATAATAATAATAATAATAATAATAATAATATAGTTGCGATAGTGAGAAATAAAATTATTTTAGAAAATTCCTAGTGGTACAGTGTTTATGACTTTGTATTAGAATGCCCTGATACGTATCCATACCCCTAAGCACTGTATCATGAATATGTCTTCCAAAACCTCAGTTTTAATCACACACTTGCCTTCAGCATTTCTGATTTTCTGAGGAAGGGATTTTTTTTTATCTATTAGTGGAAAAGATGTCTGCCATAAACTCACAAACATATATGCAGGGCTTCTTGATTGACATTACTTTGACTCCAATATAAATCTGTTTCAGCAATTCATTTTACTGCTTCTAGAGGGAGGTGTGGACATGCTGATTCAATGTGGTGCAATGACTTCCAGAGCAGCAACAGAACAGTTTTGATTCCAGAGATAATACATTTGATGACATACAGCTTTGAGTCAGTCATAGTTTCCTTTATTATTTTCCCATTTTCAGTCTCATATATTTAAAAAAAAATCTGTTTATTGAACTAGTCATACCACTGACATGCCACAAAAATTTATCATATGATACTTATGTTGAGTTTAAGATACCTTAAAAAAATTGAGTTTTTTTAAAAATATGTTGCAAAACATTCCATAGTGCAAAGAAAGCCATATTCAGAAACTGACTACATTGTGATTAACTAAGAAATTATCTAGCTAATGGGATTAATAACAAGATTTACAGCCTTTGACTTGGAAGACAAAGTTTGACAGTACACAAGGTTATGGGATAAGTGTTGTTCAACACAGTATTCTTAATGAATACACATCCCTCATCTTACCTGCTTACAGCACAAATATTACTTTCTCATTTTCTAAAACTTTTGAGAAGCTAAATATGAGGAAGCTAAATAATGTCTCTCTTGAAAAGTCTTTGTCTTGTATATCCAGAGAAGTGGACAGTCACATATCCTAAGTTAGGTCCTCAGTTTCCAGGTGCTTCAATCAATATCTATTTATGGGTCATAGAACAACAATCAATAAAAACAAACTTCCAATATACTTAAAAATACTATCTTTTAAATATATTCTAAAGAAAATTGTAAAGTTTATTTGTGCCTGCATTTTAAGAAAAATGAACTCTTGCAGACTACTACAGATTGGTGAAACCAATTTGAATTTCCAAGCCTTTACTTTTCACCTTTATTGCTTTATTGTTTGTTGAGATTCAGTCAAATAAAAATGTACTTTCTTATCTGACGTGAAGCCTGTGGTTTTTTATCCCTTTTTAGAGGGGTAGAAGAATCCTTGTAGAAGTTTTCAATGTGTGCCCCTGTGGACAATATGATGTTGATTCTATGTTCACTTTAACTGGCATCTGTTTCTTTCTTTGTTCATTCTACAAAATCTCCTGTGCCTTTTTTCCACTCACCCCACTACGTTTTTCACTGATTTTTTTTTTCTGCTCTGCCTCCAACCCACATTTCAACTCCTGCCAAGAGAATTTTAAGCCATTAATCGCTGTCAGGTTTCCATACTCGCAACATTTAACCGAATTCAACAACTCATTCATCCATATTACAACAAAATAAATGAAGAAAAAAATAGAACAACTACTTCAGAATAGTGGAGTATGCTAGCTTTCTCGAGTTTGATAATTTCACTTGGTACCTAAACACACTGAAGGAATAAACATAAATTATTCAGGATTGAAATTCCCATCTAATCATGACCCTTTTTTTTCTGTAGTGTTTTAGACATTTCCATTAAGAGAATCAGAATACACAGAAGAAGAATACAAGAGTGAGAAGGCACTTATTGCATTGTTCTTATTTTTCAAACACTAAAATATTGTTTGAAATGCAGAATTTCACTGGAAAACTGAATATCATCCTAACATGTTCATTGCCAGTAATTAAGAATAAGATTTCCATAAGAGGTCAGTGCAACACTGGAACAGCTGTCCCAGAGAGATTATGGAATCTCTGTCCTTGAGGGCTTTCAAGACTCAGTTAAATAAAACCACAGCTGATCTAATCTCTTTGGTGGTTCACCACTGTAAGGATACAGTGTAAGGATACACTTTAAGCTTCACAAAGTTCTCTCATCTACAGGTTAAAATAATCTACTGTGGAGTCCCTAACTGACGGGGTATGAACAGCTCACAATCATAGAATATGTTGAATTGGAAGGGACCCATCAAGACCATCAAGTCCAACTCCTGTCCCTGCACAGAACACACCAAAATTCACACCATGTGCATGAGAGTGTTGCCCAAGTTAACCTGGAGAGTAATTTAAAGTTCATCAGAACTATGACATAACTGAATTTTAACAAAACTGTAAAGTAAAAAGACACGATAACCAAATTGCATAGCCAGGTAACCACAAAATAATCTTATTTTAGATATGATGACAAGGGGAAAAAAAGTTAAAAAACATAAAAAGAAAGTAATTACTTTGAAAAAGTAAACAGAGTCAGAATATATTTAGAATATAAATTTGAAATTCAAGACAAAGCAAGTTATCAGTATGATAGAAGTAGAAACTGAAATGATTGGAAAAAAGAAAAGAGCAAGTTCAATTCACTATTCTACAGATGAACTGCAAAATGAAACAAAGATATAATAGCTGAAAATTAAGGGGGTTTTATGAAGTATGTTCCCTTAAAATCAATGGTTTACAAATGATCACAAACATAAATCTATTAATTTTAAATTGTCTTTTCAACTGGAGTACCTAAGGTCTTTGTTGCAGGTCTATAAATAGACCTTGACCTAAATAAACTGAGATTAAGCAAACCCTTAAAGAGTTACAGTTAAAAGCATTACCTGCAAAAGATTAGACAAGTAGTTATGCTTCATGCCAAACTATGACCTTCATCTAACACAAATGCCACGTTCATTCAGGAAAAGTATCTGTACAAGGAAACAGCACTCCTCTCAACCATTTTTTTTCTAAACCATATGGATTGGCATATTTGATTTCATTCAGTAAGTGGCACATATAACAGGGATCTGTATTATGAAACTTTGCAATGCTCCATTCCACTGAATGGAAAGCTAGACAAACACTCAGGAGTATATTTTCCCCTTAGTGAATATGTAACTTCTGTCATCACTAATGAAGCCTAATTACACTCATTAGCCCTATTCAACACTTTCTTTTCAACCTATTAATTGCAACAGGCTTTGTGCTTAGTGCAGCAGGAAATAAAGCCCACACAAAACAATCACCTTTTCTCTATACCATTAGAATTTTGTTCATGTTTCAATATTTCTTTTTATTAAGAGGTTGGAGAATAGGATCTAAAGAAGTCAGAAAACAGACTTAAATTTAATAATGTTTATTTAAATTTAATAATTTTGCCTCCTCTTTGTTGCCTATTGTATCCTGGTAAATGGAATTGGAAAAATAACAGATGTATTTTTCCATGGATTAACTGCATCATTTTAGAGCATCAGTCTTCTGCTGGAAACATACACAGAAGAGAAGCAGCATAATCACCTTGTTTCTAAACAAGTTACTTTATCATGAAAAGGTGCAGAAAACAAAGAAATCCTTTGATGGATAGTAAGTTAAATAGGGCACAGGGATAAATAAATTATAACGCAAAGCACTGGTAAGACTTAGAGGAAAATAGTTTATCATATGAAATGACTTCAGCCAGGCTACAGATTGCTGGAATACATTACAGAAACAAAAGCTAGTACCACTATGAAATCACTTTGAAAATTAAATGTGGCTTGTTTTTTTTTTTTTTAATAAGGCTGTTGAGAACTTGGTAATATAAATACAGACTAAGTTAAATCTCTTTTTTTCCTTGTAGGCTATTTTACTTTATATTAATGAGGTCATAGCATTGAAAATACTTGCAAATTTATCAACTACAACGAGGGCCTGAGCACTCCATGGCTTCCTAACATCATCATTTTTTTCTGAACTGATTTGTTTAACTATCATTGCATTCACTCTGGAAAGGTGAATTACTGCAGTGTTATCAGTCTCACACTGCAGACAATATGAAATAATAGCTTGGAGAAATACAAGCTGTCAAAACTACTTTGGTGCTTCTAAACACTTTTATTTCATAAATAAGGATTCTGTATAAGGTGGGGTTTTTTAATGAAAAGTCAATAATTCTCATTATGCTGAAGTCAAGTTCATCGACATTTTGTTTTGTTTCTTCTCTCTATTTGTCCAACTCAAACTTCCCAATAATTATCCACCAGTTCATACTTCTGGCATAAGCCCTTAGAGATCAGCAGGAGGTTATCAACGAGACAGAGATGGGAGTGTAAAGAATAACCTATCTAAAATAACAAATTTAATTATTTATGAAATAATGTGGTCACTCAAGCACAGAGACAGAAGTAGAGCAATAGAATGGGACTGTAAATTTCTTTCTCTTCCTCTACGTTCTAAGTGGAGATTAAGGATATCCCTGCAAGAACTGAGGAATGGCAGAATGATGAACAGAGCTGAGATTCTTTGCATTTATTTTCCTGATAAATTTTTATTATACTTATAACACGCATTATGAAGAAGGACACTATATCACAATAAAATAAGCTGAAATAAGAAAGAAATTAGGGGTCACTAAGCAAATTCAGCTTGTACAATACCAGAGTTGCTATCTGTATACTATAAGATCATAGAAAATACTTGAGATATCAACATTTTCATAAAGTTAAAAAGAAAAATGTATACTCATTCAATAGCTTTTCCTGACTTGAGTTCTGTCCAACTTCAAATACCTCTATACACTAAAGAAATACTTTATGGGCTTGTTAAAGCTTTTACTGCAGCCCTGTGGGGACGGTAAATCAGCCATCTAACTGGGTATGTATACACAGGCAAACCCCAAAGCTGGCACAAGCAGAAAGCACCTCCACTAATGCCATTCCCACCGTGTCTACTTTCACTATAATGCTTTGGGCCTTGAGAGTCCAAAGCTTTAGGGATCTCTTATAACAAAAAGCTCTTACAACATTTTGATAAATGATGAGCATATGCTAACATTAAATAGGAAGCAGTGCTACAACTACCCATTTATCTTCTTCTCCCAGCTCCAGGGACACCGCAGTAAACGTGTTCTAAGCAAGAATGTGCTCCATATTATACATATGCATCAACATAGTTGGCATATTGGTTTGTTTCTTGTTTTATCAGGTGGACTTCCCACTAAGATTTCTACAGATTTCCTGGATTTAGAACATTACTAGAGTACCAGACGAGAAAACTTTTTTTTTTAAATTAACATACTTTTCGTATAATGGATATATTTTTTGTAATAACATACAGATGATATAAAACCAATATTTTGCTTAGTTCTGTAACAGATTCAAGCTAGAAGATCACATGCAGATTTGCAAAATTTTCAAAAAGCAGTTTGGTGTGAGAGCTTTCTCAACCAGTCATCACAAATGGTAGTTTATTCTCAGTCCTGTTTCGGGAATGGGATTTAAAGCAATGATTTCAACTTTGTCTAACAATATTGTCTGAGCAGCTGAATATTAAATACACCTCCTTTATCTCTGCTTTTTTTTTTTTTTTTTTTTTTTTGCAGACTCAGACAATCACAGTTAGCCCCAAGAGAAACAGAAAACTCATACCATTAATCTCAGCATGATGGTTGCTTTGGAAGATATTAATTAAGTAAAAAGCACCAATTATTATAATTGGCCTGAGAGAAAAAAAAATAAAAATAAAGTAATGCCTAATTCTATAATCTGATTCCATTAAAATAACAAAATTAATTGGGGGAAGGGGGAGTTGAATGACATCCTGATTGCTGAGGGCATGGTCCTGCCTGCTACTCTCAACTCACTTTCCCTACATGGCAGCCAGCCCCGTTGCTCCCTGACACGAGCTACTGAGGTGTAACAGACAAAATGGCAGGTAGAAGTTCTCTACTTAATGGGCACTTACAGGAAAAAAAATAACTCAGATATGCCTCTAATAATCCACATCCCAGCTATGACTCTGATAGCAAAGGATCTAAATTGAACAAGAGACTGAGAACACCCTAGGAAGTTGTATCTACGATTCCCAACTTCATTGACCAAGTAAATTGTGGGTATGAAGGTCTTTGTTACTTCCTATCTCTCACTGAAGACTTTTCTTGATTAATAGGGGTAAGTTTAAGCAGCAAAGCATTATGGCGCATGGGCCTTCAAATTATTGGGCTTTTAAGCAGATTTTTTTTTGGAAATAAACTTTGCATATTCCCAACCCCAAGAATAAGCTCTACTGAACAACAGGGAATAGCAACTGAACAGAATAAGCAAATGAAAAAGAGAGCAGGAAAAATACCAAAAGAAAAAGACCAGAGATTCTGCCTGAGATGCTGACAAACCTGACTTATTTCAGTTCGACTTCTAGGAACTTATTTCGGGAAGTCAAGTGAAATTTTTGCATACACAAAGCTCTATTTAGGAAGCCTTTGTGTCAGTGATGTCTTACTGGATGTTATACAGGTAAGTGCTCTACCATTTGCATAGAGCATAGTGAAGACTTTGGTTTGCCTTCCCAATCTATTTTGCTCTCTTTTATGAGAGCGAATATAGGAATAACAGCTACTTTGCAGCCATAAAATTTATTAAGTATGGCTAACCATAGCAAGTACTTAAGAGAGAAACAAATACGATTTAAAAATTTTAACAAAAAACACCTGAACTTTACACAGTACAAAGCTATTATTAATCTTCTTCTGAACAGGTCTCTTAGGGCACAGATATAATTTTCTTTGTTCCTATTCTATTTCCTCTTACCTTTGAACTACCGAAGATGTTCTTCAATTTTTAAAATGTCACAAGCTTGCCTATGAGCTTATTAATTGATCATGTGACAGGGTCAGCATTAAAAAATGTATTAATTTTACAAATATACTGTATGACAAACAAAACTGAGTATTTTCACATTACCCTTCTCAAACGTACAAGACCTATGAGTCAGGTATAAGTTATTAAAAGACTTTGTTTTAAAACCAAATTCAGTTTTCTTTTTAGTCATCTCCTAGTGTGAATTAGCTAGAGATCATTCTTTTAAAGCTTGGCCCTGAGGTTCTTTAATATATTTAAGTTTTAAGAAGGAAAAAAACAAGCTAATATTCTTAGACACATGATAAAACTGCCACATTTATAACACAGTTGGGGATGACCTTTCTACAAATATGTGTTTACGTAAAGCCTTCTTTAAAAAACCATTCTGTGATAAAAACAATCTATTATTCATACATCCTAAAAAATAAGGTTTTGAAAGGTGAATACAATGCTTTACTTTTACCAAAGATGACTTAAGGCTGACTTGTAAAACTCTAAAGTGGAGGGAGATTATTAGAGGGCAATAAAGATGGATGTATTGACACTTCCAATTTTTGGAGGCAGCAGAGGAGCCAGAAACAACACAACTATTTTAATATTCATTAATAACAAAAATTGAACAGTCTTTAGTTTTATTATGAGCAGTCAGCAAAACCTATATGACAGCATTTTTCTAATATGTTCAACAGTAAACTATTTAAAATATATGGGATACGTCCTTCATTTTTAAAGGGTAGATTTTATAATATTATTTTATTTTAAGACAAAACCTACAAATTCATTAGCCCAGCTCTATTGTGTAATATGCTTTCTTTCACTATATCTGTTCATAGACACACAGAGGTCAAGGTCATGGTTTATAAAATAAATCATATCAAACCAAAATATAACCAGCTAGCCAAAGTATCATGCTTCCAACACTACAAATTACAAGACCATAAAAAATATTTCAAGGCAAACTTTGTTAACAGATAATTAGCTTTGTGCATAATAATGGAGTGTGGACAAAACAAGATTTTTTTTTTTTTCAAAACATCATTCTAAGTACTATCCAGTTATTTCACAAATAAGCAGAGGACTTTTAAAAATTTTGACATCCAGGCTGAAAAAATGGATTCACTTATCTAATTCACTCACCTAATCTTTTCTGACAGCTGCAATCAGAGATCATAAGCTCTGCAGATAACAGACCAATTTTTTTATGGTATGTTTATACACTGTCATTTGCAAAATGTGAAAAGCATAAACTATTACTTTATTTTACATAATAAAGAATAATGACAATCAGAGCCTTCGCAGCAATGTGAGCATTTTCTCCCCATAACTTTCCTGCCTTAATGAGTGTTTGAGCTTCTGGCAAGGTATCTTCCACTGCATTGCATATTTGTGATGAAATACTACCTTACTTTTTTTTTCCCCATTGCTAACACTTCCTTTCCCCCAGTGAATCGAGGCTCATTACAATCCATTCAGCACTTCTGCTATAACATTTATAAGGTGATTTGTCAACACTGTGACATGTCTATATAAAAGAAACAGATCAAGGTCCCAGACACTGACCTGATTAATGAGGAGAACAAAATGTAATGACAATTTCTAGTGGCTAATGTCACAGCAAGAAGAAATAAAAAAACGCCAAAGACTCTTCTGCTACAGACTACTTCATATTAGAACTGTGCAAAATATGATAATACTTATCTAAGCCTGTGAACCAGTAACAGTGAAATAGTTCTAAACCATTTCAAACTTATATGATTAAAAAAATAGAAACAATGCAAAGAAGCATATACTTTGGATTGGCCTAAAACAGTGCCAAACATTTTTAACTTTCCTCCCGGGGTGTAAGCAGATGCTCAGGGGTTTCTATTGGCAAAATTTGGGTTTTCCTTCTCAGTAGGAAGCAGTTAAGACCAGAAAGACCAATAAGCATGGGACACAGCTGAATGAGGGAAGCTAACTGAATATTGTCTACTGTGAGGAAACGTAGGATAGCTCTGGTCTAATTTTAAGAGCAGATGAATCACAACGTGTGCTCAAAATGTTGCCACGACATGAAATGCTCACAAGAAGAAACAAATTTACTGTTTCCGACTTGCTTTGCCATGTCAGACTACCAGGAACTACCTTGCATATCTCAGTAGAAAAATAAGAAAAGTCTTAACCTACATTCCTGTGTCTACTGAAGTTAACTAAGCACTGAAAATTGAGGATTAGCTATTTTGGGAAATTTGCACTCTGCATGTGTAGTCACAGAAGTCTGCAAAAGAAAAGCAGAAGGATAAATTAGAGTAAAAAAGGCAAGTCATTCAATAGTAGAACTTACTAGGAGTTCTTTAATACTCAATAGAGGTCACTCATAATCAGATAGGAATAAATTATGCTGAGTGAGCTACTGGACTGTCAGAGATTCTGACCTTTATGTTCCTTCTTCAGAAAAGGCTATATTGTTCCTGAAAAGCTAGCTGGCTAGCTCACTACTTTGAAGAAAAGAGGTAATGATCTGAAACATAGACTAATTTTACTAAAGTATTTTTTTTTTCTTTTATCATCTGACTTACTGGGGGGCAGGGGAGGAGGGGAGGGCAAGAGGAAGAAAATTTAACTTAGCTATTCTAAAACTGCAAGTACAGAAATATATGAAAGGTATTTCAGACTACATCTCCTTCAGGATGGGCAAAGCAAACAAAAAATTAGATGAGGTCATCATGTCAGTAGCAGAGAAAACAAACAGCTGATCTTGAGAGGCACTGATAATCTGGAAATTATGCCTGTGCTCTTAAACTAGGATGGAAATCTCCACACAGACCATGCCATCAGTGAGATGTATTTTTTTAGGTTTATAATTACTGAATAACACAGATGTGTACTTTTCAGCTTGTCATCCTACTTAAAAATAAACTGGGATAGATGCAGAAATCTGTCTTGATATTGTGCCTACCATCACATTTCAATGAGATTCCTCAAGGCAAACCAGAACAGGTTGCCTGCTATGACTCAGGCATCTTTGAATCATACCTGCTATCATAAATTGGCTTGGAGAGCATCATTATATGTTATTTTTTGTTCTTTTGGAAGTAATAGCCACTGCTGCTTCCCTATTACAGCTTTCTATTGCAACAACCAAATCAAAATATGTTAAAAGGCTACACTGTTCCATACATATATGGATATATTTCCACATTTGAGAGAAATCAATGGAAGAAAAATGTCAGGAGAGTACAACATAATGAAGGAGGTTTAAACAATTCCCTCACATGGTAATTCTTACAAATTAAATAGAAGCAGAAAATGCAAATGCCCTATCGCCTGCAACAAACTGAACATCAATGTATTATGCTTAAGCTCCAGTATACAGGAACATGTGTCTGGATTTATTAAAAATGCAACACTGTTGCATTGTAGTTACTTCAGTCATTTAACTGTTCTCCATTACAGAGTAACTTTATGTATCCACTAATGATATAGTATCCCACAGAACTAATAGTCTAGTCTTCATCCAAAATATATATTAATAGAGGTCCTTTAATGATAAATATACTATTTTAACATACTATTTTAAATTTGTAGTCTTTGGATTTTTTCCTCTCTTAGTGGTCTAGAAGCAATTATCAATCATTTTCAAAAGTAATCCATGTATATGCATATCCATTTGCAAAGTAAAATCCCTTCTTACATACAATCCTTCCCTGTTTATATTTCTTTGCTATACAATCAGAATTCGCCCTACTGAAAGTGATGTGGTTGCCCAAATCATACTTTCCTTTTTCCCAGTGCTCATCTGTCTTATCATGCTTTGTTTCAAGACAACCTTAGTTCCATGAAATTCTTACTTCCCCTCAAAATTTTTTATTGATGCACTCTAGGTACCACCTTCTTTTATATCTTCCTGATCTGCCTTGGAAGTTCAGAGGTGCAGTCACACAATATGTTCAAAAGACAGTAAAAACTTCAAAAAGCCTGAAATTTAAGCACAAAGTACACTTCCCATTAGCTTTTCCTTGCACCAGGCAACACCTGAATTGGCTAACACACTGTTTACATTTAAGATTTAAAGACCTGACTCAAGAGCCCAATGAGCTCAACAGAAGTCTTTCCACTGATGTCATTTGGTTTTGGATCAAGTCCTAAACTGACAGAGGTCATTAAATTGCTCTTTTGTTCCTTGCTTCTCCTCTGTCAGTCACTCCAGCTCCACTATGATGACACTCGACCAGCCATAGAAAACGGACTGACTTTTTACGTGGTCACACTAACAAGCCCTGATAGCCAACAAAAATATTAGAGTATATAGCCAATAGAACTACACCAGTGTATAGATACTCACTTTTCAGAACATTCCAGTTAATGCCACATCTTGGTTTAGTCAGCTAGCACCAATGAGATCATTTTTGGCTCTTTAGTTGCAATTTAGTGTTTGGAAATTAACAGTTCTGAACTCCATTAAAAATTTTGAGTGTAAAACAAGCCAGTTTGCAAAATCTCTTAGCCATTTAAAATCTTTCTTTAGTTCTGGCTTATAACTGTCAAGTTTTATAATCCACAGTTATGTTCATATGCAAATTAGAGCATAGAAAACAGTGAATTTTATTAGATTTTATTTACCTTCCTGTAAAGGATTTCCTTCTTTTATGCTTCTGTTCTTATCTTTATGCAGACATTTTATTTTTGCGTATTCCACCCCATTTATCTGGGTGCTCAAGAACAAAGCAATAACAACAAAGTACTTCAGAGAATTTGGGAACATTGAATGCAAACCCCACCTTCACCAACCCTCTGGGAAAAGGTACCTTTAAAATGTGTTTTATCTCAGAACAAAAATTATATAATGCCTTTAAATGAAAGTAGTGATAATGTCTAAAAAGTTTCTAAAATCTATTCCACAAAAAAGTAGCTTGGTGATCCTGGAGGTCTGAATAAATCACAAGCAATTAAAACTGTGTGTGAGGCCGACTGTAGATCTGTCTTCACTTCAAACCCCTGTTAGCTCTAGATGGGGCCTTCCAAGACGCTTTACATGATCCAGAAATAAATCCTGCTATATAGGTTAGAGTGAAACATGAGAGTGCAGTGGAAGAGAAACACTGCTTTGTGGGAAAGCACTGCACAGAATAGCTCCAGGCTTTAAAGAAGTAATAAATCTGGCCCCATGCAGATGCTACTCTACTAATTTACCACTTCTTCCCTTAGTGCTCCTGTCTGGTTCACTATATACCATGAAATGTGTTAGGAAGTTCATTTTATCTACTTATCTAAGCTAGAGCTAAGTAGGAAATATTGCCAGATTAAAAAAGAGTAACAGGATGGGGTGGGGGGTGGGAGGGGGTAGTTCCCTCATTCTTTTGAAAGTATCCTATAATTCTGGGGATTTTAGATTTTGTTTCTATTTCCCTTAGAGGTGATAAGGAGTGAAGATAGTTATTATCAGGATACTTTCAACATTTCAAAGAATTAAGTATGTGATTACACTCAACACAAGAGCAGTTCTTGACTTCTCCATGATACAGACAAAACAGTAATAAGCTGTCATATACTTTTTGACTGACTGTGTGATAATTATGCTGGGTATTCAATATGTTAAAGTAGGGAAGCTACTTTAAAACAAAAATTTTTTAAAATTAAATCTTTCAGGACAACTTGTGGGGCATCACTGCAAAGTAAATTAGTCAGCAAAGAATTTAGTCAAAAAACAATTAAGAGATTACCCCCTGTGCCTGCACATATGACACTGGCCTGAGGCTTATCTTGTAAGTAATAAGGAGTTTTATTTTGGGGAAGCTATTATACTAAAGAATGTGCATCTTTAGAAAGCACACATATAATTACCTTACTTAGAATATTGATCACAGACTAGTGAGCTCTCTAAACTTAAGCAAATAAATCATTTTGGCTAGATTCCATTTTATATTTAGCATGAGCTAGTCCAAGTCAATTTTGTCTTCCAGACTCCATGTAGAAGGACAATGCTGCTATAGTGACCAATGCAGGAAAATTATTTTTAAACCAAGCCTTTCCATTACTAATTACTGCATTGTATTTTTAGCAAATTAATGAATGTGCAGTTAGTAAATTCAGCCCAAGTAATTAAAAAAAAAAAAGGATCCAATGTTACTCTTATTCTGACAAGTTGCCAATAGCAGCCATTTAAAAAAACCCTCCTCTTCATGGTAATGAATATGTAGTACCTTGAATGATACATACTGTATCTTCCTCAGTGCTAATGTTTTGTTTCACTTAGACAGGTTAGGTTAGTAATTTGTGAGTTTCAGTACTAAAAATTATCTCCACTGTTCTCCTGAAGCATCTGATTTGAATGATGTTACCATGATGCTGTGAGGAGGGAGCACACTGGAAAGAGGGAATACTTCAGACTCTTACTTTCTGTTTTCATAGCATTTTATAAAGAAAAATGAATCCAAAATAAATGGTCATTTTCTTAATCATAACAGCTAACTTCTTGAATGCAAACCAGGGAATGTTTCAAAATAAAACTGGTTAAGGGCTGGCCCTGAATTTTAGGGCTATAAAAATTATTGTAACATCACTTCATTTAGAGAATATTTTAACAGGTAAAATTTATAAACTCTAATTATTAACAGATAATCAAATATTTATACACACATACAAGCACACAAACATACATATTTATGTGTGAAATTGGACTTCAGTAGAAAAAGGACTTTGACAACTCAGCTCTAATAGAAATACTTAAAAAAAACCTAAACAAAAAAAGATTTTACATTTCTTTTCATCTACTAGCTCAAAAACAACTTTTACTACCAATAAATACATAAAGATTTAATGACAATGCATTTTCTTAAAATAGGTGTGTCAAAAATTTCATATAAGGTTTTAATTTGGTACGCTTGTAAAAGTTTTCAAAGGCCAAGCAAAATTACTTTTATAATTCAATTATTCCCACCATATATTGAGCTTCACAGAAAAAAAAACAAAAAAAGCATAGGAAAAACATGGAACAAGTCCCAAAGTACTACATTCTATAGAAAAAGCTTAATGGCTGTCTTTGTGAAAACAGCATTAGCAGAATCTGAAGAGAAACTAAGTTAGAGCTGCAAATGCTGATAGATACTTGGACAGGAAACAATTTCAGTATATAGACAAGATGACCATACATAAAGTTAGAAACAATGACTCCCTCATTAGTTTTTTCATGTTTAAAGACTTTAAAATTTTCTTGGTTTGTTTTTCAAATACCTATGAGGAGGTTGGCCTTGCCAATGGTGGTAGCACCATGTTGCCACCTCAAGGATTTTTAAAGTTCAAGGTAACCTGAAATCTGTCTGTCTAGCACAGTCTAAAAATCATTCATACAATAAAAGTCCAATAAACACTTCATTGCCTCTAGCAACCACCTGCCCTACCATATGTGGTCATTAAAAATCTAGTATTAACTCTAACTTCTTCACTAGTCATTATTCATAGATGAAAGCAATTTTTGATTTTTAAATTGTATGGCCAGTATATGGAGAGAGCAAATTACATTAAATCTCATTCACTAAACTCATATTCCTGCCTTCACTTGAGGCAGTGCTTGACTCTCTGGAGCATATTTTACAAATTTTAGTATTACATTGGACATACCTTTATTCTATAATCTGGACCCAAAGATTCCAGAAATCTGTCGGCAGTTTCTCACACAAACAGAATGAAGGACGGAGAATGGAGGAATGACAAAGTTCCTTCACTCTCATTATATTGCAACATCAAGGGAAATTTACTTTACAGTGCTGGCTTACCCGTCTCGTGATTCCATGCATCACAAGCTCTAACATGCAAGTAATGGCTTACTTGGGGGCTTTAAGGGCTGTCTGTGGATAATTCAAATTACTTGCATTCAGTGGATGCCTAATCCTTAAATTTCTAATTTGATATTAGTCCACAGAACATATCCTATTACAAAGTTCATTTTCAGCAAGTTTCTGCCTCTTCATACTAGACAGTGTAATTCATTTTCCGGCTTGTTGCATTCATCTGCCTACCATTGTGGCATACAGTTCATTGAATGTTTTAAGTTTCCCATTATATTAAGATAGTTCTTCAAGCATCAACATCTTGGATGTAATTGAAACACTCCTAGAACATAACTGATAGATTCAATCCTTAAGTGTAATAAAATCCAAGAAACAAGGGGAAGACAGAGTATGTGAGAGGAAGAAAGAGTAAGCCTCAGGAAAAAATAAGCAATAAACAATTTAGCAATAAACATTCAAGATTTTGAAATTTCCAGTCAATGCAAAAAGTGAATTGATCCAGTCTTTAAAGACAATGGTCATTTCAAATGACTAGCTATGAAAGTTAGGAGACATAAAGAACAAGTTAATTATTTAAATGGTACAGGTGTTTGGCCTCTAGCATCAATTCAACACCTCTGTAAAAACACTAAAATTCAGAAAATTTCCACACAGTATTCCTTCAAAATTTTCACTTGGTTCTTAAGAATGTAACAAATGAATGACAGCAAAGGAAGCTTTTCTGGTAGAACATAGTGCCCATCTGCAACTAATCTTGCATTAAGTATTAGTACTCAACCTTTTTGCAAGCATTCTCACAAATGATGAAAGTTAGCCAAGCTGTTTGGAAGCAGTTACTCAGCAGCAGTGTCCTTATTACATTTGTATTGTGATATAAGGTTTTCAGTGTTCTTCGCTGTCAATCTCATGCTTTCCTCTAAAATTACATTCACTAAACAAGAAAAAAAACAGATGCAAAAGAGTATGATGCCTGCATCTAGCTTCCTGACACCAAATATGTACATAATTACATACATCCCTAAAGACCTTTGTCAATATAACACTATATGTCAAAGTAAATATCTGCAAAGATTTCCTCTTTGTCACAAGTTGAAATAAAATGTCCATACTGTCCATGTGCAGAACAGAACAAGGAGCCTAGACTTATTCATGAGTTCTGAATGCCAAATGTCTCTTTGCACATCATGCATTGAACATCAGATCTATATAATGGAATGCATGATGTCAGCTGCTGTGTCTGGATGCTGTGAAAGGATGCAAAACATCCTGATTCCGTATTTAAATTGACATGGCTTACTATATTGGGAGTTTTTGCTGTCTCAGTGGGAGCCTGGGGACATCTGGGGGACATTGCTGTCAAACCAAGAAGCAAAGATTGCCTTGTGAAGGGAGCCCTGTCAACTTCTTTTGCATCTTCCTCGGAAAATTCTTCCCCATGTTGTTCATACTTGGAGACTATGTGCTTACTTCAGTTTCAGATGTGCATATTTAAGTTGTCAGTCATGTGAAACAAATTCCCTTTCCATCAATTCAAAGTAAACCTAAATAGTATTGCAATTGCCTCAATTGTATGTTTTCTGGTTAGAATCAGCACCATCATATCAACTAATTTTTATTTATTCGGTGGAAAAAAGAAAAAAATGCAAAAACAACAACAAAACAACAATAATAGAAAAACAAACAAACAAAAAATGAACAAAAGGAGTAGTCTCTGCCTTCTTAACATCACTGAACCACTGACTAGTCCTCCTCAAACGTAGCTGCACATTTATACACAGCACATACTTCTGCTTATCAAAAGCTTGCTGAAGTCATGCCAGTCAAATTAAAATGCATTATACAAGAGACACTCTATATTCAGTACAGTAAACAAACCCATTCTGACCCTAGAAAGATAATGGTGCTTGTGGCATATCTCTAGACTTTGCAAAATCCACTTGTCAGCTTATTTTGGTTTAAGTAGTCTGGGAAGAAAAGGAAATCAATATGGGAACCAAGATTTCTGTGAGGTTGGTGTTCACACAGGTAATTCTACAACCATACCCTAAGCTGTTTTACCTGAACCCAGCAGAAGTGAAAAGAAAGGAAGGTTACCCTCTAGATTCACAGGGGGAAAAAATACAAAAAATGGGTCAGATAAAAATTAATAACTTCAATTGTACCTTTAGTCTCAGTGAATATCATGTTATTTATATATGATAAAGAATGACATACAAATTTTTAGTAGTTTGCTACCCTGAAAAGTGCTTTGAGATTTTTGGATAAACAGATATTTTAATCATACCCATTTTGGGGGATTTTTCTGTTGCTTGCATTAGAATCCTAGTCCTTATTTGGTTTTACAGACCAAGAAACTAATTAAATCAAATCAAATTTTTGGTTTGGTTTTGAGATTTTTTTTCTGAATAAGAATTTCAGGTCTAGACCCATTAGGAGGGACAATTACTATTTTGTAGTCTTCGGTCTCTGATAGTCAGATCTCCATTTTCTATTTCTATTAGTCTTAGGTATTAGTTGTGCTGTAGTGTAAACATGGAAATGGATGGGTACATTCTCTTGCAAATATAACACAATTCAAATACTTAGAAGTGAATTTAGAAATTACTCTAACATTCAAATGACTTATTCTTGTATGAAGAATAGATATGAAACCTTGTATAAAGGTTTGTCAATGGGCTGTTTCACTAATATCTATAAAGAGAAATTGTATCTTATATTGACATTGTGAATCAGAACAAGAAAAATCTTAAGTTTGTTGTTTGGAAGTTCCAGTTCCTTGGAAACTGGGGCACTTGGCATTATCAGGTACTTTTAATCTTTGTCATGATTTACATATCAGAAAAACAGAACTACAGCTAACTGCATCGCATCTTATTCACATGGTTGAGTTCCAGTTAGGTATTGAAAGCTCTTCCCAAGCAGCAAAAGTTAAGGTCTTTGGGGAATGTGTCTGGCAGGAACAGTGCTCTCAGCTTGTCTTTGGCATGCTTAAGGCTTGTAAACTACTTTCTATGGAGCTGTCTAGCATTATTACCAAATAGCTGGGAGCTTATTTCCTTTCTAAAAACACTACCAAATACCATAATGTTCCATTTCTCATCCACTTTTTAATTTAAAAGAATTAGATATTTAATCGAACTTCATTGACAGTTATATCCATGAAAAATACCTATTCCAGGCAACACAAAAGTCATAGCTAGAGTTTTCAAAATACAGATACAACTCAGGACATCTCTGTTTAATCACCTTCTAAGAATACAAATTTGTTTGACTGATGAACAGGTGACACATAATGTTGCCTCCCCTAAAGCACTGTGACAAGGAGAAAATAACTCAGATTCATTGTAATGAATGCTGATGCCAGGCATCCAAGCTGAAAAACAAGCATCATCCAGCTCAATTTCTATGGAGGTATTAATTTGAGAATCCTAGAAATCCCCACTACAGATAGCTTAGTTATGCTTAATTTCTTAAGCAACATTAGTTCAAAGATTAGGCTTCACGTTTATCAATACTTGTAGACAGAGTTTGCTTATGCATTCAAGTATATTCCCACTTATAGGCACAATTACATACTCTGTGATTAACAAAAAGAGTAAGCTGACACTAGGATTCAGTAGAATAGATGCTTCACTAAAGCTCCATTAAAGAAGAGCTAAAATGTTTGGGTAAAGAAAAGTGAGCATAAAATTATCTAAAGTCCCAAATCATCCTAAGTACTGGAAAATCACCTGATAGCATATTGAAGAAAATAAAGATGCTCTATATGTCTGGAAAGCCTGTGAGAATATTCTTCTCATGCCAAAACCACATACTGATGACAAAGAATATGGCTTGATTTTGACAATGATGTTTTGTAAACAGAAATTGTCAGAATAGACTATTTGGAAAAATCTGTAGTTCATTTAATATGGGAACATAGTAAATACAGAATTACCAGGATATCACAGAATCATAGAATATCTCAAGTTGGAAGGGACATATAAGGATTACTGAATCCAACTCTCATATTCAACTTGCTATCAACACGAACCTTCAGATCTCTTTCCATGAGGCTGCTCTCCAGCCTCCTGTCCACCCCAGCTTGTAAGTATAACCAGGATTACCCTGTCCCAGGTGGAGAATTCATCACTTGCTCTTGTGAAATTTTATACAGTTGGTGATTGTCCAGTTCTCTAGTCTATCCAGATCTCTGTAAGGCCTCTCTGCCCTTGGCAGAGCCCACAGCTCTTCCTACTTCAGTATTATTGGCAAGCTTGCTTAAGGTACATTTAATTCATGTGTCCAGACAATTTATAAAAACATTAAAGAGGACTTACCCTAAAACAGAGTCTGTGGAACCCCACTGGCGACTGGCCACCAGCCTGATATAACCCCATTTATTATAACTCTTTGAGCCCAAACCAATAGCCAATTTTTCACCCAATGTATTATAGGCTTGTATAGTTGTATGCTAGACATTTTTCTCAGAACGATACTGTGAGAGACGATATCAAAAGTTTTGACCAAATCTCAAAAATCAACATCAACTTTTGAAAGGAACTTGTATAACCAAAATCACCTGCACACTTCTTCTACATCTCAAGCTGCACATGTAGAGCAAATCATGAACCACATGTTATGACAGTTTTGGCTTCTCCACCCAAATAAAAGCAGCTCAGGGTATGGAACGAGTTTGCTCTAATTACACAGCCAGTTAAATACACTGGCAAAATCCATCTGCAAGAAGATCCAAGAATACGCTGTCAAAGTAATTTAATACATTAAATATTGAAAGCACTTGTCATATTCTATTCAACAAACTGAAAGGTGAAATGTGTTTTCTTTTTATTAAGTCCTTAGATTAGCTCTACTTTACAATGCAAACAAACCAAGAAACAAGAGACAACTCATTTGTGTGTGAATAAAAAAACAGCAAAGAAGAATGAAAGTAACTGCAAAAAAGACACCATACAAATGTCTGGCTGTGTAACACTTGCAAAACATTGGATAATGATAAATAGGTTTTAATTTCTAAGAACTGCACATCATGAAAAAGTTTTGAAATGGAAAAAAGACTGAGGGATTTTAACAATTCTAAAATATATCTCAGACTTAAAATTCAAACATCAAGCAAATAATAATAATAATAATAATAATATTTTAGAACCGCTTTCTTAATGTATTTACATGCCACCTTTGGAAATCTAAACTGAAAGAGAAGCATAAATTTAAAGAGGGTTATAATTACCTATCAAAAGCAGTACAATTCTAAATTTCTTGACTTAATGAAGAGATTTTTTTCAACTGCAGAACATAAGGACAACAGCAGAGAAAATACTCATAGCTTATAGGACCTACACAATGAAAGAAATTACAGTGTAAAATTGAGAAAAGGTAAACTGTGGATAATTAGCTACCTGAAGTGATTTCCCAATATTGGGCTCTAATATGGCTTCAGAAGCTTTGCAACACCTTGATCTCTTACAGAGAAGTACTAAAAGATGTAGGGTGATGAGCTGTTCTTAGTACTCACAAGCTGCATCTCGTCCAGTATTACACACAAAGTTTATGAGAATAATCAAGGAACTGAATTTATGATATATAATGGTTTGTGGGAAACATTCTTGTTTCCTAAAACTTCATAAAGTAAGAAGTCAGGAAAAAAGCAACACTTTTGCCATATCAAAATGACATTGATAGCCCATTAGGACTGGATCTGCATAATTTCTATGTAGAAAAATGGAAAAGCAAGCTCTACTAAAATTCATGTATTTTGATATGGATAACCAGCAGAATATCTTGAAAAGTCAATTAATGCATCAATAACATACACCATATTGACATGCAGGGGACAAAAGGAAAATGTCATCAAGTAGAGCCCCTCCCAACTTGGATAACTTGAAGTTATCCACATTCTTAGTATTGCCTTGTGGACTTCCTAGGTGCTACAGGTGGCTGCAATCATTGTCAACCTGCAGTTAAAGGGAAGCTGCTTTGTACATGCAAATGTTATAATATTCATGGAACTGAAACACCGAGACATTTTTTCAGTAAAAAATGATCATTCATGATAATAGATAAATTAAAACACTACAAATTACATTTTTGTAATAGCTTCCTAGTTAACTTTAGGCTAATATCTTCTTTTGGAAGACCATCAATTTTTATGAATAATTTTTTTTCTTTCAGAAAACCAAATTAGAAATAAAGTATTTTTCAGGAATGTAGAACTATTAATTGAATTTTTAGCTTCAAATCTATTTTACTAACAGAGTGAAATTTCTCTCCCCAGGCAGAGAAGTATTATTCTACAAACATGGTTGTCATCTCCTGAAAGTGGCATTCAAGCCTGCTAAGTTAATTATTTTTTAGAAATTATGGAAAATTGCAAACCAATTGAAGCATCAAACAAGCCATAACATTGCCATTGTATGACTCCTCAGTATAGAGTTAAGCAAACAGCATAACTGTCAGAAGTGGGCTAATACCTTTCAGTCTAGTGAGTTCACTCAGCTGTTTTACAGGGGCTGCATGAACATTTAAGACACAGAATATGATCTCATGTTATCTTGATTTTATTGCACTGCTGGTTTCAGAACAGACTTACATTTAATTAGCACATGCCACTGAAACTATGGGAAACTTTAAGTGAAGGTCAGAGTTAAAAAGGAAAGGAAAATCATGAGCTTTCTGAATTTAGAAAACAAAACTTGTTTGAACTTGATATCCTCCTTTCTTAAAGGAAAATCTGACACTGTAATTCAGCATATTCAAATAGATTTAAATTTAATTTTAATAAAAAATTAGAATAGTAAGATGTAGGAATGAAATCAGTATCTAGATTAGTTAAAAACTAACTGAATATTTTAAGAGTGCAAATGTCATTTCAATTTGCAGACGACTTCAAAAGGGTATTGTTTTTCACCAGTAAAGTTGAGTGAGATGAAGGACAGATGTGAGTGAAATACAAAGTCATTCCAGCTAGTCTTATCATACAACTAGATATTCCTAAGTGTGTGTAGGCTTTCCACTCAGCACTTATACATGGGCGGATTTACTTATATTTGATCATTTGTCTAGTATTTTAGATGTACAGATAAAACATAAAGAACCTACTCTGTCCACTCCTACTACATGATCAGGTCAATGCTCTGCCTTGGTCTCTGAGCATAAGCAGGAAAAAGAAGTGAGTCACACATAAAGGTGTGGGCTTGGAGCACAGCAGGCTGCCAGCCCGCAGTGAGTTCTGCCTCCACCAGCTGCATTAGCTTCTTGGAGTTGCAGCACAATTGTCCAGATTGCCATCACTGAAAAAGCTTTTTTTTTTTTTTCCATGAACCAAGTTACTAGAGTGAATGTTCAGTTGTTATTCAGTCCCAAAATAGCACATCCATCTGCTCAAACAAGTGTATAATTACAAGACTTATTGTTACATAAGCTATATATTCCATACTGTTCCCTTGTCAATTTTGGAAGGTGCTACGCCAAATTCTCTTCTGGGGCTTCCCTTACGTATAATTTAGATCAGCTCATGATTCAATCCATTATTTTGCTATTAGCAAGCATAAGATACAAAGGGAATGTGTCTAAACTATCATGGAGAAACAATTCATCTGCGAAAGGGCCCACTGATCACTATTTTCTGAGCCATCCAATTCCAGCCAAATCATCCTTCTACAACTCCAACACACCCTGCAAGTCACAGCTGCTGTCCTTGCATCTTCAGAAAGGTCCTCCAAGGCTGAGGACAAGGTTACAATACTCTCTCTAAACTTTCCTCTGTATCAGGCTTCCCCCTCACACTAACTTTTATGTTTCCAGTTCTTGAACTTACTTTTTTTTCTTCTCTATCAGAAATATGGTAGTCCAAACTGTGGTGATGGAACTGAGACTACACAATTTTAATCAGTTCTTGTTAAAACTTTTAAATTCACTTCATTGTTTACACTTACATCTCAAGTTACTTGTATGATTTTTTTCACAAATCAACTGAAAGTCAGCACCCTGGTATCACTATGTCTCCTAGCACAGGTTCAAAACACAGATTCATTAAAGGCTGCTTGCTCTCTTTCCAGTTCTAATAGTGTGCCAAAGTAATCACACAGCTCAATCACACTCTGCAGGCTCCAAATCAGATGTTAATGCAATATGACACTACCTGAAACTTCTGAGAGAAGCCATCTCAGAACCAAGGAACAAAATAATTCACAATGAGCAGATGTTTAAATGATACCTAATGCTAGTCACATATAATGATGTTGACTTCATATACAATCTTGTACTGCTGCACAGCTAAAGTAAACATTAACCAGAAGAAAAAAAAAGGATTTTAAGATGGTAACAGAAACTGCTATTTATATCAAGTTCAAGATATAAACTTGTCTATTACAGAATTCTCAAGAAAAAAGCCTTATTGTACAGGTTCTCATAATCTACAAAGTATAGACTATAAAAAAGTAGATAATACTATGTATTATTTTATATATATAGTTAACTACCAAATGCTCATTACATCAATGGCTTTAATATCTGCTTTCATCTGTAATTTTGAGAAGTGTACTTCAAGCAAGCAGCTGGTTCACAAAAAAGAATGTTATAGAAGTTTCTAATATCCATACTAAGACCTTGGTATCTGACTAGACAACTAAGAGTTTGTCCTAAGGACATGTAGTTATTAACCGGGGCTTTCACTGGATTACAGGCTTGAGGCTTAGTAGCATATAGGCTGGCCATGCAAGAGCACATTCAGTGCAACACTTATTGAGGCTTTATTCTGTCTCTGTTTTTCTAAGCCATCTCAGAACTCTGGTTTATTTCTCTTTGAAACAGAAAAGCATTTATAAAGTAAAAAAAGAAGGCTTAATGCAGATTAAAATGAATAATATTGAAATATAGTGCTTATATCTTTGTCAACAACAGACCATAACAATGCATTTACTGATGTTCCCTGTTATGACTGATCCCAAGAATAACCTGTATTCAACATGCTTTTTTTGTAGTTTTCATATTCCATGCTTATGTTGGCCACATGATAAAAGTTATTTATGAACCAAAATTGATTTTAGATAATAAGAGTAATGCTATTATTTAATAAAATTTACAGTTGCTTATGTTCCAGAAAGAGTTACTCATTTATAAGAGGAGCTATGAATCATAGAATCATAGAATCAGCCAGGTTGGAAAGGACCTCTGAGATCATCAAGTCCAAGCCTTGATCCACTACCACCGTGGTTACCAGACCATGGCTCTAAGTGACATAGCCCCTGTTGCCACAGTATCTAAAAACCAGTTACGTGAAGCAGCAGGTTCCACATGGTAAGAAAATGCCATAACACACATCTGGGAGAAGGGAAGACACACAGAATGGTTAAGTGCCTTGCCAAGGTCACTTATAAAACACACTGCAATGGAAGAAAATAAATGTGTCTCACTAATTTCATTCTACTATACATCTTTTAAGTGGAAAGCAAAGATCAGTGAACAAATACTGAGGATGGAAACAGCTTTTGCTCAATCTTTTCATTAAGAGTTGTTCCTTCAATTAAAATAAAATCAAAATCTGAAGAGTTTTAACCCCAGGTATCACAGTATGTGGGGAGAAAATAATTAAAAGGAGAAAAAATCAAAAAACTGATATGTTGGTTGAAGTTCAGCCATTTAATAGGTGAGTTTATGAAAGCAATGCATTAGCCTCATATTAAAAATGTATTAATTCAGTAGCTCACAACATAATGAAAAAAATTTATTTGGCAGATCTTCCTTGAGCAAGAATGGAGCTTGAATAAATAAGGGGAGATTTCTGCCTTGCTGATTGCAAATGGAGGAACAGTGAAAAGAAGAAGGATCTCCTACCAGTTCAGCATGGATATCTTTCAGTGGATTTGTAAGAAACGTCAGCAAGGACTGAATTACTGTTCTGTCTGTACTTGCTGTGAGACTCTCTTAACAGCAAAGCACTTCAGTTCTCTGAATTTCTACTTCTTTCAAAGTTTTCAACTGACTGTCTTGTCTGCTTAGATCTAAGCTTTTCAGAGAGATTGTTCCTTATTATTGCAATTTTCTGAAGTTTCCACTTGGCACCAATCTCAGGTGGGGCTTTTAAGCAGCAACATATTGTCAATGCAGGAGTTAACTGTAACATATCACATTTAAACACGCCAGTGGTTTGTCTCCAAAATACATACTTTTCACTGAATGAACCAACACACTGAATCAATACAATATGAACAGGCAATACGAACCACAAGGTTCCTCTGACTGTATTTAATGCATGGCAGCATTCACTTCTTAACATGCACTTGTCAGAATGATTTTTTTTTTCCCCCTTAAGTAAAAGTTTCCCCCAGCACTTACAAAGTCTACTTATATGAGTGAAATTCTGAGAAACAGCTCTGGACCTCTTCTGACAAGGCAAAGGAAATTGAAAAAAGCTAAAAGAGTAGATGCTGGAGCAAACAAATCAATAGGCAGAGGTTGTCATTGGAGTCAGCTGCTATGTCCTAACAGCTTGAAATGGTGTGAATGAGAAGCTAATTGAAATAAATACAGAATAGACAAAAACTTAGTAAAGTAAGGATCCTGTGGCAAGCATAGAAATAGCAATGACACTGATAAGGATTGAATAAAAACTTGTTGTGAGTGGATATAGATGTGCTATTGGCAGTAGATCTGGTAGAAGTGTCTGAACAGCCATACCTCCTCTTGGCTCCCAGTGGATATTTTTTAAGTGCCTCCCTAATGGGAAAGATACTGCTCTCATATCCCTCATGATTTTTCATGACAGAGAACAGGCAGATATAAGACCAATCAAACTTAAAAGGCAAGCTGAGAAAACTGACGTTGCAGATCACACTGACATTAGACTAAATATAAAGAGCATCCATATAAAACATCCACAGAAATTGTTACTGTAAACCTTAAGAATTTAGCAAGCTAATAAAATATTACTCCTTGTCAAACTTAAATATCTTCTATTTTTAAGAGTTCACATGGCTGCAAATGGCTGTCATCCCTAATCCAAGTACTGTGCTTGTAGCAGATGTTGCTTTAATAAAGTGATCTGTACCGGAGATGCTTATAAAACTGCACAAAACAGCACAGGATTTACTGCTCCAATGCTCAGCCTCTTTCATTTCAGCTCCTGCTCCACTCAATGGAAACTTTCTATTAGCCTGAAAAAAGCAGATTTGAAAACACAGTGCAACAGGGTTTTGCAGGCCATTAAAGGAGTAGTTGAAAGGATAAAGTAGTGCAAGGCACGGTCACTATAATGGGCAGGATCCCCAAGGCAGTTACAGTGTATTGCTTTGAACATCAACCTCATGCCAGTTGTTCAGTTACCAAATCAATTACCAAGGATGAGCAGACCTATTTCAGAATTTCTCACAGATATATTCAAATTAAATTAAATTAATCAATAATTCTAGTGACATAATGGATGGGAGGACATCTTTATTCTTTTCTTGAACCACCAGTTGCAATCAGGGTCTTTTTTGTTGCGGTTTTGGGTTTTTGGGTTTGGCTTTTTTTTTGGTTTGTTTGTTTAGTTTCGGTTGGTTGGTTTTTTTTACTCTTTTAAAGCAACTACAGTATTTACATATATTTTTAACTTGGACAGGTTTAACAGCAGATTATCAACCAGGCTCACTTGCCACAAAACATGGGGAGGCAACAACATAGCTTCCTGTTCCTTTCCACTTAATCAAAGCTGTTCACATTTGGACATTTCGATAACAGAATATGCAAATTCTGACAGAATTGAAACTCTGGATTTATTCTATATGGACTTGACAACTGTCAAGACACAGGACATGATACTGAGGTGGTGACTCAGAAGACAAGTGAAAAGCAAGATGTGAAGAACTGGCACTGTGAGTTTCCTTGGTTTTGTAGCCTGACTATCCATTCATACAACTTAACCTGCTTAAAAAAAAAAATAAAAAATCGAACACTTGTATTTCCTAAATCTACTACGTATCTGGAAATGCATTTCATGCATTTGGCAAAGAGAGGATTAGGTAACACTTTTACTGGTTGTGAAGTTTAAGTTATCTCTTCAGAGAATATTCTGGAAGAGCTCTGGAATTTGGATGCTTACATACAAAAACTAAAATTAATAATTTATGCAATATTGAATATTTAAAACTCAGCAAAAACATAAACTGCATATGCAGCCACGGGAATAACTATCCAAATTTCCTTCAACTTTTTAGAGAATTTGGGAAAAAAATTGAAGAACCTAAGAGTATTCTACCTAACAATTAGTTAGGAAGAATGCTTGCAATCAATACTGAAAATCAGTCTTATCTGTCATCTAAATTGTATTCCTGTGAGCAAAACCCACAATTCACAATGAAAACTGAAGCTGTTAAAAATTCTATGCACAAGACTAATTTAGAATACTATTTTAATAATGAAAAAACCTAGAATTTTAGAGGGCTGTCATTTTTTAAGGCTAACCAATTTTGAAGCGCTCAACAGATTATAAAGAATTCACAGCAATTGCAGCTATAACTTTCCTTTAATAACAATATTGCCACAGGAGAGAAAAGAAGAAGCAAGGATATGAACTGACAAGTAGAAAATACATTAACACTCAAAAATTTCTCCTTTTTAAATACTACCTACTTTCTAGGAATATACTAATTTGATGCAACAGTTCAGGTTATTTGTCTCAGAATACCCTTTATTTTATACACCCATTTGAAGGCTCAGTGCTGTCTGAGTACCCAGTAATGAATTGGCAGGAAAATAAAATCTAAAAATGTTAAAATCTTTTGAGCCTCCATCATCAAAAAGTGTATGACTTTACTGACTTTTCAAATTGCAAAAGCTCAGTATCCTTTGTTTTTTTAGTCCCTTCTCTGTAAATTAACCTCTTTTAATGTGACAAGTACACAAAATCATATCTGTGGATTCTTATTTGGAGTTCTGCCTTACTTTTAACTCAAAAGTTCACTAGATTTACCTTGAGAAAGCTAATAAAAAATACAAATGTAATGAAACATTTGAACTACTGCATTGTTATCTATAACAAAAGATACTTAAGGTCTTTTTAAAAAGGGTCTTCTCTACACCTGTGACAGAGAATTGAATGAAAGGCAGGCAAGGCTAAAATAACTCACATTCTCTATTTCTAGACTTCACAAAATATTTCATAAATGGTATATAAGTGAGATATGACAGACTATACAATTCTATCTTTTACTAAATGAAACCTTTGCTTCTAAAGCAGGCCATAGGAATATCCAAAGCTAACAGGAAGATGCAAATCAGTGAAGTCTTTAGAAGCTACCACAGTGTCTCTGAAGTTACCTACATGTAAAGGGAAATAAGAAAAACAGTATTATCATGATTAACTCAGATGTCACCTGTTCTTTAAAAGTCTCAATTTTCACTCAAGAATCAGATGATCTGACTAATTAGTTTATGTACACATTTAATCATTCAGAAAAGAAAAAAACTAGTTAGAAGTAGATTACTTTTTGTAGGTTGACTGAAAATCTCAGAAATTTCAGAATTTATTCTGAGAAGGTGGTTGAAGCAGTGAATTTACAATTAAATAGTAGAAGTCAAGTCAGCAACTTCCTCCTACAGGAAGAAAGTTTGTACTTTACAAATGTAAATTATTCTAACTACATAATTTATTAATTAGAATAAAAGTAATTTATTCCAACTATAGAAACACTGCATCTACAATTTACAAAACCAAGGCATTAGTCTTTACTTTCCATGCATTCATTAGGAAAACTGTGATGTTTTTAGCATTAAAATTACAAAGTTCTTTATTTCAGGAATACAAAACAGAGATTAGAAGTTTCTTATTCCTGAGCCAAAGGTCTCTTAAGTAGACTTAGGGAGATGTATGATATTTTCAGGGACAACAGGTTACCTGTTGAAAAACTGTAGGTCATCTCTACCTGATTCTGATTCTCAGACCTGATTCTGTGTTATGGAAATTTGGAAATGATTTTAATTAGAGAAAGCTCTAGCATTAACATTTATTTTTTTTATCTTAAGACAAAAGCACTGGAAATGAGTAACTCTCTTATTTATATTTCTGATTTCCCTTTTTGAAGATATTTAAGATTTTAAACATCAAGCAATGAACATGTCTGACAGGACATCAAGAGGGATTTTTCCAGTTTTCCCACCCTGTTGTGTGGTGAAATGCAGTTGTTCAGTAACCAGTAATACAAAAAGACATCATTATAGAGTAAAAACTGATACAACATGACTTCTGAAATGCCCAGCAAAATTTCAACTGAACTTTTCAAAAATGTCAGTTATAACCAATGTTTCTTCTTCCATGCAAGTAACTTCTTTCAGAGAAGAGTAACTTTACCTTTCATCAACAACTTCTAGAGAAGGTAAGATTTATTCCATAATATACTCTAAGTGTAGAATTAGAGATTAAAAGGTAGAGGTAAAATTGATACTAAAGATCTCCTCTGTTCATGCGATGTATGTTATGGATAACAAAGTTACTCTTGCATTCATATGTTTTTGAAACTAAATGCATACAAGTCATATAATCTCCCTTGCCACTTAGTCTGCTATTCTATTTCTCTCCATGACAGACACTGGTTCTCCCATGATTTTCCTCCTCTTCCTGTCAATATCTGAGGCTTTTATCCATTGACTGTTGTCCTCTAACTTCCAAGATAATTCTTGGCTTTTCCCTTTACATCTCCAGGTGCTCAACCACACTAGGGTGTAACAAAGCTTTCCATCTCTCAAAAGTATAAATCACCACATACATTTACTTAACCAGAAGTCAGGAAGAACTTCAATCAGAATTCAGATGTGTGCTGAAATTAAAAAAGGGAATAGGAATATCATTCATGCTTGTACTACGTATTAATTTATTTTTTAAAAAAAACAAATTCTAAATTTCATCATGTTGAACTTACAAAGTTTTATCTAGTTTCTGGTGGTATTAGGAAAAAAAAAGATAGATTTCAAGGGTCAAATATGTTTCCAGTTTAAGAACTAAGTCCCAAGATAATTAATTCTCAATAGGAATTCATTACACTTTGTAAATAAATTCATCTATTCACTATCCTTTCAGTGACAAAGGCTCCTGATACACAGATTAAACTCTCAATTCAACTTCAGTTTCATCACCTCGTGCTCTCACCTCTCCTCAAAATGAAAATATGAATCATTCATTTGGAAAACCTATTAGTTCTTTATTAATAGAACAATGACCTTCTAGTCAAAATGTCTGTCTACCTACTCAGTGAAATTTTTTGTTCACTTGAATTTACAATTGAGAATTGCCACAGTTAACTCTTTACTGACACTGTAAGTATTATTAAATTACAATAACTTTACATTTGCATTGCACAATCCACACACACTGTAACATCAGTTTAACTAGCAAGTAAAATCAGAGATCTATTAACTAAAGGAAGGACCACGTCATTAATCAGACTGGGTTAGTGGTCACATTCATATTTCCCCCAGTTATTTTATGTCTGACAACATCAAAGCCTCCAGGAGAAATTTTAAAAATATCACAGGAATACCTAACCATTAAGAATGTTTCTTCTTTACCTCAGGCAGCTGGCAGTTGCTTTCTGTGGCTTTTTTTTTTGTTTGTTTCCACGTGCTTTACATTACTGCTAAATCTTTCTTATAGGTGACGTGACAAGTACTATTCATAGTACACTGAGAGCACACCTTCAATATTTATAGTATCCAGTCTGGCACAGTTTAACTAAGCTCTTGTTTACACAGAGAAGTTTTTTTGAAGGCTTCTTGATGGAATTGCTGTATTTTTCTTTCATGCCTTCTACATTGAATCAGTGCAGAAGAGGTTACATTAATCAAACAGGTTTACTCACACTATGGGCTCTAATCTTTATGTGATTAGAGATAGGAGTTCAAAACCCAGCCCAGTTTCTGAGAACTTTTATACAAAAGCCTTCTTATCAAGGGTGGTTCTAAAATGCGTCACTATTCATTTTACAGTTTTGACCTTTTTTTATGCTTCATAAGGGGTATTATCTAAAATTCTCAGCTCTTATTAACAGGACATTGCCCTGACTGACTCCAAAATTAATATCAAGGGTAAGGAAGTGCTTACCTGTAGGTAGATAATAATTCATTACAATGTTATATATACTAAGATGTTTGTTAGTACGCGGCTTAACAGAGATATTTTGCTTATCTGGCTGTCTGCAAGCAACACCACATTTGCTTTAAACTAATGATGAAATAGAAGTGGAAGAGTGAATATTTGAGGAATCTTCCTTTACTATCACAGAGTTTTTGATGAATCTTGTCTTACCAGTATGCTCAATGCTGTCCAGCATAGTCACAAAGCATTCTCTCCTAACAAGACTTTTCAGCTGTTACAATTTTCATCCTGTGTGATATCTTCAGAAAGAACAGCAATATTGGCATTGCCTAACCTTCCCCAAGTTAATAACATCTGGTGATTTGTACATGTATACCAGTGTGTCAAGAGTGGAACACTCCTCCCTCAGAAATAATCACAGAATCACAGAATCGTTAAGGTTGAAAAAAGACCTAAATTTAGGTTGAAAAAGACCTTTAAGATCATCAAGTTCTACTATAAATTTAACACTGGCAAGTCAGCCACTAAGCTATGTCCTCAACTGCCAAATATACAGGTCTTTTAAATACCTCCCAATGTGCATGTATTTCTGTGTAGATGTGTATACACATACATATATATAGCCATAATGCTGGATTAAAAGAATTACTTTTTAATAACACAATTACAAGAAAAACATTTGGAGGTTGACATACTGAAAAGGTGGTTAATTTTCAGAGAGACTATATGTGCATTTTAGAGAACTGTGTTTCCCAAACTTAAATGTGTTTTAATGTTTCAATGAAACACGTACAATAATCTCTTTGCATTGTGCCAATCATTGTCAGCAGTGCCAGTGATGGAGGACTAATGAAGTAGGGATCAAATTATGGCACTCAGTGACAAGTAGCAATACAAAACTGAATTTGTTCTAAAATAGTGAAATACTACTAATGAAGGACTACCATTTATGTTGTGGCTTTTTAATGCACTATTTAGCACATTACACTGTGGACTAATACAGGATCTCTAATGTGCTCCTGGTAGGATGATGTTAGAAGACAACCTCACACTAATAAGTAATGAGGGACATTTTCAGACCATATACAAGCAGTTGATTTATTTTGAGGGATCTGCAAAATGCTGGTGGTTTAAATCATCAAAACAATGGAATAGTCGACAGTCCCTCATAATATAAGCCAGAAAAGTTCTGAAATTACAGCAATATGGAATTACTTCCTTTATAAGCAATCTGAAAATGAGAACAGAATGGCTTTCGTGGAGTTCAGAACACTTGCACCAGTTGCAAACATACAAATCCCAGTATTGAGCCCTAGGATTTAGATATTGTCAACTATTATGGTGAAATGCTTCCTGACTTCAAAAACAAAACTACAAAACACAGTAAAATACCAAGTTGGCAACACTGTTGGCCAGTACCCAAGAACTGTTTTGCACGAGTTTGGAAAAGGGATCTCTTTAAACCCTCTCTTTTTCAGAGACCCTTTTTCTCAGAAGTAATCTCAGCTGCAAACTAACAGAAAAATCATCCCCCTGTAAAAAGCAGTAGGAAATGATCATATCTATTATTCAGATAGTCTGTGGGCAAGAAATAATCTGGATTAGTCCTTCTAGCCTGACTGTTTTTTGATGGTTTCTTTCTTATGTCTTTTTATTCCTGCTTTATGTCACTCTAGACAGCTTTTACACAGAACTACTCTTTCACCAACAAAAACATGAGGCATTACAGCAGTAGTGATTTACACTGCTAATTGTTCATGGCAGTTGCTTTAGAAGATTAATTGGTGGGCTTTTCTTTTTTTTTTAATAGTTACTGAAAGGGACACACCATGAAATCTGGTCACATTGCTATAGTTTAAACAATATAGTATGAATTCCCTGCCAGCCTATCAGTTTCTTTACTTTCTCCACTAATAGAAAAGCTAACACTACTAATAAAAGTACAATTTTAGATGAGACATCTGTCAAAATATCCCTCTCAGTTGGAGGCTATCTCTTGTTATTCTGGTCCTGGGCACACCAAGGTAGAAGTTATGTGATGAAGAGAAAGGTCTGTAAAAAAACATGCCCAAGTGAAACAGAGCACTGCTTGCCTTGAACTTCATCCCATTTTCCTTTAAGGAATGGCCAAGGGCCGGTCTAATGAATCCTCATAAGTCCCTTAACATTTCAGTCTGTTTTTGTTTGTCAAATAGGAATGGGGGATAGATAAATTATTTGCCGTTCCTTCATCCAAGTTTTGTACATGACTTAACTCACTGTACTCAAAGTTGAGGTGCATAGGTATAAGGAACAATTTTACTCATCCCTTACAAGAACTCTTATTTGTGTACATATAAACAAAGCTCTCTTCCAACAAATGAAATCTTTGCATAGATGTGATCCCCACTGAGTTTATCAACAATTTTGCAGCCTGCCACAGGGAGAGAAGCAGGGTCCAGTGATGTGTGAGAAAACATTATTCAAGGGTGTTGAAAGCAAGAGAACTATGAGACTCTTTAATTTCCTGACCTCACAGCTGTCAGAAACAGACAGGATGTGTTGCCTCTAAGGACCACAAAAAGGGCACAAAGCTGCATCCTGTGACCATCGTGCTCACCTGTATTCATCTAGAATGTAGTCCATACATAGATTTTACGTCATCATGAAAGAAATTAGGCAAGATCTAGGATTTCTGGTCATTGCAAACACTGTAAATTTTAATGACCAACACACTGTAAAATGAGATTTTGCTTGGATTTGCTGTTTGGGTGTGCTGGTTTTGCACCTTTTTGGGGGGAAGGTGTGGAGAACAGGGCCATATTAAATGGAAATTCATATTCAGGAAATGCACATGGAAAAACCCGTTCTGTTTCTTTACAAGGATGATAGTATACCACACAGAACAAATGTATCCTTACTTTTACATCTTAAAAGAAAAAATAAACAAATCCCCACAAACTGCACTGCAAGTCTCAAGGAGACAATATTAATTTTCTGTTACAGCCCACAATCACATCCTGATTTGCTAAAAAGGCTGGTGTCACCTCTTGCACTAATTGGCAATGTTTAGTATTTTTTGGGGGGTTTTGGTTTTTTTTTCTCTTCCACCAACCATTCCCTTTAGAGGGCAAGTGCAATTAGGGTTACGTATCTTAGAACTACAAAAGAGATTGCTGATATAATCATATCTATACATAACTGTCTATAACAGATGTTCTAATAATAAGCACTAAAATTGCAAATTGATCTCTAGCTGCACCATTATATTTCTTATTTAATTATGACAAAAAATGTTCAATAAAAACACAGTAACAGCAATTCTATGCAAGCATTCAGTCTTAGGAACCAAAATTAAAATTAACATTTTCATCTAAAAAATTTCTTCATCTGCCTCTAAATCATGTTCTAATATGAGATACCTGCTGTAGACCAAGACTACTTGAATATTTCAAGAAAGGGCTAAAGCAAATGAGCCACAGGTGGAATTTTGGTCAGCAACGTAGGAAGTTTTGGCTCCTCAAAAGCAACCAGCTAAACATGCTTGGTTTTCTAAATTTCATATCTGAATTCAAGCTGCAAGCTCATTGTTTGGATATGCTGCATATACTGAGCTTTTCTATATATATGAATCTTTTAATTTATTGTTTCAGTAATATTCTAATACTGACCTAGTTTTATACAACTCAAACTTCTTTGAAATCAAATTAATTAAGATTTATAGTGCCACAAGATGTGAACAAGAGCAGATCCTCAGCTCTTGAAAGGATCCTGAAATTAAAAATATCTTAAATAAGTAAATATACTCCATGTGATACAGATGCGTGTGTAACAAATGCTGATGTTTGTGTGCCTCTAATTGTTCTGTAATGATGTCATACTACTCACTTGCTTCCTGACACTGATGTGAGTTTTAACTGCAATAATTGGAAACACTAATTACTGTATCAGTAGAACAGCCCTCTCTATCTCTGTTTAATCAGTTCATGAGTCACCTTGGAATATCAGGCAGCCATATTCCAATTGTTGAAAGGCTTTGTGCTGTGTTGCAATCCAAGAGAAATCACAGGAAAGACAGTGGTTCCACTAGGCTCAGCCTCTTAGAGAGGTACCCTGGTACAGATTTCTTACATGAGAACCAATGCAGCATTAGCTTTTCTTTCACTACAGCTTTCTGTTCCCACACCACGCCACCCACATGTGGCTGCTGCAGAGTGCTGCAGCTTCCCCATGGAACTCCAAAGCACCGTGATTTAGTGACTGCCAAAACCAGCTCTGATGTTGTTTATATATCATATGAAAATATCAACTTCCGGATGGATGTCGTTTCTAGAAATCCTTGTTTCATAATAACTTATGGTGGGATTTCCAAATCCAAACCAATATATTCCAGTTATGTTGAAGTCATGCAATAAAGTAGCTTAATTTCACTGGCTTTTGTCAGCACTGAAAACAGGAAAAGGCTAATTTTTTTTTTCGTTTCTGGAAAAATGACTGCAGAATTATTTAATATGGTTTTCCCTGAGGGTCATGAGTAAACAAGCATCAAGAGAATGAGCAAACACAACAGCCACATACTATCACAGGAAGATAATGAGGCAACCATGTACATTCTCTGATAGTTACCAACAGAGACTTCCCATAATTAAATTAAACTAAATGTCAAGTAAGTTAAATCAACATCAATTCCTTGGATCCAGAGATACACACAATTAAAATTAAGATTTATTTGTATTTCATATAATTAATAATATTTTGTGGAAAGGAAAGGGGTGGATGTGGGCATTAGAGATATAAACAGGACTACTCAGACTACAGTCAAAATGAATTTAATAGGACTCCTGTATAAATCCCAGTACAAGCTGTATGGCTGGTTATACTTTTCCATGCATCTTCGATTTGTCTCACAAAGGTGTCAAAGGATAATCATGTTTCCCTGTAACATTTTTTTCCGAAACCCTGGACAAAAAAAGGATTTTTACTGCACAGGGAAACTTCTTGGGGTTTTTCTTCTTTCTTCATTTGTCAACTGCCTCTGAAATAGTTGAAGGGAACTAAACTACAGCTTAGTTGGAGTCACTTCAAATTGATAAAAGATACTTAAAACGAACAGAGGGTATTGAAGACTAAAGATGAGGGATATTACCAGGTACATCACAGAATCAGGCTATCCTCTTTACATCATCACATCTTACATTTTGCTTAAAGTGAAGTTAGAGAGGTGGTATTCCTTCTGATTTCCAGGAAAAAATCCAAAATAATTTATATCATATAGGCAAGCTGAGATTCTTCTGAATATTTGGGTATGTTAAGAAGAACATACTTACTACATACTTACTTTGCAACTTACTACAAAGTAAGGTGCAAATGGGTTTTGCCATGAGTCTATCTATACTTTTGGGGGACACCTTCAAAGATTTTAGACATATTTTTAGGCACATGGTGACAAGAATAAGTTCTTATCAGTTCAACTTAAGAAAGAACAGGAAAATGCCCAGTTTCTTATATGGCACCATGTGCAAACAAGGAGTTCTGCAGTAAAATGGACTTTCAGATATTAAATATATTCTTTCATATGTGAGATATTCAGTTTTCATTCCTACCCAAGACAGTTCTGCTAGCCAGTGAAGGGACTGTGATGAACTATCCAGTTCAACATACAGTGGATGGGTATCAGCCAAAATTTCCACTTACAAATGGGAGACAAAGGACATGCAAGATCAGTGTTTGACATTGCATCAGTGGCAGAGTCCATCCCAATTTGCAGTCTTATGCCACAGATAAATTCTTTGTATATGTAATATATACATATTCACACAGATATTCTTCTAAGATGCTTATGAATAGAAACACATACATATGCACACACGTACATACACATTATCTCAGTTAGCCACTAACACATCCTGTCTTGATGATGTAATTTCCTACTCAGGAATTTCAGTGCAGTATCTATTACTTGCATTTGCACCTCAAAATAATCACCTCAGCTTTGATAATCAAAAGAATCAAGCCCAATTTAGTTTCATAACAGCAAGCAGCAAGATCCAAATGAACTCAGCATAATGTAAAAATTTTTTGCCAACTCAGAAACATAATAAATCTTTAATGCTAATCAGAAATTGAAAACAATGCGACAGTATAAGCTTTTAATTTTAAGAATCTTATTAAAGGCTTGCTTCTAATTCTGCCTTCCTCCTCTAACATTAAAAATGCCAAGTAAACAGGTTGAAAATATTTACGTATTTGTCAAGATAGAAAAAAGGTAGACTGCAGGAGCTGGAACTGATATGATGCTTCAGCTGTTCACAAACTGAAAAATAAATAAGCTGTAATATTTAAATGACTTTCACTGAAGATGTGAAATCAGAATGGAAAGCATATAAAGCAACATATTCCAGAAATTGCACAGTATTTTGTAAATTAGTCCAAACAGGAAGAAATACATGTGTGCTTTACATGTTTGTAGCATCACCTGCATGCAGTCCAAGAAAATCACCATGGAATTAGAACAGAGATTACACTTGTTTTTCTAAAAAAGTGTTTTCAATTGGAAGGACAATCCCCCTTTTCCTTTACCCCTGACAAGTCCACTGGTTCAAAAAGCAATAGGGGTCAAATGTGACAAGTTTTATTGTGCAACTAGCCATGAGTCTTGCAAAGGTCTCAGGATTGATGGGGCTCGTTGATGTGGGTGGTGGCCCTGTCAACAGAGCACAATGAACGAGCACATGGACAAGCCCAGAGAAATAAGATTGGGCTTTTCTTCCTATAACCATCACTTATTAGTCTTTACTGAGCCATCAAGTATTGCCACTCTAGCAAGTTCAATCACCTTTCCTCATTATATCTTCCCCATGTCCATATCTACCCAAGACAAACAACCGTATATCAAATGTTTAAAGGTGTTCAAACTTCTTTTTCAGTCTAGAAGGAAGTTATGCAGCTTCACAACTAGAACTTTCTACTGTATTTCAGTTCCAGGACTTCCATATTCAGTTAAAAAAAAAAAAAAAAAAAAAGGTTAGATTTTGGTTTTTTAAAGGAAAAAAAGAACAAAAGAGAAACAGTAACAAAATTTTGTAATGCAGCTTAAAGAAGTATAACACCAAAGTAGATAAAACAGAATAAGATGGGGACTCCCCTGACAGAAAAAAAAAAATTATGAAAAGTATGAATAGATAAAAGCAAAAGAATGAAATGTTGGACTTATGCTTCTTGCAGCAAAGTAAATATGGTGTTTGAAAAATATGGAAAGTGTGTCCAGGGAAGTACTGTCATGGGAACTTAGATTACTTGAGGGGGGTAACTCTGCTAATGCAAGGCAGTAGGTCTCAGTGGCTTAAGAACTTGTTTTGAGACAATTATGCAATACTTCTGCTGTGCAATATTTCTGTCAGAGTTCAGATAATTTTGCTTTTAGAAATTCTAACATTACTCTCTGCATACAATGAAGTAGTAAATAATGAATTAGCAAGTAATGCTGGCATAGTACCAGGTACCGTCATTAATTTCCTTAAAGCCTACAATTTACAATAGGGGAATTCTACTTTTGGTTATCTGAATGGACTACCAACTAAATCAAATGTTGAGAAAAAAATCTAAAGGACATAAAGAGTTTATAAACATCTAAGCCTTATTTAAAAAAATAATTTCAAAATTTCCATGCTTTGCCAATCAAAATTAATTCTGTACAAATGAAAATAACAGACTACAAGTAAAAGAAATCTTAGTGTAGGCAGACAGGTTTTCTAACTATGCGTTGTCCTAAATGTACTGCTAAAATTATTTAATTTGTTTACTGGAATCCAAATGCCATAGTTAAAATTTATTCTTTCAAATTCCTTGTTATTCAAGACTACATTACATTTAGTATTTGCATGTAAAGGATAAGCTTGAAATATATTTCATTGTCATTTTTAGCCACTAAAATAAAAAAACTCCTTGTCCTGGTCCCTCCTTGTAACACTAGGAGGTTCCCCTCAGCTGTTTTGTCAATGTTTCACACTAAGCACATTTACAATAAAATGTAGCGATAAAATACTAGGCTGCTGAAAAGCTAAGTGACAAGTTCCCACTTTTGAGGTTTTCTTTAATTCCTCTTACTTATTTAGGATAGATGTCTTGTCACAAATTTCTACATATTGCACAAATTACCATCCTGCCACACAGAATGATAACAGAACTACTGGGGAACAATAGTTCACCATTAAACATGGTGAAAACTGAAACAAAACACATAAATCTCGTGTTCCATAACATTTACTATCATACTGCTTTTACATCCTTAATTTTTCTTTTGCACTTACACATTAAAATGTTCCACTTGACTAAAAATAATGTATAATCTTTTCCAAATTGTCTCTGAGTTCAGGAGATAAATAGTGTGCTGCACAAAAACTACACAATGAAAGCTTTTCTAAAGACTGCATTCATGCTTTGGCTGTTATTAAAACTTTAAAGTTGGGTGGTAAACACAGCAGAAGTTCTCCACAGAAAAATTCAGTTCAAAGTGTCAGTATCCCCAGACCTTAAACAAATGAAACTGCCTTTTATTTCAAAAAGTCTTCTTAAAAGTTGCAAAAACCTAAAGACTTTTAGGATATTTTTGCACACATACAATTTTTGATGTAATCAATGTTTTAGCTTCATGCCAGTGTTACAACATGATAGAAGAAATGTAAAGATAAAAATATGTAAAATCTCTGAATCTGCTTAGCAACAAGGTATAGATAATACATAAATTTCTCTAGCCAGCAGATAAAATTTGGAGTTTGAGGATTACAGACTTTGCTGCAAGCTATTACAGAATTATCTCCCTAAAGAAGTGCAGACGTTTGATCATCTGGGTGACTTGAACCAGACTAAATAAGGCAGTATAGAGCATACAGAGAGGTATGACAGCACAGAGTGATGCTATTATCACTATCCATATGTCTATATTAAAGAAGCAAATGAGTGAATTAAGTGCCCTAAACAATCTCTTTTTTGTGGGGATCGGTTTTTCTTTTGTTTTACATGTGGTACTATTTTAACTGTGTCCAACATTAATATTACATCTGGGGTAATATGTGTCTCATTACAACACAGGATGTGAAAGGTAAAGAAGACACTAAAAATACCTTTTTATGAAGAAAAAGGTTATTTAACAGTTCAACTTAAATTTTCACGTATGAAGGAAAAAAAAAATCTGGTATAATTCTCCTGTATTATATGCCAACAAATTGGAAATGAGAATGAGGACAAAACCCTGTCAGGGACAAATGAAGGATTAAGCATCTGAATAATAGAGTTCTGGACAATATTAACCATTAAACTGCAGAAAAAAATAGTTTTGTTTAATGACGAGATCAGTAAAAAGACTTGTTATTTAGAATGAAGAAACTGATTGAAGAAATTTAATTGTCATGAACTTTTTTCCAAGAAGGATTTCCTCCAAGAGAATGATTATATCTACAGCTTTCAGGAATAACCTGTTGCTCTACTAAATACTTCACAGAATAATAGAATGGTATAGATTGGAAGGAACCTTGAAGACCATCTAATTCCAACCTCCCTGCCACGGTCAGGGCACCTTTCACTAGACCAGGTTGCTTCAAGCCCCATCCAGCCTGGCCTTGAACACCGACAGGGGTGGGGCATCCACAACTTCTCTGTTCCAGAGTTTTACCCATTAGTCTTACTCAGAGATGACTAAACAATTCATCTGCAACTTTATGTATTGAAATATTTTAAAAGCTGGTTATAAAGACCTACTTAACTTTGTTCAGATGTAGAGTAATATACTTATTAAAATAATAGTTATTTTTAGAGAACAGTTACAAGTTCTTATTGAAGTTGGTAAGTGGTTCCAACAGGTGGAAAACACCACTAATATTTCTGTCATTATCTTCAACCACAGTATGTCAGCTAAACAATAACAGAAACACTAGGCAGTAAGTCTCAAAATCTCTTCTTTCTTTATCAGGTCAGGAGAAGACAACCCTTGATTCAGTTCAGATACTGCATCCTTGATTCAGTTCTCCTTTTTAGCACAGTCAGCAGCAGTCAAATGACATTGTTTTCAACCTTCTTCAAAGCATACCTTGCAAATTTTTCTAGTAAAGGGGCATTGTAATTGAACACAATATTTGTACGTGATGAAGAATGTTAATTTATCAAAAGAACATCTTTCCTCATATTAAAACATCAAGTCCAGAAATTGAAGTTTCGTGTTCTGGAATTCTAAGCAAGTGCAGTCAGATCCACAGGCTCCATATCCACATACAGAAGGTGACAGCTAGTTCCACTTCCATAATGTTTAATTCAGCATTAAAATATAATCTGCTAAAAAATAACATATAGAAGGATAAAAAAGGGACTGTTACCATAACAAGAAAACTAGGGGAACAAAACCAAAATAATTGTAAAGCATGCATTACAAAAATCACACTCAAACTCACACTCAAACTCAGTATTCAGCATCTCTGTCCATCCTATGGTGGGCTTTTCACAACACAGCATGAAACTATTTGTGCAATGGTAAGTTTGAAAACAGGATAGATAATCTTGGAATTTCTACACTTTGTGGTCATAACAACTACTGCTTAAAACACTTAACAAACGGTTACATTATTTACAAGCAAAATTAAGTTCACTTTGCGTTGTCTTCTTAAAGCATTCAGCAGGATGATGCAAAAAATTCAAGAATATATGTTCATATTGATTTCTTTACTGGATCATATTCCAAAGGTTTTTTGGCTTGGTATTGGAGGTTTTGGAGTTGCGTTTTGTTTTGGTTTGGGTTTTTTGGTGGGCTTTGTTTTACAACTTTTTAGGATGCAAGTCATTGTTTGTATTTCTAAGCCTAAGAAATGACTTAAGCACAGTGAGAATAACAATATTTTTGCTAACCTTACTAGGTTTTTGTTTGGGGTTTTTTGTTGCACACACACACAAAAGGAACCACTTCTGTGGTTATGCAATTACATCACTCTTCTTTTCCAAACAAAGGCAAAACAAGAGTTTCCTGATACAATCTGACAGAACTGGCCAGGCATGCTATTTAAAGGTTACACTATTTGAAGGCAGGTTACCTTATCTGAACGGGCTAGGGAAAAGCCTCTATAATATTGTGCCCAGGCTATTTATGCCAAGGTATTTCCCCTCATCCAAGTCAACTTCATGCAAAGACAATCATCTGAGATGTAAACAAAGCCAATACTAATTATCCCCAAATTATCCCTGCTGCCATGCAAAGCTGGAAAGGGGGTATCACAGATGTTATTTTTCAGTGCTAGGTCTCCTTCAAAATGGAAAGAACTCATAACTCCCTTTTCCTTAGCACTACAAGACAAACAATTTGAATGTTAGAAGAATGTGATATTTCTTCCAATTAGGACAACTTGGCTAAATAGTCTTACCAACTAAACAACTAAATGTAGTCATGAGTTTCTGAAACTGGTGTAATATAATATCACTAAAAGAAGGAAATCAACTTCATTTAATGATCAGGCAGAGTATTGAATTAACATTCACTTCTGAATTTTGGTATTGACTTCCTGGGTTAACTGTCAGCACAGAATTTGAGTTTGGGTCTCATATCCTCTTTCCATCTTAATCAAACTGAAAGCTCTCTAGGAAAGCACCTGCTCATGTTTTCTGTCTTTGCAGTGATTAGCAAAGCCTAGTTCTGATTTGTGAGACATGATGAAAAGGTTACAGTTTTTTATGGATTTGTTTCCTAAACCTAGACAAGGTTTCTTTTACTGACCTTCTCCCCCCGACACACACAGGGCCTTAGTAAAACACTAAGAGCTGAAAACTTTCTGTTATAATAAAACAACAACCTCATTAAACATCTGTTAGATAAGAGTGATACGACAAATGAGCAGTTAAATATATATAAAAAACCATAAGTAAAAAGTATAGCCTTTACATTCCAAGCACACATGAAAAGGAAGATATATGGGGGAAGAACTGAATTTACTGAGAACCTTTAGTCTTGAACTTTTTCTTTCTTTCTTCTGCTGGTAGATATTTCTAAACTTTCATAGCCTCTATATCATAATTCTGATGCTACCTCTGTCTTTCAGGAAAAAGAAAAAGGATTTTATTGCTAGCTTTGAACATCGTACTCTCCTTCAAATTAAAAGCTAACCTGAGTGTCTGTGTTAAAACTGAACGAAGCAATGGAAATTTATCCCTTTTTCCATCTTAATATTCAAAAGTAAAGTAATGAATCATTTCTACCATAATAAGTCATACATTAGCATATCTTGCTGGTTAAAAAATCATTTATTCTAGGGGCTTTTGCTATTAGAAATAGACTCTCTTGGGAAGACAACTTTTGTCAATGTAACTGCACCTGTAGTAGAACATACATAAGCACAGATATTTTAGGCATCATACTCTTGACTATTGTACTGAGGGATGGGAGAAGAAATGAATAATAAAGTCAGTGATTCTCAAGTGACCTGTGGTCATCATCCAACTGAACAAGATATACTGTGTTCCATAGTTGGTGGCATACAACCATATAAAACATGACTTTGAAAAGCCAAATGTTGCTGGTTCGATCTAGAAGCAGTTTTCCAGGATATGTCTTATATGCACATAACTCAGATAACTAGTGTTACATACCTGCCAGAATCTTAAGTTATGCCACTTCTCTTCTGTGGCATTTTACATGAGTGGAAGTTAAATTTCCAGTCAGAGTTAATTGAAATCATTATGTTGTCAAGATGTTTCATAACATTAACATTGAATTGATAGTCTTTTCATGTTACTATTTCTAAGTACCTCTCAAAAGAAATGCTTTGCAATTAACTATTCTAATTAAAACATTACCAGATCTATTGATTTTAAAAGAAAATGTTGACATGAGTATAATGCTTTCCTTATAAAATGTATTATGGGGGACTTTAGCACAGTAGGACAACTACTTTTTCAACTACCAATAAATAAGCTGAAATACGCCTCCCATGCAAGAAAGTCTTTTTACTTCTAACTAATGTCTTCATTCAGTGAAATACTATAAGATTTCATTGCTGCAACAATGAAATATTAAAAACATTGTTTTGTATAACTGCAAAAAGAAAATATTTTGAGGAAAAAAACCCCAAGCATTAAGCTTTGCATTACAACTTCCCTGGACCTTGTTTTATTAGACAGCAGTACAAAAGTCTCTACATGGCTCTGTTAAAAAATTTTCTGGAAAAATCTTATCTATAGACCAATAGATAATACATCATGCAGTAATAGGAAAGTAGGCAATATTTAATACAAAACTTGCATTTTTTAACAGTTCTCATAAAACACTGAATCTGTCAATAGACCTAATAATTTTTTGTCACTTAAATTGCTTCAAAACACCAACAAACACTAACCAAATAATCTCTTTATACTTTAAAACCTATGCATACAGTTTAAATAACTTAATATTATGGCTAATGCCTGCTCCTGGTGCAATCGGAAGAAGATACACACAATCAGGAGTTTGTGTTTCCTTTGCTTTTTTTTGAGAACATACTGAAGTACAACATGTATATATACTTGTGCCCTTGGGAATAACTGTCACACTGATGTATTTCCATATAAGTAGATGTGCACACTTAAGGGACCTTCAGTTGAGCAGAAAGTACACTATTTGAGAATTGTATCAGAAACAATATTTTGCTGAAACTTACTGTTTCACATTATCTTCCTACAAAAATGGGAAAAGAAACAGTTCACTACTTACTCAGTATAATTTTACCAAGGATAAAAGTGGCAGGGCTTCCACAGTGAGTTTAAATTAAGGCTTGGAAATAAAAATGAAATTCCCTAGTCAAACACATGAGAAAAGACCTCACTGTTAAGTTTGAAAGTTTTTACTAAAATTTCCAGCATCAGTTTTCCATCTTGAAACTCACAGACTCAGAGTGCAAGGAAGAGCATGGTATTCCAACACTGAAAAGGTGTCTAGAAAACTGGAAGTGCTATAAAGAACCATGCAAAAATCAGAATGTCTCCAACCACATGCAAAGCTGCTTCAGCCAAATTTTTGCTTAACCTATAAACCGTTACTACTCTTAAATATTAATTGTATGTCCATATCTGGTCCTGCCAAGGGAAAGACTTGACAGAGGGAATTTTGACAGAATTTCATTTCTATTCAACAGCATCTGACCTTGAGCCTAGAAAATTCCCTGGAGGACTGTGGTGGGACAGTTTTTCCGCTTCGTTCTCTTTAATTCTCAAGTCTATTCATCTTTCTTTAAGAAAGAGCCCGTAATTACTTTTTCATTAACAATATACGTGCACATATATTAGTCTTTAAATTTCTTGTAGGAAGACAAGGTGTCTCCAGTTCTGATAAAGTTTCATTTGGCCCTCTGACAGGAACATGCTCTTCCTCAAATATAGCAGAGTACATCTGTCCTCTATTAAACCAACGTAAATGTGGATTGACTGAACTAACTTCAGCTGAAGTACATGGATATGGACAAGAGCAGAACTGCACCCAGAAGCTAGAATCAAATTTAAATTTGTGTCTTAATATGCTTTCCAACTTACAGTTCCTTAGATTTTTTTTTCCTTCTGAACTGGTTTTTGACACTTTCCTAAGGAATCTCACTGTGTATTTTTTTTAAACCAAACAAGTGAGCAGAGGAAGGTAACTCAAATAATACATTTGTTGGCACTTCTGTCAGCTGAATTATGCTTTTTAGACATTTCAGCAAATAAAGACATGTATTTTGTTTTTACAATACTTGAAAATGTTTCGATGGCACTTTGAACTAACTGCTTTTCACAGCAGACATAGTCCTGTCAATTTTTTCTGTATGGAGAGTTTAAGATTCAACTTTCTACTCTAAAAAGTAAAACATACCTTGCACCTAATACATAAGGAAAGATCAAGCAGTAGAGTTACTAATTATATGCATTCATGTTTAATGAAGGTTCCCAAGTAAAGCTGAATTCTTTCTCGTCAGTTATTCATTTTTATAGTGTTAAACCATCTTTTCACGTCTCTCATGCCAAAACTAATCCAGTATACAAGACCAAAATAACATGTTCTGGAGGCACTTTCTGTATTCCTTTGTTATCACTTCTTTTAATGTCTAGATCAGAATTCTTGGACATAACATTATGCTCTGTTAGAGAAATTAAAGGACTTCATATCATCCATAAGAATAAAACTGGAAAATGCACTGTGTTAGGAAATAACAGGCATGTATGTAGCTTTCTGAAGGTGCAAGAGAAGCAAAGATGCACTGGTTTCTTTTTAACCTGAGAGATGAGGGCAAGTCACAGTTTCTCAAAATACACTTTCTATTGTTTGTTTCTGCTTATGGGGTAAAGCATGAGAATTATAGTGCATTTCAGGTTAACAAATTTCATAAATGAACTGCATCTTTCAGCCTAACAGTGCTTTCTCTTGTCCTTAGACTCTATAGTCTGCCAGTGCATAAGACAGAAGGTTTACAACTTTTGCCAGCCCCCTTCCCACATCTCCCTACTGAGGACTTAGAAACACTAAAACAGATGCTATCCAGTTCCTGCATATTATTGCCTTTCAGTTGAAGACAACTCTGATTTTCTTCTTTAGTGGATTAGGACCTCCTACAAAAAGTTTCTTTGACAAGCAGATCCCTTTTCTCCTCTCTCAAATCAGCTCCCCTAGACTGGAGGTAGCCTAACAGTTCAAAATATCATGATTTTGTGGAGTAGCATTTAAAACAACAATCTCTGCTGCTAATTTACTCCTCTTATCCATTATAAAGTTAAGATAAGAAAAAAGAGTAAATTAAAAGACAAATTTTAGACTGAAAGGGAAGTAGGCAATCTGACCACAGAAGTGGAATCCTTGAACTGAGCATTAAAACCTCCAAGTCTGATATCATCTAACACATTCTACACAAAAAGAAAATATGATCCAGATTAAAGAACAGGAAAGACCAAGAATTTTGAATGTTTAAGAACAAACCTGCTGGACTGATAATAAAAACCATTAAGTCCCTCATTTGCAATAAATGATATGATTAACCAGTAGAGAATTGGTTCATCTTACAGTATTAATATTTGTATAAGGTGCTAACTATCACATCAAAGGGAACAAAAGAGCAAGTCTTAATTTAATATCAAGTGAACTGCTTGAAATACCTATTAAGAGTAATGTAAAAGTCTAGAGAGATATAGTATCATCAGTACCAACCTCTCAAGTTCCCATCAGGTAAACACAGGGCTTTGCAAATGCCTACCAAAATTCTCTCTGTAGAGTATTTTAATGGTAACTATATATTAAATCCTCATAGAGTTCACACTGCCATTATTTACTGAGAAAAACTTGGGAATCTTGAAATTTGAATCCAACAATATCAAATGGTGGTGCATAAATTAATGCAAAGAGATCACTGAATAAAGAACCTCAAAGACATCAAAACTAAAAAAATTACCATCTCTCCCTCCCCCCAAAAAATTGAAAGAACAAAAAAAACCACAAACAAACAACCAAAAAAAACCCAACAAAACAAACAAAATCACAAACAACAAAACCAAACAAACAGCACAGTGGAGTTGATTAAAGTATATTTTAAAATACTTTCCCTCAATTTTTCTTGTGGGCAAGCAAGACAGTATTCCTCTGTAATACATCACAATATGAAAAGTGGTGAAAACTGTTCAGTTTAACCTTGCAACGGTCTCAAAATTCTACTGGTCATCCAATTTTCATTTCCAACATGTCTTAAAACTGTTTCTGCTATGCTTTCTGTATTACTGATGAAATCAATGGAATTTCTTGTAAATAACTGCAGTCACACTGAAGTCACAAAGGAATAAATGAGGTTCCTGAATTGTATAACAAGTTTGGGGGTTAAAACATTAGTTTCACACCAAAAAACAAAAATTGAAACATTATTTAAACCTTCTAGTGGCTAGATACAGTTCACTAATTAACTCTGTCAGTTATTACAATCATTTTCATATCTAACAGGTTCATTTTTATCAAAGTCATAAGGGTTTATCCATTGGGAATCTGAACATGTTATCAGCAAATCAGAAACATAAACTATTTCTATTTGTATTGTATTTTATGTCACACTGATATTGTTTAAAAAAACTCTTGCTACTCTTGATATCCTAACCCTTGTAAATCATATCAAATTAAACAAAAGCTTTCAAGCTTCAGCTTATGCTTATTCCTGCAATTCCATATCAATTAATTCACTCGTGATTAATTCTCAACTAGTCATATAACTTAAGTTTTATAAAACCAGATTTAACTATGTTTTTTTTAACCACAAGATATGTTCAATTAAGGGAAATAAGAGATCTCACACAGGCAGGCTTTTTATTTGTAGAAATAAAACAGTGGGGTTGAATAGGCAATGAAACTGCATCATTAGAAAATAGGTCTTTCATATCAAGAGCCATCAGCTATAAAGAGACCACAAGCAACTAGTGTTGATGCCCGAGGCTCTTTCCAAAAGAGAATACATAATAAGTCTAATGGACTGCATGGCAAGGAAAAATTCAGATTGTTTATCTGTCTGCACCTATCAGGTCCAAAAGAGATTTTTAAAAAAGCAGAAGTACAGAACAGAGACATTAAGGAAAAGAGCCTATATAGTAAAAAATATTTTGATGCAGGAGTATGCAATCTTCAACTGTGTAATATGGAAGTAAAAATAATTTATGTATAGATAGACAAATACGTGTGTGTATGGCTATACAAAATTTATAGAAAGAACATATAATATATATTTCATAATACTAAATGGATTTAACCATGTAGGACAGAAATATATTTTGGACTGGAAAATATGTGTTGGAAGACAAAAAAAACTTCACTAAATAATTAAAATCCTGGTTTTAGGACTTTTTAAAAGCTGATTTAAAGACTTTTTACAGGCATGGATAATTAATTTTAATCCTAGCTTGCACAGAAACACAGGAAGAATAGTAAGTTTAGTTATATGTTCAAAATCAACAAAGTTACTGTCATACCTGAGCAGAGAAAATATGTCAAATTTCCAGTCCCTTGTTGCAGTTACTGAATTCACACTGCTCACATAATTTTTCAAGACAGAAAACGCTTCAGAAATTAAGAGTTACTGTTATGGACTGTACCATCTCTTGTACTTCCTCTAGTTGATACTTCAAAGACAGGAGAGTTTTCTGCCCAACTAACTCCTCCAACAGATTTAAACCAGTGGCTAACAATCTTTCTCCAGTCCAAAAACTCTTAAAAATTTGCTATTGTACTTAAAAACACCAAAGAGCAACTGTAAACCTATCATCTGGTGGCTTCGTTTTCTTAGTTACTTTTCACAGCCTTCTACAACAGCAAATTGAAAACCATCAAACAACTTATCCAAAACAACTTTATAATATTTACCAAGAGACAAAAAAAAAAAAAAAAAAGACAAATCTAAAAATGTAATCTGTAAGGAATCTATTGCAATTTTCTACAGTTTGATAGAAAAATATCTACAGGTTTCTCAAATACCTTTCCAATAGCATGACATGCAAGCCTTTTATGTTCTATGAGCTGATTTACGTTGCTGTTTTGTAATATGGGGAAAAAACCTCTGATTTGCATTTACTCTATTATTTTTGACAATATCTTAAAATCCTTTAAATATAGCAGAAAAGGACTTTAAAATGTTGTCTGACATTGTGCAGCTTGATCATATTCATTAAAATAAATCCTTAGACATAAGTACCAATGACAAAATTTGCTGAGGCCTTTGTTGAGAAAAAAAACTTCAGCCTTGGAAAAAAAAAAAGATCTGAGCAGACTGCCATCATATTCAAGAAAGATCCTGCTGAATTCATCTTTTCGTACCTGTGTTGAGTTTCCATCCATAATACTATGCCAGGCTTTTGAGGGGTAGGAGAATGTGACAGATGAGCTTTGTTTACACTGCTTAGAGCAGAATGCAGAACTCTCTGATTTAGCTAAAATAATAGAACTGAATGTTCCAGGTTCTGTTTATATATGCATGGTTGCTAAACTGTAGAATAGAATGGAATGGACTAGAAATGGCAGCATGCAACAATGTCCAGACAGTCTAATGACACCCAAAGCACATACAGAGCAACTGCCAACTGCGCTAATGGTGCACTCTGTTGATTCTTCTAATTCAAAATTCTCTGTCTAAGGTTAAATTAAACCTTAGAGTACTTGAGTTGGACAGATTTAAAAATCCAAAACAAGGCATCCAATTTCACAAGACCAGACTTCCTTCCTTCTCATGAGGAACAGATTAAAAAAATTATAAAATTAAATCGCTCAGAAGGATGCATTGACACTAAACTGCAGACAATATATTCTTGCCTGTTACCAAGATACACAGCTACACTTTCTCAAGGTACATGCAGCACCTTCAAAATGCATAAGATTAAATATAATTAAATATAATGGCTGACAATAACAAAGAAAATAGTTCCTCTCTATGCAAAACCTTAGCATTCTCCTATGCTTTGCAGAAGGCTCATGACAGTATCCCATTTTGTGTATCACAACAATCAGATGGCTCACTAAAATCTACTCATCTCTACTGAAGTAATTTCTGCAAGATTTTACCCTGACAGGCACAAACTGGGTTTTTTTAACAGTATGTGGGAGTTACATGTTTTTCAATGAGGGGACTGTGGGCATCTGACAGAACTGGATGGCTTAGTTTGCATGCAGTGAGGAGTTTCTGTCTATGCAAGGAAGGATCAGGTTCCACATTTCACTTTAGTTCCCAAATGGTATCACCATTCTGAGCAGTAACAAGTACACTGTGTTTGAAATAAAATTTTTTGAAGTTTGGACTAGAAATAGAGGAAGAATCAGATCATGTTTCCTTTTCCATTCTATACTTACCCTGCCTCAATTACATTAGTTTTGTGAGCCTCTTTTCATGACCACAGTCAGTGGTTGTATAGATCATAAGAAGGCATGGAAATACATTGCAAAAATTGCCTTTTCACCCACCTATCCTACATAGCTATGCTGAAAAGAAGCAATCTTCACAAGAGTGAAAGAACCTGCAGGACTGTTTCAAACTTCTGAAAAGTCCCATCCCTTTCCCTTTCTCTCCCACCTTGTCTAGCTTTATCCCATTTGTCCTAGCTAAATCCTGAGATGAAGGAAAGTATCTGCAGGATAAAGACTCTCTGACTACGAAGGAGGAGCAGGACCATTCAGAGCAGACATGCAAGTTTCTTCTTCAAACTCATGGCATTTTGCTATAGACTTATGGAAGACCCTGAGAGATTATGTGTTCCAGGTGAAACACATGGAACAGGCAGTTAACATTCCCTGATTTTGACTTTGAATTGACAACTTCTCCATTCTGGCTTCTACCCTTTAGATTTCCTGCTCTCTTTTCAGAAAGACAAGTAGATTGTTTACTATTACTTGAGATTGAACCAAGCCTTCCAAACCTTACCAACACAGACATCAGACTTCACAGGAAAAGTGGGACTTTCAGCAGCTGTAGTGGTAAGCTTTGAAGTTGTCTCTGCTGCAGCATTTGAAGCTGAAACAAGCATTAATTACAACGGAGAGCAATCTCCTGTGCAAAGCAATGCAGATTTAAGGAGTCACATAGAACTACTGAAGCCAGGAAAAATATGCTGAGAACAATTCTGAGGAAACTTGTGCACATTCAAGTTAAGCACCAAACAACAGTTTAAAAAAAAGAAAAAAAATTATATAAGAAGCAAAAGGAAACTGATTGTGATAGACAATATTTTGTGTAAAAATTCATTGTTAGTTTTTGCTGAACATCAAAATGAAGAGGGGTTTTTTTAACCACAAGCTTTGCAATTTGTTCCATTTATCCCATCCCACAGAAACAATCACTGATAGTAGAGCTGTACAAAAGCATATACAGAATTATCTTTAAAAATATGCCTTATCACAGCAGTGCTTTGATTACAAGCACAATTTTATCCAATACGCTAAATGCAAAGGGGGGTGGAAAAACAAAATGTGAAAAAATCAATATTATCAACTGCATCATCAGAGCAGCCCTTTGCATAGGAAAGGCACAAATGCCTTAGGGGAAGCCATCTGTCTCTTCTAGTGTGCTTTGTAAACAGGCTTCATTTGCAACAGTTGTGTTCATATCTTTTGTTCAATACCTGACTTTTGTCAATGGCGTAGGTGGAAGGTAAATTTCCTCTGCATCACACTCTTATCGTGAGGATGTAACACAGCATTATCAGAAAGAACACTTCTGTATTAATACACTTTCATTCTAGCTGTATCTAAGAAATAAGTAGCAAGGACTTTTCCTAACTTCTGTTTGACATTCATATACAGTGACACAGGACATTGATAGAGTGATACAGCATTACAACAATTTTTCAACAATGAAGACCTGTATAACAGAAATATTGTCTAACTGTTTACCTAAACCAGTTTTGCTCTGCCTGAAGAGTAACCACATTCCTGACTTTCTCCAAATAATCACACCATTTAAAACTTAACACATGATTTTAAGATGTGCTCGCACGTCTTCATTTTAATAACAGAATGCCACTGATATCTTAATTTAGACAAGAAAAGAAGTGGTAGATGTCAAAAATGTTAGAAGAATATATTTATTCCCACTGCAGGAAAAGCCTCATGCTTTATAATACTGTTAGGCTGGATTATGCAAGCATGGTCATCTATCTAGAGGTCACAGAAGTCACTGCAGCACAGCACAAAGTTTGGAGAGAGGTACAGTAGTTACCTACAGTAGGTAACTTCCATAGCAGCAGCTATAAACTGACTGAAACACCACATAAATAAGGTAGATTAAGCTACACTGAGATCTGGCTTAAAAAAAGGAAGCTTACAAAAATTAGCAATTTTAACTAGCATAAACATTTACGGATTGCATGTGTGATGTATGCACTAATTTTCTATTTCTCCACCTTCTGAGCTAAGAATTCAAATGCAAGGTTTTAAGTCCATTTCTCAGCATAGTTCATGTCATTCCTTTATGAAATGTACTGTTTATCCTTTTCTTGATTTGATTTTACCACGTACATCATACCTTATGTTGACCTAACCCATTCCACACATAGAAGTACTTAAAACTGGTAAAATTGAGGAGAAAAAAAATACTATGTATGTTTGACACATCACCCATGAAGTGCATGTTAGCCATGCACTTCATGGGTGACTTTACAGAAAAGGAAGTTTAAGATTGGCATATATTTATCACAAAATCATAGAAAATGCTGAGTTTGAAAGGACCCACCAGGATCATCGAGTCCAACTCCTGGCCATGCACAGAACACCCCAGGAATCACACCATGTGCCTGAGAGCATTGTCCAAACTACACTAAAAAAAAATTTACTAAGAGCAAGCTGGTGGTGAAAGGATTGCAAACAGCCACCTATATTCCTATATTACAGTATCATAGTTGATAATGAAGGGACTTCTTGGTCCTAGATATCACCTTATACAGAGATATTAGCATGCTTTTATTTTTATTATTTTAGTTTAACCACTAAATTATTTTTTTAAATACAACACTGAAATTGCAGAAGTTTTCCAAAAACACAAGGTGGTTATTTTAAAGATGTAGCGACAATCAGAAATGCTACATCTACATGTAGCATCCACAAGCAGAATTGAATAATTCAATGTTAGAGAAATATGCACAGGAGAAGAACTTTCCCATAAGACTGTGGGCAAAAGCCCACTCTTTGATCCAAAGCAAAAACCCTGCCAAACAATCCTTGCTACTGTCAATAATAAACAAATATTCAGAAAAAGAAGATGCATAAATGGAACTTAAACTAGCTGCAGTTACCATAGAAACAAGCAAGATTTACTCAACACTTCCTACTCTGTTCCATTATCATTATCTCACGAACTCAAATGGAGAACATTGTTCCTATTCCTATGGAAACCCTGGAAATAGCCCACATTGTCACAGGAGATTAAGGCAATCTAGAACTCATCTCTTGGATTCATTTATGTGCCACTAAGGCCTATGAAAGACTAAAAATAACTAAACAGCCAGAGTTCATTTCTCAATAGAGATGAGCAGAATCTGAACTACTCCCTGTGAACAGCAGATAAGTAACAAACATCAAAAAGCAGTTTATGATCTATGAACAACCACGATGAACAGACCTGTAGTTACACTAACACACTGGAAGGGACGTTCTCAGGAGTTTTGTGCACTGTCTTTATACAAATGCCCTTTCATCCTTTTGCCATTTCTCTTATTTGTTGACCAAGATAAGGAAAAGGGAACTTTTATAATTTAAAATACATACAGAACTCTTTCATTCTCAGAAGTCCTAAAATAACAAACGAAATCAACAAAATCACAAAATGAAAAATAACAAACAAATTTAAAAAAATCACAGAAAAAAAAAAAGAAAAGAAAAGAGAGGGGGAAAAAAAGCAAAACCACCACCAAATCACTCAAGAACATGAAATATTCTGTGCTTTCTGCCTGTGCAGTCAGACTTGGAGGCTGAGAAAGGCTTTCCTCTTCTCCTCTAGTTCAGAAACCTAGAGCACAATGCAAGGGAGAATATGGCACTATTTATTTTTGCCCAGGTAGGGGAGTCTATAGGTGACACCAAACTCTGCTTAACTATCTAAGAAAATTTGTAATTTCATAGCCAATAGACTGCAAAACAAATTTTTTTATCAAAGAATGCATGTGCTTCACTACTGAAAAACTAATGTCAGATTTGTATTTGTAAAAGGCTTGAAATATTATGAGTATGAAAGACTAAACCACCGAAGAATACATTCAATTTCTATTGTCTAGTCCATTAGTACATTTTATTCTAAATTAAGTGTCATTAAGATTAACTGAATCCTAAGAACACTACAGGTGCTCAGAAAACAACTCACATAATTCCACAACAAGACTGGTTACAAGGCATTTCCAGGATGAGAGGGTCCCACAATGGGAAAAAAGAGAAAGAATTAAAATTTATGAGAGCTTTGTTTATCCTTGAGAAAGCTCCATATTCTAATTCTGAGATGTTCCATTCTCAAGGTTGCTCAAGGTTTCTCTTCCTGCTTTGCAAATCTAGTAAAATTGCTGATATTGTCAAGAATGCTGTCGAAAAATCTGTATGTATATCAAATGAACCTGCCTCTCCAATTTTGCATCTGTCAGGGATACCAGTTTATCCTTTGAGCTCCTATTCTCATTAAAGACAACCATTACTATCTTTGGAACTAGGGAGAAACCCCACATAATAAACCAAAACTAAGTAGTATATAGCACACTTACATATTTTTCTCAGGAAAATTTACTATAAATACTTAAATATTTATAAATCCACTGGCTTTCCTTGCTTGCATTTTTTCAACATACTCCACCACCTCCTAAGCAATACACCTGAACATACTACTTAAAAACACAGAAAAATCAAGACAAACCCCATCAGTAAGTTTAATGGCATTGCTTCATGTATATTTTTCCTCTCTAGTGCACTGTTGATACAATTTTTAATCAATCTCCTCTTTATGACATATGTATGAACAAAACCTATAACTTACCTAAGCAGAAACAAAACTGATATATTTAAAATGTTTGCTTGTACAAGAGTATTGCAGCAAATTATTATTACATTTCAGTACTACATGTGTTTATAATCAAACTGTGATCATTATAAACGAATTAGGAAACCCAAAGGCTGAAATTTTTATAGTGTTGTATTTCCCTGAATGAGCAATGAGGTCTTCTAGCATCTTCAGTAGGGTCTAAATCTTTCCACAGTAAGCATTTAGTGCACTATTTACTGGATGGTCTTTGATTTAGACTTTTAGCCATGTTTGGAAGTTTTGATATCGATTTCTATAAAATTGTAACATGTAGACCTTGCAAAATGAGACCCTTTGCCGAGCAGAGTCCCAAGATAATCCCAACTTTTATTACTAACCTCAAAATTCTGTTCTATCTTGCCAAAACATTTGTAAGGCTTGCAGTTTTCAACCTTTGAACATGTAGGACAGTCTGAGCTGGGGAAAAGAGAATGACTGCTGAATTTTTTGAATAGATGAAGAGAATGTAAAAACAATTATATAATCCAAAGAAACTATATTACAGAAAATTTCTATTTAATTTAAAATGTATACTAGAAAACACATTATCACTTGTAATTTAAAAAAAGCCCCTTCATATATAACTTCCTTATCTTTAGGTTTTTTAACTGTAGTTAGTAAGTATTAGGAAAGCAACGCAAATAATCTTCTAATTAAATAACTTAGTAATAAACAGTTCTTCTCTTTCTTTCAGTGCTGACAATATAAAAGACATTTTGATCATGCAATGCTTAAAAAGTAAATTTGCCTGTTTTCAACTGACTCTGTCCTTTAGGTACTGTGAGAGTCAAGGCAGAAACCAAAACCACCACATGGTGTTTAGCACAAGCTATATAAAGCTCATATCTCTGTTATTTGCTTACAGGCCATGTGTTAAAAATAGAACAAACAATAATTTTCTTCACGATTTTATCTCCTGGATTTGCAACTGAAATAATGATTTTTCTTTATCAGTTTAAAGGAGAGTCCACATTCAACTGGGTCCTAGATTGAACTGTGTCAACTTCAACAATATACATATGACTTTATTTTGTCTATCAAACACTCAACCTAATTAAGGAAATCTTTTTCTTCTTACTCAAATGATTAAAAAAAAAAATCATTTCAGGAAGCTAAATCAGCTCATAAATGCCTTTAATTTCCTGCATCTTCAGATTAATTATGAATGTTTCTGATTCTTCTTTAGAAACCCATCTCAGGAATTTTTATCCAAAACTTGCATCATCTACAGCATTATACGGCACTTCAAAGTAAATCATATTTCCCTGAACAGATTTTAAGTAAACTGCTACCTTCTACTATTATTTATATTTATGCCACTCAACATCAACTGCAAACAAAACTGCATGGGTTCAATTAAATCATGTACTTATGCAGTTTAATATGGACACATTTTTAAACCGTACATCAAATTCTCATCTACGTTGTTTAAGAGTAAAAGTCACATTTTCAATGGTTGCATCACCAAGAACACTACATTCCAGTTGTGCTTTTAAAACCTAAAGTATGAGGAGAAAAGGATATTCTGACCACACAACTGTAGGGACTGTGCCTAGCCAGCTACACTACTTCAAAAAACAAAAACAGTTTCTTATTGAAGGGCATTGTGGATCACCCTCTATAAATCTCTTCCTCCAAAGCCTGCCCTTCAGATGAAATTGGGTAGTGTGAATATTCCTCTGTGCCTAAATCACTTCTGAAATGTCAGGAGTAGACATTTACTCCTAAAGCAGTAAGAATGTTTATTTCCATTTCAGTACTTCTATCTTTACAATATTTACATAAACTACTGAATCAACTGCAATATTAGTAAAATCCCATGCACCTGCCACTTTTATGTCTATTCTGCCTATTCTTGCTGTCATTAACAGAATTATAGACTAGGAGACACTAAGTTGACATAGTGATAAAGCAAGTAATGGTCAAATGTTTTGAAAATTTGATGGTTTAATTATTTAAAATTTCCCATTATCATTTCTTATGATGCTCACCACAACAACAAAGAAAAGAAAACTCTTTTTAGCAAAATGAAAACTACTCCTACAGACTCAAAGTACAGGAATCTGTTTCCTAATGGTTGTCTGCTGGAATTAAAACAAAAAACGCTCTGAGGAACCATGAGCAAAGGGTACACGTGGAGATATTAACAAGATGCATTTGAGAAACTATTCTTTCCAGTAAACCTGCTCTCCAATAGTCACATTGTGAGGGAGTAGCATACTAAGAAATTATACAAGCATTTCATACTGAAGAACCAGACATAACTGACCACTTTTGTGAAGCAACACACAAAACTGATAGCACCAATTCTTCTGTGCTCCGAAAAACTAAGAAAGAATAGATGCAAACAATATCCAGTTTTACATAAGAGCACCAGTATAAGAAACTTTTGTGCCAGGGAGACAGTTAATTCTGTCAGTGTTCTGAATCACTTCCACAGAGAATGTGCAAAAGTTCTTCTGCATATCGAGATTAATTTGCACAATACCTGTACCTTTGGCTTCACCTAGTTAGCTCTATCATGTGTAACTAAAAATACCACCAAAAATTAAACTACAACCCTGGGGTGTTTTTTCCACAACTCACAGCAAACACTGCTGACAGGACCAGACATCCCTTATGAAGAAGTTTCACATAGAGTTTCAGAAACTTTATTTGAAAGAGAAAACTTAATTTTAATCAAAAGCAAAATATTTCAAGGTGTGAGCAAGTTTAAATTTCTCCTCTCTTTGTTTAGTCTTTAAATGTAATTCTTCCTCTAATCAATGGAATGGGAGAGGAGGAGATTAGGAATATGGTTGGGTTTTTTCAACTTTCATTTCAGTTATAGAACTCTTCCCTCCCTCACAACCACCAATGAATTAAATGTTTTTAAGAAAACTAGTGTGGAGGGGAATCATCTCTATCAAAGACTCCAGAGTGTTTGTCGAGAATGGGTTGAATCATTTCACTGTCTCCAATGACCCAGATCATGAATAAAAAGTAACATCCCTTACTTTCCAGCAGATGCACTGAAACACGAGTTCATAAATTCTGTCAGAAAAAAATAATTTACTACAACAAACAGACAAACAAAAGTTATGTTTCAATTAGTTCTACAGCTACAAAGGCCTTCCAGTCTATATTTTAAAGGTTGTGTACTGATTTTCATCTATTATCTTAACAGAAACATTAGATTTCACTAAAAAAATGTGCAAATGTTGATGTAAATGTCCAATTTACGCTATGACACTATGACCTGTAAACACAAATTTTTGTCCTGTATTTTCCATACTGTTGGCCTTTATTTGGCCTAGTAGGTAGCCAAAAAGTTTAAGTATTAAAGAGGTAACTATAGGAGCACCCACCATACAAATATTTGTTTCAACATTCCCAAAGCACTTGTGCAAACTGATCTGATAAATTAGAAAGTTGTTTTGTAAGGTTACTAGGAAAGAAATTAAAGTGTCAAAGATACAGTGACAGATTTCAGTAGAGACAGGTCCAAAAAGTAGTGTGCTTAGATTCCACAAACAGCACTCGACATTCCACTAAGATTCACTGTGAAGAAAATGGCTGTCCAGGTAAGAATAATGATTGAAGTTTTTTCCATGAGCAGAAAACACAAATAAGCTTCTACTTCACACTGATGTGTGTTCAAGATTGGCCTAACTTGTCTCCTTCATTTCTCAAATAAAACCAGGCAGCAGTTACACAACTGCCTTCAGGTGATCATGCTGAACTGAAGATCAATTATAACTCTTCCCAATTCCATCTTCAGTGGGCTGCTTTTTAAGTTTCTTTTTTTTTTGTAAACATTGAATGCATAAGACTGATTTTAATTTAAACTCGCACAACGAAAAACTGTACCATAATTTTTTTAGCTGCAGACATCTCATATGATTTTGATTTCATAGAACTGTGAAATCACCAGTTCTTCTTCAGGGGAAAAAAAAATTCCACATTTTGATTCAGAAATATAGCTATCAGGAAGAGGCTGTATTAAATTAGTAGGAATTAATGAGTTAAGTCCTAATATTTTCAAACAATTTTGCTACATCCTATATGTACAAATAATGTGAATATTACCTCTAGCACAAATGTTCATTGAACATATAGCAAATATATCCACAAAGTAAAATTTAAATGAACAGCCAATGTTCATATTGGAAATGGTCCTCCATGAATCTTGTCAATTCAAATAATGAAACTAATGAGTGTTATATTAAAATAAATACATCTTGTTTTCTGAACTAAACAAAATGAACTAACATATTCCATACCTTGCTACATATTTCTCAGATAGTCATATTCATAAACCCAGGTGTGCACAATACCTGTTGCTCACACCTGACTATAGATATACTCTCAGAAAGAACCTAATCCAGCAATATTGGTCAGCTACTCTGTTAGAAAATGCAATGGTAAACTAAGTCATCAAATAGAATTGAATGAGTTCTTCCAGTATGTTGAAAAAAAAAATACAGTATAATGTATTTTATATCATTTATATTAGGTTTTTGTCTTGATTGTTGGTTTATATTTCTGCTCACATATAGCTCAGTAAAAACAACACAGGCCAATTTCTCACTGCATAGCTAGGAGCAGAGGATTCTGGTTTTGGGTGATTTCTACCCTTGATACTTGAATTAGAACAAGAAGCACAACTAACATTTATCTTTTTTAATGCTGAAGAGTTGAAGAAAACATGCAAAATGCCACTTTTCATAAGACAATATGTCAACATGCCAGTTTCACATAGAAGATATATAGTGCTCAAAGCTGCAGTGAACACGCTTTCAAGCTATAGATAAAAGTCAGCAATTAACAAAAGCAAATGGGAAGAAGATATTTTTAGGAAAAATAATCAAAATAATATTCTTGCAGAAACAAACAATACAGTGGCAATTGAGACACCTCAACTTTTTACTGTAAAAGACTTGACTGAGGAGTGCAATGTCTTTTCTTTTCCTCCCTTCCCTCCCCCATCCAAATAATTACTCTATAGACCCAAACTGACTCACCTAAAAAAATCCCTTAACCAAAATAAACAAAGACACAAATCCTTTTTCAGTTTAACCCAAAAGAGTTACAAAGTCTCCTGGGATTCTCAGAACTTTTAAATGGGATTTAAATCACTTTAGCTGTTAGTTTATAAGTACATGCATTCTAACAAGGAAACTACTTAAAATGACACAGGAGACACCTACTGAACTCCACAGAAAACCCTTGGCAATTTAGTATTTAACAAGGCTCTAATGTAATTATATTCAAATAAAGCAGAAAACTATTGATTTTTTTTCAGTAGATCTTTAAACCACATATTATCAATATGTGGTTCTATTTGATACATAACTGTTCACATGTTTGAAGGATTTCCTAAGAGAACATACTACTAGTCTATTGAAAATTTCACAAATCTCGTTGCATAGCCAATTCAAACTTGTCTTTGCTTTATACTTCTGACCACTATGTACACTTGTAACACTGTGCTTATTTTCCAAATTGGCTTCTGTTTTTCCCAGCACAATTTTAATTCCAGATAAAACAGGCCTAAAGTTTTATCACCTAATATGAAATTATTAAACTCACTCTTTGTAGCACAGTTCAAAATCATGGTGACAGAGTACTGAAGTACTGAAGAGTACTGGGGAGTGGTCTGGAAGTCAGTTTTTCTTATTTACTGTCTCTGTCTCTCTTACAGTGGGAATTAGTCTGCTATTTTTACTTCCAAAAGAGAAAACTGGGATTGATTCAGTGCTGATGAAACAAACCAATCAAAAATCCTCCACTAATGCTCAGACACAGTGCTTCTTAAAAAAATGTTCTTTAAAATGAAACCAGAGAAAATCATAGAAAACTTACAAGTACTCTGCCAGTTAATGTCTGGGCAGATATCATGACTCCTGCCCAATCCTTCACAGACGTCATCCATCCCACTTCTGCTGCCACATTCTCCTCTTTTTCATCTGTTGGTTTGCAGGCTCCATCTGCCTGTGTGTCTCCACCACCATTGATCTTCTGGGCCTCCTGCAAAGTAAGTATTTGGATTAGTTAATGTTTAGCGATTTGACAAGGAAAGCCAGAGCAAAGTTATGGCTAAGAAATGCTATGAAAAACAGAAAATAGGTCTCGCTGGATTCCTGATAGATGAAATTAAGAACCTACTTGGATGTATCTCTTTGGAAATTATAGAAATAGAAGTGTTCTATACGGCACCAGACTAACACTAGATAATAATATTCTCCTTGACATTACATCTTAAAAACATATACTTGGCATCAAATATGCTATATGTTCCTTCCTTATAAGCAGCATAAGTGACAAGAGCTCTGTATGCAATTATACAGCTACCTATAAATGAATTTGTCGCATATACACTGAAAGACCTTTGATTTATTAGTTCAAAACAATGCATACTGAGTGTGAACATAATTTATGCACAACTTTAATTTAATATCACTAGAATTAATTATCTGAGTAAACCTTCACTAATAACCATGATGTAACAAGACAGTAATTACCAAGTGTAGGGGAACAAAATACACCATAGAGAATCTGCAGGGAGCTGCCATGCTATCAGTGAACCAGTTTTTCAATGAAAGTGTTTAATGTATCACAGGAATTATTCTGTCAGTAAGTGGCTCTCACAGAACGGAGAGCTAGAAATTAAAGAGGAGCCTCAGCTGCACCAAGCTTACTGATGAGTCACAGGCACTGGAATTCATATCTGTCTCTCATGGATGTTGCAGAAAGGGTGCCGTGCTCTGTAACTGCCTGCTATGTGCTACAGTCACTGGTGCTGCACAAAAATCAAGGGAAATGACAGGAAAAGCCAGCCTGGATTGTATAGCATTTAAAACAGACCACATGCAAAGTATCAGACTGTGCCACAAGCGTGCCTTTGGTGACAGCATAATACTAATGACTTCCTGAAGACTTGACAAGTTATGCTAAACAAGCAGAGGGGAGGCAGCACGATTCAGTGCTGAAGGAAGTACCAAGCACTTGAACTTCTCACATAGATCTACACTACTGCTTCAATCTCTCTGCACAGACCAACAGCTTGAAAGATCTTGTTTATAGATGACTTGTCTGTAGGTCACTAAGCAGGAAATCAACTGCCATTAATGCCCTTTGGGATATCTATTATACAAGCAAAGATGCTTGACGCTGGTTATGTGATTATTATTACTACAGTAGGAATACTACACTGTGAGGATCAAAACACATAGCTGTGAGACGGCCTTGAGGACACAGCTGGACATAAGGGTACAGGCACTTCCTGACAGTACTGAACTAATAAAGCAGTTGCATTGAATCTGTCAGCAAAGAACAGTAGAACAACGCTAAAAATGTAATATGGAGACCAACAGTTGTTTTTAGAGAATTGCAGCATCACAACTTAATTAGCTAATCAGGTTCTTTCTTCTCTGACAGTTTCCCTCCCAAAAAGCAGGCTCTGTGTTCTTACTAACAATTACAGCACAGTGCATGATGTGGCTGTATTGATAATAACATATTATTCAGAGTTACAACAGTAATTCAGTACACTTCCTAAGCAAATAACCAGACAGAAGATAAAAAGTACTTTGTATTTGCATAACTGGACCTCATTCACTGACAAATTTGGACACAGTGAATCAGATGTTTTGCACTCAGCATTGAATGACATATCCTGCACTGCACACGCACAGAGCACAACCTACAGAAATGAGCTCATTGCAGAGGACAGTGATGTACAGCACAGCATGAGGCATTTCCAGCAGAGTAACACCTGGTTGGAGGCAATTTGTGACCCATAACATCACCAAGCTGTATAGATCAGTCCCAAAGAAATGCCTTGACCACCATCAGGGTTTTGATTATAATTCAAGAAAGAGAAAACTAGGCTCAATATAGCAGACATTGTAATAAAATAGAACATTGAAGCTAGACACATCTCCAAGGTTCTGGTCACTCTCCCCCAGAGTCTCCCTGACCCCTCTGTGGCTCAGGATGCCATTTCAGCCCTGTCCAGGGCCACCTGCTCCCACAGCCCTGTCCTATCCAGCCTTAGTAAGCCAGATCCCACAGCCTGCCCAACCCACAGTCAGTTCCCCTTGCCTAGCCTGATCCACAGGCTAAGATCCCAGGCTGGCACCCAGAAGGCTCCTGGCAGTCAGGGCTCTTGTCCCACCACCCCAGCCAGGGATCTGGAGCAGGACCCTGGTCCACAGGGAGCCCAGTGTTGTGACAGCTACTGACTGGTTAAAAAACTACACATTCCATTTATTTCTCTCTTCCCACCAGTCTCTCTGCCTTTTGTAACTGCTAGAGCTTGTCTTTCGGAATGTAGACTTCACACACCAGATTTTGCTGCATGGTCCTCCTCTGCATTGCACAGCAAGCTTTCATACTCTGTACAAGTTTATACTGGATGAATTAATGTGATTTTCATAGTAAAGGAGTTTTAATTATCTCTTCCTCTCAGATAAGAAACTGAGGTGGTAATTAAGTGCCTAACTCAGTCACTAGAGAAGTCATTGGCAGAGTGAGGATGAAATCACTGTCTTTTTTGATTTTTCCACCTAGTATCCTCTGTTTAACATCATAGGGATTCATACCTTGCTAAACCTTCATAACTACGGATTTTGACACAGAAAGTCACAGAAATACAGATCACTGAACAAAAAGAGCTGAATTAAAAAGTACATTTTATGTTAGTGAACTTAGAAATATTAAGGTTGCAAAATTCTGTTATTGTGTACGTGTTCCTTCCTTACTCCCAACCTTTTTGTCAATAGATGCTTTTACTCATAAAACTATAAAAATAATTAAAAATCTCCTAAGACTCAATAAAATAGTAGGCAATTTACTTAACTGAAGGAGAAAGGTAGTTTTTACATTTTGAAAAGGTTTTCATAGCCTAAGTTCTTTTTGTTATATTGACTTTTGGTTGCCAGTAGAATAAAACAGTAAGTCATTGACAGACCTATTCACTATTTGATTCTCTAAAGGTATTAAAGTCTGTAATACGTTTGAATGGCTGTATTTCTATATTTATGCCACTTACTCCACCTCTACTAAAATCTCCCACCCATATTATTTCTAGAATGTAAGTAAAACAATTATCCCCTGCCAAGTATCATTTGGAGCAGACTCTCATGATCAGCCTAGCTCCTACCACTATTGCAGCTATAATTATTATGCAGATTAGTTGCTGCTATGTAATATTTTTGTTCAGCTTGGATATTTTATATTTTTCCATCTACATGGCTAGCTTCTTATCTTACTTAATTGGCAGCTGAGTATTAAGAAAAGTTTGTCCTAAGTCATTACGTCATTATGCAGAAATGAGGAGGTTTAAAGACTTCTTTTATTTACACTGAGTACAAATCAGACCTGTTATCAAGTGTATAGTCTGTTCCACTGCTATTTCTTCACCTCATAGCATTAAGTAACCAATACCAAAACCTGGAAAAGGTGCTTAGAATAATAACCTGACAATGACAATAATTGTTTAATTATTTACAAGTTCAGTATTACAAGTAAGGTATATTTATCCACTCTGTTTACTCTGTTCATTATTTTAATTACTTGAGGACAGGAACATTCAGGTAGGTTAAGTGAGAAGCAGGATATTTTGTGAAACATATATTTCCTGAACCTAATGACAAAATGGAAGACATGATGAGGTGTACAGGCATCAGGACTCATTATTCTACCAATCGTTTAACAAAGACCTGGACCAGAAAGTTCAATGCTTTGTCTCCTATTTTCAATAATAAATATTGATTTAGATTACCTAAGTTCTAGAATGCTTAAACACAGTTAACCTTAAGGAAGAAGAATTCAGAACGGGAAAAGACACTCAAAACCATTTAATGGTTGTGAAAATGTAGTCCTGCCTGCTCCATTTCACCTCTCTATAACACCTGTACAAACCTAGAACCACTGCATAGACACTCCATTCAACCCAGGACAACATGAAATAAAATCAGAAGATTATTATGAAACCTTAAAACATCTAAAAATAATTTGTCTTTTTAGAAGCCCTAAAAACACAGGATACCATAAAGACTCTGAAGTATGGTACTGAAAAAACTTGATCACTTGTTAAAATATGTTAGAAAACACAGGAAACAGGCAGGTAATGTGAGGGAAAAGAACTGAAACAAAGAAAAGGACTTGATATTCCCATTTATCTAACATCTAACTAATTGAATATCACAAAAAAGTCATAAAGTATCACCTGTAAAGAGAATACAGGGCATTGAGTCATGCCCACATCACTCAAGAGAAGACAGTATGCTCAATTTAAGTAGAGGTTCAAAAACAATAACACTAATATAGCAAGTTCAGTATCAGCCTTTGAATTTCATCCTAGATAACACGAGATGAGAAAAGGCCTGCCAGAATGGCAGCTGCACCTAGTTCAAAGTATGCAGTAATAATTCAGTAAGAAAATATAGTTTGGAGAAGTTAGGAAAGGGCTGCTAATTGCAGGTTGCTGGCATCCTTATTGCCATTAACCACCCTTCAATTAATAGCACTGTATTCCTAGACCCTACATCTTAAGAAAGGTTTTATATCAGGTCAACAACACTTCCATATTGGCCACTCTTATACATTAAGAATCTATGTTTATGTTCCTTTCCTTTACATTCATCAGTTTTCCCCAAAGCCACCAAGAGATGCTATGTGAAGAGGAATAATTTTGCATGTAAGACTATTTCTCCTTTCTGTTAGACAAACCTCTAAAACACTGAGTTTAAAATTATTAGACTTGTATCAATAATTTAATTCCGTGTCCTTAGATACATTAACTCACCATTTCAATAAGTCCAAATAGGGGTCTTAAATTTATACAAAACCATAATATTATGCTTCATTCTCAGAAGCTGGGCAATGAACAGTGCACGATAAGACTCCAGGTAACTACTGAATACATTGCCATGCCAGATGCTTTCCATCAGATATAGTTACCATCTGCAGTCTTCATCTTAATAGTTACTAAGTACCAATTCATCCAATGATAAAAACAAGTAAAACAAGAAAACCCTGAAGCAGTTCACCTGCTCTAATGCAGTTTAGGAAACACAGGTTTTCACTGGATTATTAATAAACAAAACAAATGGGAACGTGAGAAATGAATAGCTGCATGGAGACTTACAAACCTCTTGGAAAACAGTCAGTCTTGTAGGAAAGAGAAAGCAGAGGCTAAACTAAATGTGAGCTAAACTGGCCTGTCCACAGCATCTCCTTGAATATTAGGTTCATAGACAAGTCATTAAGTTACATTGACGTCAGTTATCATATTGTAGCTACAGTTTGACTGGTTTCAAAGGATTAATTATTGATACCAAGACAAACATTATTCCTTTCACTGAATAGAAGAAACAGAATGATCTGTGGAAAAGATAGCTGATGAGATAACCAAGCATTTTGCTCTCATAAAATATTCATAAGTTATATAATTTGGTGTTTGCGAATTTGGTAGGTTAAGAAAAGTAAGTCAAAAACAAGAGTACAAAAGTTTTCTTATTAGTTTATGACTGAGATGTTAAGCTCCTGTGAGACTATTCTTTTTGTTTTCTATATTCCTGCAGGAATTCTGAGAAACATCTCACTGGTCCTTAATAACAACCAGAGCCTTACTTTCTGTGCCGGTCAAAAAAAAAGAACAAAAAAACACACCACCCACTTTTTTTTGTTTGTTTGTTTTCCAGTGACCAGCTTTGCTGTTGCATTTGTGCAGACTTTAAGTAATCCTGACAGATTTTTTTGTTCTGTGCCCTTCATATTTCCGGTATGGGTTACTTGTATAAAATCCCTTTTTCATGTCATTGCTATGACTGACAAAAATTGCTGCAGTAGAGGAATTAATTCTAAAACCTTGACCTGAGAGGCAAGGGAAACTAGATTAGTAATATATAGTGTTCCACACACGATTCCCCAAATAGTACAATAGTCTGTCAAATGAAGGGTTCCTGGGTATGGTTCTCACTTAAGAATATGAAACAGCACACACCTACGTTATTTGAAATCTGAAGAAAGTACAAAAAGATTCAGTTCAAAGATTAAAAATTTCTACATATTAACAGCAGTGTTATAATGTAACACTTTCATTGATGTGAAACAATATTTCCAAATAATTGGAAAGTTGACTGATAGATTTCCATACCAGCCTAAGAATAGAGAGGCATGCTGGAAGTCCCTGTTGTGTCACCAAATTTTGCAAGTCCTCAGCCACACTGTGTAGGGTCTTCACCTCATAGCTACAGAACAGAATTACAGTGGTTCTGTTGCATAAGGATCTTATAAAGATAAATATTTTTAGTGTTTCAGTATTACACAAATGGAAGACAATGCAGGCATAGTGTAGGGAATCAGAAAATAAGACACTAAAATCTGGTAAAGATTGTTAGACTAGTTATATAAGACAAACATATTAAGATAGATGTGTAAAAGGGAAGCAATTAAGAACTATAGGCATTATAGTGAAATGAAAAAGGACAGTCATTACAGACTTACATGCATCCAAATGGACAAACAGGGTGTTTTTTAAAAAACATGATTGGTTCAAGTTAGCAGGAGTTTATATCAATAGTTACACAGACTTTCACCATAAGTAGTCTTAAATAAAACAGAAATTAAACTTGTAAAAATATATTAAGCACTATCAGATGGGACTTAGTTACCAAAACTATAGAAAAGAAGTGTCCATTAATGGAAAAGCATAGAGAAGGGTAGAAAAGTACATGCATTTCCTGTTATCCTCCCATTTTACTTCTTCCCACCCAACAGAAGGCAAATCAAAGTAAGAACACAAGTGGAAGTAAAAGTAATTCAGGCATTGTCATGAAATAAAAACTGCCAAATTACTTATATCCTATGAAATGATTAATCCAGAGAAATTTCTTTTTGTCACAGACGATAAAAAAATTTAAATATCATTAACCCAAAAGTCTCAAAGTGCTTCACAAATGCAAGAAAAATGTCTTAAAAATGAGAAAAAAAGTAAGAAACAGTGGGAAAATCACCTAACTTGTTTATGCTGATTACAGGAAGTACTCTAGCTGATTGCTTGTAATTTTGTTTTTGTTGTTACCATTAGGTAGTATGCAATTCCAAGTTTTTCAATCATCACCTCTTGGCACATTTTTTAGTACCATGAAAGGATGAAAAATACATTGAAAAAATAAAACATTTGATTTTTCACAATTTTAAGAGAAATATCAGTAGTAAATATTTTATAATCTATGTGATCTAGATTATAAGAGTAGTTTTTACAAAATAATTGTGTGGTAGAAGCCGAAATAAGAAAACTACTGAAATAACTATTCACTGCCAGGAATAGTCGGTATTAAAATAGGTTATTAAAAGGTTCTGAAAACAGAAGGTTTATTGCACGAAGAGATATTCACAAATACTATGCACAAAGTAAGTATCAAACTGCTTTGTCAGTGAAGGTAAACTTCACAGTATCTCTTCAGTTGCATACTTTTCTCCATCCTGCTCAATCACAAAAAGGGAGGTTTTTACCTACTAGCAAACCATACACTTTTTCATTGCATTAACTTCATTATGATTTCTTGCTTGTGCTATCAGGGGTCTCCAAGAGAAAGAGATGCAGACTGAATTGTAAAAGGAAATTTTCCCCCTCTTCTATGAATTACAGAACAGCAAGGCACTTAGCACCTGTGACTAAAACTCATGCTCAAAATCACCTCTCTAATACCCAAAAATCACAAAGAATCCATGGATTAGGAAAGGCAGTACACAGCTTAAGAGACACAGCTTATACAGTATACAGCTTATGAGACAGAGTCTCTAAGCACAAGGTACTGTAACTACTCCAAAACTAGAATCTTGATCTTTATGTAAAAGGAACTAACTACTCCCTTCCTGAACTGAAAGAAAAGGTTTTCATCTTTAAAACTTGGCGACAGGAATTTTAGGTCTTCATTTTCTTCAAACATTTTCAAAAAGAAGGGATGGACTTAAACACTCGTGTTTTCTATTTTGTGTGAAATACAAATTATCAATATTTTAGGGAAATATAGGCAAGCTTCATCAATACTAAGCCTTTCAATTAGAATTTATCTGCATTTACATTTTTAAAAAGAGATTTATGATTTTTCACAAGATTTTAAAGGTAACAGGGTAAAAGATGAAGGAGAGTTCCATTATCTGCCAAATTTGACAAAACAGTAATCTCTAAAGCCTTTTTTGATTCAAGGGTAGTATATAACATTTATTCTCATTGTATTAAAGCCATAAAGGAAAGCACAATGAATTAAAGGCAGCTCTCAGTAAGATATAAAGCCATATCTAAGCCTTCATTGATGTAGGAAATTAAGTTCCAGTATATAGCACATAAATATTTGAAGAGTAGCAGGTCAGTCAATAAGTAATTAAAAATATTTACTAGCAGACAATACTTCTCACTCAGAGATTACAGAGTGCAATGCAGCTTACAGACTGCAAGAATTTGGTGCAGGGGGAGTCAGAAAGCACCCAGTGTGCAGGAACCTGGAGAAAAGATATACAGCTCTACTTGTCAAAATATTTAAAATGCAGATTTATGTACAAAGTAACTGTTTCAATGATTACTTTGAAATAATTACATTAAACTTAGCATTTCCCCCTAAAAGATCAATTACATCACATTGTAAGATATGTGTAAGTGCTATTATTTAATCAAGTAGCTATGGCCTCATTTATTACCCACTGCTATGGAAACAGTTTTGTGTAATCTGAATCTCATGACTGCCTTGCATAAATGGTAGACAGAAGTTTTTAATCCATAAGGAATTTTTCTTCTTTTAGGTTAAATTTCTTTTAGGTAACATACATTACTTAGGTTCACTTCCTAGACACTAAATAGCAGCATTCAAATTATCCAATATCAACACTTGTATAGACTACAAATACTGCATCTGGTACATTTATGATGCAAGGAAACACACACAGTTCCTATAAATTCATGGATACTGACTGAAATCTAAGGCAGAGAAGAGAGGAAAGTCAAATTTCTGTTTGACTTGCATATTATAGCTCCATCAAATTTTATTTATGCTATATAGAATGAGTACAAGCTCAGTGGATTATCTTTGACTTTCTTAACCTCATCACTTTAAATAACAGGAATAACAAACTGGCACAGAGATCATCTCCAGCTCTTTGTGGGCATTCCAGTGATGCACTGCTAGGAACTGATGCATGACTGTGACATTGAACATAGCCTTTTTAAGCAATCAGAAGTTGGACTAGTGGAAAATAAAGATACATGGTGTCCATTCTTGGCTCTCATAACACATCCTGCTCCTGGCAGGATTGAATCTGCCTGTGCTAAAACTTGTAGATGAAGCTCCTACTCTGACAGGTCATTTTCCAAATGAGAACAGCAACTCTCTGAAGTTCCTCAGAGGGCTGAATGCTTAGAAGCAGCCCTGGCAGAGTTGCCTTTGTAGCAGAGGGCAGGTGAGGTGCTTAAAGGCAGTCATTGTTCTTTCTCATGAGTCTGCAGTTTTGGGTTTCAAAATTTATCAAACCAGCAAATACAGCATATGTCACAAAAATATGTTACCTCTGAATACTCCCTCTGCCTATAAATTATGCATGCAGTTATTGTCACCTGATCAGGAAAGATAATGAACAGATGTGAGAGGATAGGTCAATTTAAATTTTTAGCTCTTTTTCTGAAATTAAATAATAGTAAGAAGAAATGAAAATATAACTATTTTTAAATCATCACAAATATTAAGTTGCTTGACCTTCATGGGAGCAGAACTGGACAATGATGAATAATAAAGTTAATGTCTCTATGAAGACTTCAATCTTGAATGCCCTTTGTTTATATCTTGCAATTTTGTGATAATGGGACCACTTTATTACAGGGTCCAGAACTCTCATTTTTTTCTTTTAAATTTTATATGAATTATTCTGATAAAGAATTCACAGCAGCATAAAGATTGAACAGTTCATCAAAGCAGGCTGTCACACTTTACACTATTCACAATCTGTGTTTTACAGAACCTACTCATCAGCTTGGAGCTTAAGAGACTTTCTCCATTTACAGTGCTGCATAATTACCTCACACGGCTTCCCAAGACGCAAGTGCCCCCCATAATTTATCTATGAATGAGATTCATTGACAATCCCATACAAGTATCACACAACGTTAAAAATTTTACCTTAAACTACTTGTTAAAAGAAGAAAGGGCTTCATTAAGATAAAAAAAAAAAAAAGTAATGATTCATCCATCAGTAATTCACATCTTCCAAATACCTGCCTCTAGCTTATTCAGCAACAAGACATTGAAGCAATATATATAACTAGAAGACGCATTTGAGAAGTAAATAAATCTCTGCATTTCAGATTCAGTTGATGGAAATCAGGAAAAAACTGTAAGATCAGATTTTTTTTCCAGTTTAAAAGTATGATTTTTATCCTCAGAAACTAGTTCAACAAGAAAAACAGAATCTACATGGCATAACAGAAGTCATATGTAGCATGCTTCCCATTTTGTCTGCAAATACACAACCCTAAGAAGAGTATTAAAGGCTATTTTTCTTCCTGGACACTTTCTAAATCCTCACTGGTATCCTGGTATCATGGGATGCACTGTGCATAATGCAAATGTTTCATTTTATTAACACTTTAAAGTGCTCAATACACTAAAAGTGATGTGCAATACTCAGGCACTTTTACCTGATGTCCATGTTGGCAATCACTACTGCCTAAAAGCATCTAGTGGTCCACACCCCAGGCTGCAAAAGATTTCTGCTAAATCAAATGAACTTCCTGAGAAGGAAGCTTCTTCTTCAAGACCAATTCATATATCAGGTTTTTGTACTGTGCTGTTTAAATAAGACTAGACTTCGAATACATTTTAAAGGGCTCTCCATGGAAAAAAAGTCTCCTTGTTTTTTATTGAATCAATAGAAAGAGCTGTAAGAATTCAAATTAAAAAGTTTTACCTTCATTCAGTTTTCATTTTTTGCAGGACTCAAAAATGATGAAATTATTTTATTTCCTCTAAAACCCCACCAACTACTACCATATGAAATTGAGTTGGAATCCCTCACTCAGATTCACAGAAATCTTTTCCTGTACTGATTTCTGCTCATGCAGATAACCACAGAAGTAATAGAAAACTATATACTAAGCAATCTTTCCAAGCTCTACTTCCATTTTTATAAAGCAAATAACACTTTACACACAGTTCTAAGCAATTACTCAAAACAGAGGCTAGTGGTGGAAGAAAAGCCCAACAAAACAGTAAATTAGCTATTTTCCTTTCTATCAGCTTTTTCTCCTATAGCTGTTCACTTTTTCCATCATATACACCAACAAATCTACAAATCTTTACTGCTTCTACAAGTCACAGAGTGATCTTTGTGAGCTACCATTTAAGTACACATCACCTCATTCATTCTCCTGCTCTGTGTTCTCCAGCAACATCTTTGCAGGTATGGTGCTAAATGCATCTTCTTCCAATTCTCTCAACAAACAATTCAAACATAAAGAGAGGGAGAACAACTGGGCCCTCACACTCTACTCTCATCAGAAAGGTCTTGTGTATATTCCCCATTACAATCAGCTACAGCAGCTGTAGGCATATGAAAGCACACCCTATGAAAGTTTCTAATGTCTTTTTTTAAACATAAAACCAGTCAGAAAATGAAAAAAGGAGCCTGGATTCTTCTACAAGAGTTGTGAGGCACTGGTACAGGTCGTCCAGAGAAGTTCTGGGTGCCCCATTCCTGAAAGTGTTCGAGATCAGGTTGGATGGGAGATTGAGCCACCTGGAAAAAGTCCCTCTCCATAGCAGGGAGGTTGGAACGAGATGATCTTTAAGGCCCATCCCAACTCAAACCATTTTATGACATTGTGATATGAATCTGTGATTCTACTAGTCATCTGTCTGGATACTGTCATCTCATAAGGGATTACAACCTAGAAAAAAGCATTGTAAATATTGTGGAGCACCATGTGAAACTAAGTTCAGAATGACAGCACCTTTGTCCAGAACTATGGAAGTACAGATATAATGCTCCTCTGACTGGGTTTGAGTTGATAGCAAGGAGAATATGATTCAACAATGTCCTCTGGCAAAGAACAGGCTCTGCAAGGATGTGGTCACAGCACCAGCTTATCAGAGTTCAAGGAACATTCTGGACGATCCTGATTTAGATAGTCCTGCAAGGAGCAGGGAGTTGGACCCAATAGTCCTTGTGGGTCCCTTCCAACCTGAGATATTCTATGATTCTACACCTAATCTCCTAACCTTCAGTCTAAACCTGTCTTTGTGAAACCTTCCTAATCCTGCTCTCCTTATACACCCATGACCTCTGACCCCATTAAGATGTTTATCCTAACACAATAGGGATTGAGTTCAGTAAAGGTCTCTAGTCACAAAATGGAACATGCTGAGGGACGAGATTTATGATCTAACCCATTCATTCAGGAGATAGGGAGGTATCATCCCTCTTAATTTTTAACCTTCTAATTGCTTTTTTTAGGGATGGGGGTTTTTGAGGTTTCCTTCCCTTCCCCTCCCACCTCTCCCTTCAAATATAACAGTTTGTCATTTTGTGTCTAAGTTTGGCTTAAAGCTTCCACTTTCTTTCTGAGCATCTTCTATTATTGTCATCGATTGTGGTGGCACTGAGTAGTGAAAATATGATCAACATCAGCACACACACTCTGGATGAAACTCTGCCAACCTCCTGGAGTGACAACAGATGTTTTTGTTAGTTTTCATGTCTTGTAGGAGCCAACAGTAACCCAGGGAAAGAGTCAAAACCTGAAAGCAAGACTGACAGCAGGAATAATACTATGATCCAATGGGCACTGAGGTCACCATTTAACTAAATAAGGCATCATTGGAGTATACACACCAAATTACCAAAATAGTTACACAGCCTTTCAGCTTGCTGGAAAGATTTTTTGCTATAACAAAATAAAAATACAATTGTATATCAAAAATATCATTAGGTTGGGTCTAAACCCAGTAATGTGTGTGGCAAGGCTACTGTAATTGGAACACTGGAATAATAAAAGCTACCAGATACAGTAATCAAGTTCCAGAAGGAGGATGAAAGTTCAGTGGTTGGACTATTTAACTGTAAAAGTAAGCATATGGGAATGGCTGAAACAAATGTGCAGACAGTTTGCTGATTTAAAGATTTTAGGAATTACAGAGTAAAATGGAATTCCTAAGTATCACAGTAATTAAAATTTAGATTTTTATCTAAAATGGATTTTTTTTAGAGTCTGCTTCACTATTACTTCTGGAAAAAAAATTGTTTTGCTTAGAAAACGTAGACATAAAACTTAATAATTCCATAGGCAACTCAGGCTTCGTATTAACAGGCAAGATATCATCTGGGCTAGTGAAGTCAGAATTCTAATTCTGTCATAAAAGTGAACATTAGGGATTCTCACAGGTTAATAGTGACATGTTTTCAGTTTATGTGGTGAAGTTCTGTTTTTCTCAAGATACATTATCAGCTCTGAACACAATTTTAAAAAATATATTTTAAAATAGTGACAATTCCAGGAAGAAATTAAACAAACCTAAAATCTTTTATGTACATCCAGTATAACAACTATTTTAAATTTCATTTATTTTAACTAAAACAAACTCTACATCATTTTCTTAGCAGTTCTAAAGGACAAAGTGAAGAAAGTCTCATTCACTGTGACATCTTTCAGAGACACAAAAAACTTCTATGCCAGTAAGTTTCTAAAAGATAATGAAACAATTTTATTCTAAAAGCAAACTGAAGCACGACCACTTTATTTTTTTTAAAAAGGGCCATATAAAGCTTTCATTTTCAGATGTGCCTACCAAATATTCAGTTCAGCTTAACCTTCATTTTTCAAAGGTACTTAGAAAAAATCTTTAAGACAGTCTCAAATATGGCTAGAAGAATGGAGGAAAATATAATTAATCAATCCTCACAAATTTATGCTAGAAGTAGGGCAAGTTTCCCATCACAAGTGGGATTCCTAACTGAGTTAGATGAGTCATTTCACCTTGTAGGAAGAGGGGTATGAAAGGTAATAACACAAATTTTGTTCCTGGCAACCACAGTGCAAAGGCCACACTGACAATTAACTCATATCAAGAAAAAGTCCAGTTTCTTGCAAAGATTATACAGACCTTTTAACAACTAATTCTAGGTTATTAGAATACAGTTTTGAGTTTGCTTCCTGACATCTTAAGTCACCCAGCATCCCAGCGACAGTGGCATTGCTGCCTTGCTGTGCTCCAGGCCCTGGAGCTCCAAAGACTATTTTATTTCATTACTCAGAGACCTAGTAACAGTGATATTTAATAAAATGATCATCAGTCATTAAAAAAAAATACATTTTAAAAAATGTATGATTTTCTGCACTCCCTGTAATCAGTGAGTTCTACTGGAATCTAAGTAGTGGAAATTTTTCATCAACACAGGCATATCAATTATGAGAATGTCAGCCCTGTTGGATGCCAGATTCAAACTGTTGTTAGGTAGGCTGTTTATGAGATGGCTGGAGCAGAATAGTAGAAAAGGATAAAAATAAATTGAATACTTAATAAAGAAAAAGTACAAGCTGCACGCAAATCCTAAGCCACTGTAACAAAATTCTTCCCTGATTCCTTCAAAAGGAGTTTGGGATTGTATTTTTGATTTTTTTTTTTGTTTGTTTACAATTAACTCACTCTCTCACATACACACACTCTCTTCATGATACTCTCTAGGATTAAGACAGATTCTAGCATGGACTTACTTACACAACTAGGTCTTAATTGCTTGAGACCACTAAAGAGTTGTTTGAGGGTCTCTCCCATTACTGGTCACATTAATATCCATGCTATGACAAAACTATCTCAGAAAACAGATTTGTTCATGCTATCAGTATTTTGTCCCAAATGCATTCAGACATGCAGGTACCATTACTCTGATAAGTCTGGATCTTTCACAAGCTCCTCTGAACCTATAAAATCTGCAGAGGTCCCTGAGGATGAAGGTTTTCATGCAGACTTATTTCTGAAGTTTAGTGCCAATACTTCGTCTTCTTCCTGTTTCTTTGCAATCAAAATTGAGCTTGTTAAAATATCCACTTTCTTTACAATGTGAGGATAGAGCATTACTATCAAAGAAGTTCCAGGTGGTCTAATCAAAGTTATAGTCCTGATTATTAGAATATACAGGGTAGCAACCTAGTTATTAGCAGAACAAAAACAGGACAGTTTCACTTGGTTGGCTTGGTTGGTTCTTTTCTTAAAGAAATTCCAAGTCAGTGATGTAGATAATAAAGGTGTATTGATTCATAAGAACTAAGAAGCTGGGCCAGAAACTACAAAGATACATTCCTCTAGGACAGGACAAAGCATATGGCTCTATAAATTGCTCCATATGGTGGAGGTTTCTTTGTCGCAGTGTTGGCTTGGAGTTTTTTCCTTTGGCGTTTGGTTTTGCATTTGTTTTTGGTTGCTTGCTGTTTTTTTAAGTCAGCAGTGTACAGTGAAAGAACAAGAAAGTTTATATTATGCTTTCTGGGTGCAACTGAACTGACAAAAGAATATCCACATGATTAGGGGTTGAAGGAAAGATGAGTTAAGGACGGATACCCCTCTTCTCTTTCTGTAGCAGAAGTAAAGGGAAACTTCTCTTTCTTAGTTTGGGTAAATCTGTTTTCCTCTCAACTCCAGTCCCCATGATTCCCCTTATATCTTTACTATTGTGCTGTGACTCCACCACTTCTCAGTAATCTAAAACTACAAAGGTATGGTTCATGTGTTGCATCAACTGCATTGCTAACTCACACCCTAGGAACTTATAGACATTTTTACCACACAGTATTAATGTCAAATGATCAATTATGTAATAATAATTTTACAAATAACAGCATTTATGATTATTCTACACAAAGTTTTAAATGTAGTTTAACCACAAATACAAAGATATTTTTAATTTAAAATTAAAAAAGAAACCTATTCCACAAGCTTCTAATTAGTAATAGTCTATTATTAACAAGATTTCCTTGTTTCAATGAAAAGTTTCCGCTCACTGTAACAGGGCTGCAAACAGAATAACTAGTTTTAACATCAGGGTTTTTTTAGGTTTGGGTTTGTTGGGTTTTTTGGGGGGGTTCTGGGGTTCTTTTGGCAATACTGAGAAAATTGGAATAAGTTTGTCTTTGTTTCTAGCATAAATATGCATCTGGTTTGGGTTAAGGTCCCTTACAACCCAAGCCATTCTATGATTCTTTGAAGAAATTATTTCAGAAGAGAAATGATAGTGCAGTCAAAATAGGTAACAATTTAAGACTTGCATTACATTCAACTAGTCATGAGCAAAGCAAACAAATTATCACATTCTTGACACCTTCATGATTGAGTTAAAGGGAGGGAATACAGTTTATACAGCAAATAGAAGCTATTTAAAAATAAGGGAAGACTTTTTATACCTTTCAGTAGTCTTCCAATTAGTTCTCTACTTTGTATAATTCCCTTCCCTAGCCAGAAACAGGTAATCAGAAGAACTGCACACTTCATTGTGATAAATCGTTGTTTGATTTTGGAATATGTTAAAGTAAAGCACTCATTCTTTCAGAAAATGACTTCATGCCCACATAAGGACACACATTCTCCCAGTAACATCCACGGACACTTGAAAGTGGTGACTGTCTGTCCCATCCACTGTTACAGCACATTCATCCAACCACTACTGGTTGCCATCAGCTAATGCATGATCAGTTTTGGAAGGATTTTATGCTCTGGGTAAGCAGCTGCCAAGAAGCTGACACTTTTGAAGCAGTTACAACAAACTAAAATCTGCCTAAGCAAGTAATGCAATTTTATGTGCAAGATGGATGAGAAAAAACAGGATCCTCAGGATTCTGTGATTTTATTAACAGAAATGGGAACAGTAGTCTTGGGATCCAGAAAACATATGTATTAACCAATGCAGACTACTTTCTTCAACCTCTTAGGACAGTTTGCTCTGATCTGAGCTGGCTAATTCTGTATGTGCTAAATTCATTTAACTTTTCTAAAAATAGAAAAGAGAGTACCTCTGGAGTAAAAATAAGCTGAAAAACATACTAGTGTGTTTCAATTAAACTTTAGTTTTCTCTGTGTGGGAAGTTGTATCCAGACCAAATAAAAGTAGCCAATTTTGCTAATTCATCACAGGTCACATAACTCTACAAAAGAAATAACATTATGGAAAAAAAAATCTAAAATGTAAAGTAAAAACAACAGAACATAACATGATAAATACTTTGAAGCCTGATTTGATTTTCTATGTCAATAAAGATGTATGTATATGAACTCACCCTTACCTAGGAATAAAAAATACTAAAAATATTTCCTTGACATGCTCAAAAAAAACAAGTATAATAGCACATCGTAAAGGAGAACACACTACTGAAATTAACACATAAACAGAAATAAAACTGACAATTTCCTCATATACACTGGGCAAAGGCAAAGCAAAAATATAGTACTACATGAGAAAAAATAGATTTTTAAAAAGAAAAAATCTATGTTTGCTACTCTGTAGCAAACACCCTGAAACGAACAAGAGTTCACTCACAGAATCAGATTTGGATACCGTCACAAGAGCAATAAACACAAAAGTATCTACATATTATAGTATTTCCCCTCCAAGTGAAATCACTGCACTAATCCTGTGAGTAAACATGACCTACATTAACATCATTACTATTAACTGAACACGAAAAATCACTCATGTTCACACAGTTGCTTCTCTCAAAGCACTGATTCTGTAAAACTGCAACTGCCTTTTGCACACAACAATTTACTAACACAATTTGGGACTTTTACTCTAATCTACCACCAAGGAGCATTTGGAGACCAGAAAGCTAAACAGCTAAGGGACAGGATGGGGACTTTGAGGTCTGACTAAGTGCCTTCCTTAAAACTGAAGCAGAATTTTAGGAAGAATTTAAGACAGTAATATGACAGCCTCAATTGTATCATTTGCACACTTGAGATTGATTCATTACATTGTCCAAAAGTTAAAAGTTTTCATATTATGATCATTATAATTTGTAAAATATCTTAAGCAGTTAGGACTGAAGGTAATATAAATATCTAATTTTTGTTTCTATATCTTGCTATTATTATTATAGCATCAAATCATATCACAGACTTCAGGATTTACTCAAAACACTGGCAGTCTTGAAATCTGCTTTCAGATTACTTAGACAAAGCAGGCAAGTGTTATTTGACCCCTTTTTCCAATTTCGAAAAGCAGCTACAGAGAAACTGAAAGGCATGCAGAAAGCCTGTAGGGGAATATAGATCTGAAATCAGATTATATGTTTTAAGCCATAGCACTAATGAAAGGAATAGCCTTCCTCTCTCGTGGTGCATGTAAGCAGAATCCTTTGCCTTGCTAAATGAACCATACACAGACAAACTTCCTTCTGTGAAATCTTTTGCGAGTCCTTGAGGTCAAATTTCAAAATAATCTCATGCTACTTGGTATATACATAAAATGCACTCCTTATAGTCTGGGTCCTCTGATAATTTCCTACTCTAATTAGTTTCCATTGGGCTAGAAAGCATAGTACTTCCCAGGACTATGATTTTAGCCCATGTCCTCATTTTTTTTTTCCTTTTACTAAATGGAAAGGGTCATCATAAAATCTAAACTAGTTCCTAAGCAAGTTTTGGCAGTGTTTTGGTAACACCTTGTTTCATCATAAGAAACCTTGCAGCAAAGTTGCCATTTAGAAGAAAGATTACCAGTTTAATTTATTGATTAATTCCTAGTGCCTGCTACCAGCAACTCAGTCTTGGAATGTAATAAAATAAGAGCAGATGGACAGCTCCCAGACACAGAAAGACTGCACAAACCAGGAAAGTAGCTTCATCCACACATCCTAGTCTTCTAAGGCCAAAAAAATATTGTCCTCACTATGAGGAGATCCATTTTCACATGAACAATAGTTTTTAGGATAAGCATATCTGAAAGTATTCTCAGTCAAAAAACTCCTGCGTACAATACTTGAAATCAATCCAGATTCCTACCTGTCATGCCAAGGACTAGACATTATCCTTTTTCTACCCAAAGAACTGTTACTACAGTCTGTGAAGAAAATAAATTCAGCCTTATGGATGACAGAATAAAAACTTTACATTCCAAACAGAATTTTATTTTTCCATGTACAGATTTAGAAGCAGAAGTTAACAATTTAGAATTAAATACAGAGTACTGCAACACTGCAGAGACTCGCCACGACTTGTGTCTGTGAAAGCAACATCTCTTAATTTAAGGAGACTAACTCACTGGCTGAGAACTATACAAATTTATTTTGACTTTTATTCTTTTTGGTAGCCTAGAAAGTAAAAAGTGAACATTAGACTAAAGATAAACAGGAACAGTCTGCTATGTTTCCTGAAGATTAAGATCCCAACTTATGCCTCAGCATTCCATAAGCTAAACTATCACTATATTAACCAGTACTTTATCAGTTAAGCATGCTAACCACTGGATTGCAAACAGAAATGTGATATGCCCAGTCCTTAATACAATGCCAAGGAAAGCAATATTTAACTATGGAAAACATAAAAATCTCCTCGAGCATTTTTTAAGCATTACTTCAGCGTTGAGGTGGTACCAAAAAGTTCTTTAAAAGCTACCTCGTTAAAAGCAAGGAAAAAAAGCCTACATGGAAATTGTCCAAAAGTCCTTTGATAGCAATTCATTTAATATTTAGTAGCAACACTTTTAAAATGTATGTTTTGAAAACAGAGAAGGCTGTTCCTGGAAGCTCTACTACTGAGTACTTTCACATTTCTTAAATCAGCACACAACGGGAAACAACTCTATAAACATCAGATTATATATATGTCTTTAAATTCTTATTGTGCCAATTAGGACTTACAACTTTTTAAAAATTATATTCAAATACTCTTCTTGTTTCTCCTAGTTTTTTGGGGGTTTATGGATTTTTTTGTTTGGGTTTTTTTGTTGTTGTTTATTTGGAGGGGTTCGGGGGGTTGTTTTATTTGGTTTTTTGCTTCTGTTAAAATAAGAATACAATGTGTCTATATCTGACTGAATATCAGACACAGATTTGGTTCACTGAACTCAAATATTACTCATTCAGTATCCTAAAAGTTAATGAATAAAAGGATTTTATTTGGGGTTTTTTGTTGTTTTGGTTGATTTCCTTTTCATTTGCAGGTAGTACTACTGTTCCACTTAATGATAGTTACTTTGTGGTAAAAAAAAAAATCCTTGGGTCTGTGAGGGGGAAATGAAGTATGTCTTAATATGTAAAAACACTAAGGAGCCGTTTCAATACATTTATTTTTAGACACCCAACAAGTTGTTTGAATTTCATTCTTTAAAATTACACTAGAGATTGCCACAACATACAGAATTCTGTTCCACAATAGTTTTATATTCTTTTAGCATTTGCAAAACACACTTCTAGGTTATACTTCATATCTATATTCATAAGCCATAAAGGTAGCAACATATGGTTCCGATCATAAAAAAATCCAGGAATATTAATTCTTCTGCCTTTTTACTTTCCTTTTTTAATATATACTGGAAAAAGATTTTTTTCTATTTGGAATCTACTAAAAAAAACAGAACAGTGATAGTGATTCTATTTAATTTTCTTTCTGATAAGCAATTTGGCAACATACTATGAAACAAACAAAAAAACCCCACCCAAGTGCATCTATTCTTGAAAGTTCCCTCTTCTATAACTGGTTGCACCTTGACTTCTTTCACATCAAGGATCATTTTTGTAGTAAAATATGTATATATAAGATTTTTGTTAACATTTTAAATTGTCCCAAAAATTGTGGCAAATCACTACATAATACAATGTAGCTATAGTTGTTAAACTATCACTTAAGTGCTTAAAAATTTACCAGAACGATTCTAATCTCCATTAACAAAGTACGTTCAGAACTCGTATCAGAAGGAATATAAGCTAAAGGTCACGTGAAGTTTCACCTGAAAAATAGGAACTTGAAATGAAAGTATACTACAGTGATGTGATAAATACATTGAGAAATACTTATCTACCAGAAGAAAAATATTTCATTCTTATTTAGCTTTACATAAAGAAAATATGAAAGTCCTTCATGTAAAATGAGGAAAACCCCAAAAACTAGAGCAGTTGGACTTAACTGATCAAGCAATACCATCCATGTTTTCTGTCAAGTTTTAATTTACTTAGATAACAGATGTTCTGTGATAACTGAATGCAGACACGTGTAGAAAAGAGTCAGAAAGATGCGATATCCTGCTCAGTCTGATTGCACTCTTGGGGATTTAGTTTGTGTGATAAAGAAAATTTTGATCTGAAAGTCTTAAGCAGTTTAATATCACTGATAAACTTTCTGCATCTCCATAACCTGAACAAGGGAAAAGCAAATTTTTCTCCTCTCACATATGGAAATGGAAGTGTCTATAAATCTAAAAACCTAGAAGATACAATTTTTTGAGAAGCACCTTAAACTTTGTTCTCAGAATTTTCAATATCACTTTTCTTTGCCCTGAACTTCATATTGGCTAATTTTTTGGATTTCTCAAGTTGCAAACAGCTGAAGGTTAGGAGAAGAAAAGGAGGGTCAGTTGTATATCCCAGCCTGCTTAAATATTCTTCTTCAGGCTTCCATTCTTGGCTACTATTTGCAAAAGAATATTTGGCTATATGGATCTTTGATATAAAGCTGTTTATTATGTTCTAAATAAAAAGGAATTATTTACTTAGATTGCTGACAATAATGTCTTGCTTTGGTTTAACTATTCAAAAGGAAAAAATCAGGGCAAACAAACCCTCATAAAAAAGATAGATGCTTGGAATCAGTACAGCTAAAAGGATTACAGTCACTTACCACAACACACAAATACAAGTTTTGTGTCAAAGATTGCAAGTTACACTCATGGCTGTATCAAGGAATACCCTCCTTGTATTAGCTAGCTTACAGGTAGAAGTAAAAAACAGCTAAAGATAAGACAAAACATGAAAAGAAATCTGGTGACTCAAAGCCTATGAGCAAAACCTAGCCTGTACACATTTGTGTTTTGACTGTCTTAACATTTGCTTCCTTGCTACATCTTAGGAAAAAAAAAAGATACAGAATCGACATATCTATGCCTGATAACTTTAAAAAGTCACAGGAGAAGTGCATTGAATCTGGTGTTCCTGTTTCTCATTTGCCATTCTTCACATGTTCCTTTTTAAAACTGTCTTCAAACAAACATTAGGGGGAAACATTCTTTGTTTTTAAAAGGCTGAAATAAAAAGTGTAATTCTGTAATTGAGAGACAGCTGGTTGTTACCATGATATGCCAAATGAAGATCCTTTCCACTGGAATTTGTTGCTACTACTGATTATAGGTTAAATTCCCAGAATTAAAACCCCATTCATAAGGATTTGAAAGCCAGAGCTTAAGACTTGTCTTCCATATGCGCCTGTTCTCACAGAACAGTGGATGCTACTTCGTAACTGCCCACAAGAGCAAACAAACAGCACAAAAACATGGCTACAGGGAACATCTTTAAACTATAAATGGTTATTAACTGAGATCCAGCGCATGCTGTGCATCTTATTACAGTCTAGCAATATGACTGTGCCTGGAAAAATGCCAAAAGCCTTGAGTTCCTTACTTAATATATAACATTTGAGCAATACAAACATTTCTTAGGCAATTTTTTTGCCACAGATCATAGTTTGCTTTTGTAAGTATTACCGTATAACAGTGTATTTTCAAAGAAAAAAAAAGGCATTTTCTTTACCCACTATGGTAATTTTCCATTGATTTAATTTTATCAGGAGGCACAGAAATGAGAATGGACTCAAATTAGGTTTTTAAGATATGTTGATACTTTATAAAATCCAACAGTGCATAAGAAGAGCATTTTGTAGTTCACAGTGTAAATGATCATAAGCTACATCTTAAAGGCAACGAAATCCAATCCTGACCTAAATCCAGTGCTCATGAGCTTTGGTCTTAAATACAAACCCCAAATTTCTGAATGGTTTTCTCTAACACATACACAAATGCAGATCCACACTGGAGTACAGTGTTTCAACTGATTTTAACAGGAGTTAATCTGTTTTAGTCTGCAGTACAGAACCACAAATTTACCATTCACTACAGATGTTACATACACCATATTGCCCACTAAAGTTACCAGGCTGAGTTGCTGCTGCAGGCTAGAATAATACTTCTTCAGCAAATGAGTTTTGTTTACTGCCTTTGCTGCTCAGTGAGTGAAAAAGCATCAAGTTTGGAGATGAAAACGCAACAGAATCAGTAGATAAACTGTGGATTCGTGCAGCTAATTGTTTTGCTCTAGGCTATGGCATATGTATTACTTGCCTGCTAATTTCACGCTCTGATACTGCTTCTTTATAGTGGCAGATGAAACTGGAGCTCTAGTGCTCTGTCCAAATAGGCTCATAAACACGTATTCCAGCCCTTTGCAATGTTTGACACTCTCCTCACCCATTGTTATGCTTCCCTTTTTTCAAGTCTAAAACAGTTCCTTATTTTAGCTCTTATTCTTGCCATTGCCAAAACAAATTTATATATGCTCTTGGCTTATTCGCTATGTCAAAAGGAATTTTAATTTTCCCACTTACAGAAATCCTTTTATAATTCATTGTGCCTGTAGAATATTTAGGTTGGATGTGGAAGTTCACACTGCTGTGCACTTCTAAAAAACTGCAAGAGAATAGCAGCAGCACATTTCTCTGCAGAGAGAGAAATGAACACTGAAGAAATTTTACTGTTCCATGTGCACAACTGAACTTAGAAATTCAAGTTGAGATTCAGATTCCTTCTAGGAACAGCAAGTATTGCTACTGTAGTTAATTTAGACCTACTTGCTTCTAAAGATTGTCTGAGATGAAGATACAGCACTGTAGGATAGTCTTAGAGGGTGGCTGAAAAAACCAAAGCTTTGGCTGGTCCTCGAATTATGTGAACACAGTGAAGTGAAAGCAAAGTTTCTAATGTTACCTTTAAGGGGAGTCAAAGGAGACAAAGAATATTGAAATCTATCAAATTCATGATAATCACATATTAGTAGATCAAACCAAAAAAAAATAATAAAAAATGAATGGTTGTAAAATCAAGAACAAACCAAATGAAACCAAAAAGCAAGTAGAAGGAGACAAATCCTGCTGGTCTAATTCATATACATCTTTATTTCCACTGAAACATTATAAGATTTTATGTTCTTACATCATTGATACACCAAGAACTATCTATAATATTGTAGCTGTGAAAGAACCCTTAACTGCTGCATCAATATTTTTAAAGGGAAATATCTCCCCTTCATCTTTATCTTGGTTTTTTTCAGATTGTTTTATTTTTATTTTTGCATAATTAAGAAGCAAATCTAGAAGTTAGACAGTAAACAGGAGATGCAAATGAAAAACAAAAATTAGGAGAACTGAGGCATTCCATACATGTCAAGAAAGAAAGGAATTGGAATGAGTATGTCATTGCTACACTCACATATAAAATCTTAGAAATGAAAAAAAGAAACCCTAGTGTATGCAAACTTTCACTTTCATACTTATTTGTGAATTTAGCAAATATATATATATACATACACACACATGCATTCCTAGACATAAAAATAAACACACACACACATGACAGGCATACAATTTTAGATCCCGGGCAACACAAATATGGTTTCCTATAGAACAAATCTGCATCATTGCCTAGCAACCAAAACTATTTTTATGTCAGACTGTAATAATTCAACATTTCAGCTGTCTTTATTGAGATTTTGGGGGTGGGAAGATCACTTAAATCCCATCTCTTCTGATTTGTCCCTCCAATACTCTGACATTTGAACTTTTCAAAATCAAAAATCACTCCTTCACAGAAGTCAAGTTAGGACAATTTCACCATATAAAGCACAAGTTGGAGGAAAATTCTGAGTGACAGAAAAGGACACTTTTCAGCAAATGCTCCTTTCATTCCATGTATGGGCACAGTTTACTGTAATTTACATTTCTTATTTTCAGAACACTCTATAGGTTCTGGTGCAATCATAAAAGGTCTGTGCAGCTCATACTGTCTAATAAAGTGTAGCACAACTGGTTCTTATTTTAAGGGCTAAGTAAGTCGTAACAGTATAGTCTGACATAGAAAGCATTTTACTGCACATCATGGCATTTAATACAACTGTTGTATTACATTTTAATCACAAAATTGACTAGAAGAAATGAATGAATATTATTATCCTGGGATTTTGTACGTAAAGTTAACTGAAACTGAAATTCCCTTACAAGAATTATAACACAAGTCTGATGGAGGTGGAGGGGGTGTTTAAAGCCAAAAGCCACATACACTGCTTTTCCAAATCCAAAGCCTGTTTCTGTCAAAAAAAAAAAAAAGAAAAAAAGCTAGATATACCCTGTGAAAATACCATCCTTGCAAGTATATAAGGAAGACAGGAGAGATGAGGTATTAAAAGACTTGATCCTGCATATTCAAACTGCTTGGGCTATCATGAAGATACATTCCATTTCTTCTCATCATCAAAACTCAGATTTTTATATTTTTAGCATGTTATATCCTTTACTTTTTGAAAAATAAGAATCAAAAAGACCAGAAATGTACTTTCTTTTTAAGTGAAAGATGAAATATTGATGCATTCACACAGCATCAGAAGGTAAAACGATGTCTCTATGGCGATTCTCTGATGAAAAATAACAAGAGCTGGTAACATTACATAATCTGAAAATGCACACGATGGAAATCCCTGAGAGAAAGATGAACCAAAATACAGCCTTTACCTACAGCCTTCCAAGAAGCAAGAAACCTACAGAAACTTACATCAAAACAAGATTACCATTACAAGGTTACCATTTCCCAACAAATAATATGCTTTGGTCACAGTGTACAACCAACTTATATACTGTCCTCAGGTAAGGATATGAAAACTAGTCCAATAAAAAGCCAGAAATTCCTCTCAGATACGCATTATTCCTGTTTTAGGAACAAGGAAACTGGAACACAGTGGAGTTCAGACAATTCCCAATGACACTGACTTTAGGGAAACTGTGAATTTCAGTGCTGGGTTCCAAGAGGAGAAACCTAAACTGCTTTAAGATGTGCTCCATTTCAAAAACGTGAGTGGTTAGAACATTGCACAGAATGGAATCAAGAGAATTTAACTTACATTAACTTATATTAACTATCAACAATTAATTTCTTTCTTTTCAGTAAAGAATTCCCATATGCTTGGAGACAAAGCAAAAGGCAACTGCAATGGTTTCTTAACTACAAAACGTACCAAGTACTCATTACGAAGAACCTGACCAACTCCAGGTCTTTTCTTATTTAAATAGTACAGAAGTCTGTAAAGCTGCTTTCCTCTGTAGAGGTTTTCCCAGAAATAGGTTTAGGTAAGGTAGCTTTTCTCAGCTGTTCTTTTTGGAATTTTAATGGCACTTCCAGGAAAGTGATGTTGGATGGAACATGAACAGCTGAAACCTAAGAACGACATTCAGTCATATTTCAGGAAATAAATTCTAATTCCTTAGGGAAAAAAAAAAAAAATCTATTGGTCTATACAAAAGTAAAAAATGAATGTGCAACATGATCCTTTAGATATTCACTTCTGTCCTCCGGTACAGCAGACCAATGCTTTTACTAAATATTAACACAGCATTCTCTAAAATAAGTAAATGGTATAAAATAATGTACTCCTGATGCTTATATAAAAATCACCCATAAAAACCAGCACAGAATTATAACTCAAAGATTACAACAAGAAGCCAAAGAATACATAGACAAATAAATTCTACTTAGAATTTCAGATGACATAGGCAAGACAATGTCCCATGTTAGACAGCAGGCAGTATTTGATTTTCTTTCCTAAATTGAAAAACTATCTAACATTATGGGTGCTAACTGTGTCTAGGATCTCCAAGCACTATCAGAGCTTTTAAAAACTGAGGTAATTTAAAAGTATATTATTACACATAATACCTGTCCCTTAAGAACTTAGGGGTTTTAAAAACACCAAACACACAAAGAAGTGAGAGACTCAGGAAGTGTAAACCCCTTCAGGAAAGAAACTATCACAACTAGCAAGTGATTCACATCCAAACATTCTCCATTCACTAGCCTGTGTTATTTCCTCCAGCTTTTGCTTTTCTATACTGCTTATAAGCAAAACTATCACAGAAAGCTGAAATGTTTTATTAATTAGTCTACTATTACACCACTTACTTCTCTCTTTTTTTCCATGTCAAAAGGTTTGGATCTTAAAAAGAAGCCATTCATGCAGGCACATATATACATATATTGGAAACATTTGAAATTTTATGTCCCACACGAACAAAAGCATAGAGATCCAATGATACAGCAAAGTTTCTTCCTGGCTCAGATGCTCAGTGGTTACAGAATACCTCCCAACATAAAAGTTCACTTTAGCAGCTCTGGGTATTATTATAGTTGCAAATTATTATCTCTTATATTAGGTTCATTCTTCCAACAGTCATCAAAAAAGATAAAATGTCCTCAAACCACATCATTATTTGCCAAAGATATGTCTCAGTTTTCAGTTTATTCACATTTAGTTCTGGCATTACATATATTTTCTATAACATTTTTGTGTGTAGTAATAGTAGTATAAGTGAGGAGCAATACCAATAAAATTTTTAAAGAAAAAAAGAGTAAGCACATACAGCAGTAGCCCTGGCTTTGCATATAAAGCAGTCCTCATAAGTCCAGTGGATAAAATAAGTTCCAACAGGTCTATAAACCTTATGGTCTCAATAATCTTAACTTTTAAAAAAATGCCACCGTAACACCAGTAACAAGGAAGAACTGTATTTTTTGTTTGGGGTTTGGTTAATTTTTTTTCTGGTACTCCTATGTTAATCTTTGTAGTAATGTCCATTCCAGTCTGGCTAGGCAATGAAATGATAATTTCATTCTTCACTGGTAATATCAAGGAGTGTAAATTCCTTGGTTACAGTATTGACCAGTGCATTTACTCATATATCATTCTTAAATCTGGCTATTAAAAGAATACAGAGATGCTCTTCAATGAAGCAAGAGGAATATTTGATAAATAGGATAATAAAAATTAGTAGCTTCAACATATAATAAATAAACCAAACAACACTGTGTGGTTATTGCATTTAAAATCTTAAAAAAAACTCTAATAAATTAAAATTAAAAAATATCTACACATTTTAACATATTTTTTAAATGCTGTTACCTCAGTCATTCAAGCCTGTGCAGCCTATGAAAACTAGGTCAGGCATGTAATCTCATTCATGTAATTCTGTTTTTGTCTATCCATTCAGTTTTCATTCTTTTGTGGCTTCAACCCAAGGAAACATAACTTCAGTGAATAAATCTAAACAGTAGTTTGATTTTTTTTTTTTTAAACTCTGAATGATTAGCTTAAGAACAAGCCAACTTAAGCCCAAGAGATGTGAGATAAGGTTCATAGTATATACAGATTTCTGAATAAGAATAAAAATATAAGGTTCTACTTGCTAGCAGTATCTTCACAAGTCAGAGCTTTCCATCAGGAGGACTTGTAATGAATAATATCTGTAGATTGGTGTCTCAAGATTTGCTCTCTAAGTGTTTGAAGGAAATAAAAAAAAATAATTTCAAAATCACTTTCCTATGATGGAGAGTTAGAGCATGGCATTGTCTTTTACAGTCAACTTTGCCCATATTCTTGCTATTATCTTGATTTATGTCTAGTGGCCAAAAAAAGATTCCTGGATATGAAATAAATGTAAACTATTACGTACCTTTCACTGTAAATGCAATTTAATTTACAGGGCACAGCAGAAATTAAAGTGTTCATTATTGCTTTTCATAGTTCAGACACATGTAAATTACCACTCAATTCAGAAATGCAATTAAAACTCTTATTTGATGAGGCTTCATTAATGAACATTTATTGCATATTTAAATAAATGATACAACTAAAGAAAACCCACTCTATGTTACACAGGTCATCCATCACAAAATAAAAACTTCATTTAACATTTCTGGCTTTTCAAATTTGGTAGCTTATGAAATGCAATTACTTCTAAACTAAGTTCTCTGAGAGGTGGTTAAGTGTTGCTGCCAGACAGGCCAAAAATAAAAACCTACCAAAAAACCCACTCACACCCAACTTCACACACCCAGCTTCCATCATGTGTTCTCACAGACTAATATTTTATTTAGAACACAATTTGATTCTGGCAACTGTCCTCCACTAAAGGATCAACATGGCATGCATTCTTCTTAATACTTCACAAATAAATTATGAAAAGCTTTATATTTTGGATCAGAAGTCTTGAGAAAAGTGCAGAATATTATAGAAGTGTAATGTGATAAAAATTCTTTCATTAGATTGTTGTTTATCAGCTTTATGGGGTTGGTGGCTTTTTATCCCCTGCTTAGTTTTCTAACAAAAGCTTGCTCTTCTATGGAAAAAAAATAAATTGATATTTCAGGATTTCTAGTAATCAATAGAACGTGCTCAAACACAGCCTTTTTTAATTTTAAAAATAATAACTAGGAAAAGATGCAACATAATCTTTGTCTTCAACTGTTAACACATTTAAATCCTATCAACTGCACTACCTTCATTAGAATTTTACTCCGTGTTAACATGGCAGCTACACAAGTTAAAACTACGTCTTTTTCACAACAGAATTATGTTTAAGGAGTTTTCCAGTTTCAAAACTGTCACCATTTATTGCTGTACCAAAAGGACCTGGTTTCCAAGCTGTAGGGCATTTCCCAGCCGTTTCTGGTGGAACCTCCTGAAGACACGTCTTCAAAGGTATAGTTATTTTATTACCAAGTAAAAGTGACACTGCACAGAGCATGAATCTAACTCACAAGTTCAGAACTAATGCTGGATGAAGTACACTCAAACATTTGGCAGCACCATTAGTGCTTTGGCACTTTCAAAGGAATGAAGAACTTGATTTTCTTTGGCTAAGATCACCCTGTTATCAGATAAAACTTGAAGATTACAGAACTAAAATTCAGAAAATTTCAAAGATTATAGACTTCATCAGTTACAGAGTTCTACTATTTTAATGCCACAAAAGCAACACCAGCTAAGATTTTTTAAACAATTACCACTGGGGGTATGTTCAAGTTTAGAGGTTTTAATCTGTAATGCCTTAAATGGCCAAGATTTTTTCCAGAAATGGAAATAACTAAGCACATGGATCCTGGTAAAAAAAATAAGTTCAAGAACCTTAGAAAATGGTTAATCATTTATGAGCCTTGTTTGGTGGTAGTGGTTGTTGGGAGGCGTTGGTTTGTTTTGGTGTTGGTTTTTGAAGTTGCAAATATTTCACCTCTCTTGGGCGAAAGAGAAAGGACCTTCAGAGAAAAATATTCAAAACCATCAATTGGTTGAAAGAATTACTTAAGAACTAAGATAAAAAGATTTGTGTTTGCAGTTGATTTATCTGAAGTACCTAAAGACTTCATATGGAGAGTTAATACGGCAAAAATAAAACAGAATAATCATCTAGCTACCATGGCAGACTTTGTGACAGTGTGATACAGGGCCCAAGATGAAACAGTTGTCTTAGTGATTGAGTGGATATTAATCTTTTAGAACTAGCCCAAGAGAATGATAAAAAACCCAGAACACAATTTTTCAGGATGCTAGAGATGGAAAAGTCTGATTTAGGCTATGCCTAAAGCAAAAATTCTACAACACTTATGCAGAATCGATGTGCACCACAGCAGTTAAATAGCTAAAAATGAAACTGAGCTTTCTAAAATCTTCAAGTAGTATGCAAGTTTATAAATTGATAAATAAAACGCACCGCCTAATTTCTAAGCGTGGGCATTAACCTAAAATTATAGGTTAATGCCACTTATTAAAAGTCACAGAAGAAATTGTTATTAGCAGCAGTGAGAACATATTCAGGTTGAAAAATGCAAACACAAATTTTATGGCAGTTAATTTTTGGTCACCTTACTCTGATACTTTTAACTACAGAATAATTTATGTATGTTCCACAATAAATAAAATAACAGTGCTTATTCACCAAGCAGCATGTGTATCTGTATTGTCCACATAAACAAGGGCAAATGGCAAACAGGAAAGCAAGTCAGGAGAGATTTAATTGGCATCCCACTGAGATCTTGGCTTCTGTGATTCAGAAGCTCTAAAAAACATTTTCTCCTCCATATAAATATTTCAAGGGAGACAGGATCAAAGTCCCTTCCATTTTGCAGGTATCTCATAGCTTTCATTTAAACTAAACATAAAAATAGATAGAAATTATATTCTGAAATGGCAGCCAGAATACCTGTTCCTTAGAAGAGGGCTAGGACTGGAACCATCTAATTCAATTAGGGGCACCTGGTGATATGACTGGCACACTCCAGAGCATCTTCCAAAGCAGCAAACATCCAGCAGAGACAAATTAGGATTCAAAACAGACAAATGTGAATTTTTAGAGACTCGGATGTTGATGTAAGACTTCAAATGGCGAGTAATCAACATCTCAGTGTTCTCTCCCTCCCTGCCCCCCTCAGCCTAAACTCATCTAGGAATTTCCTGAAAACAGGTTCTTGAAAAACTCCTGTCCTTGCACAGGAACAAGAAAGGATGTGAAATATTGCCTTTCCACTGAGAACACCATGTAGACATACCCATGACTATATCCAGCAGTAGCTTCACTCATTAATCAGAACTCTAGTACAAGATCTTTTTCAGCAAGTTAAGAATCAATAATATAACTGGATGAATACATAGACTTTCTGATTTAACGTGCATGCATTTTATTCATTCGACTTCAGTTCAAAAAGTAAGCTCCCTTCAGAAGTGTTAGAACAAGTTGAGGTTTTTTGCACAAACATAATAAAAAATTATCAGATTATAAGCAATATATTTTTCAAAGAGGAAAAAAAAAGGAAAAAGAATTTGCCTTCAGCCACAGAAAAATAGATAGTCAAGCTGGTTATGAGGATAAGCACTTTCTGTGCCTTAGAAAAGTGGTCAGGATCACAGCTTTTCCATGTTGCTTTTTTGTTTGTTTTTTTTTGGTTTTTTTTGTTGGTTTTTTTTGTGTTGCCAGTACATGTAGATAAATACAGAATGCTGAGAAGCACTCCTCACTTTGTGATGAGTGGAATAACTCTATGGATATGATACTTGTCTATGCCATGGCTGCCTGTGCAATCATAAAAGCCTTATCTTCTACTATATTTGTAGAGTTTTTTACATTGGAATAATTGCATTCTAAAAAGAAACAAGTATTTTGATTTCTTCAACCCACATTAAAATTCACATGGAACTGAAAACAATTCACTAAATCCGAGGTCAATTAACAGTAGAGAGAATTTATTACTGCAGAAAGGGGGAAATGCAGGCATTAAATTCTTAGTACTGGTAGGTTTAACAGGTTTTCAAGTCATGTCTTATGAGTGTTAGCATGACATGCATCATTTACTTACACAGATTAGCTGTATCTAATTTTAAAAATAATAATTAGACATTGATTTTGAAAATTATTTTTCAAGTCAGTGAGCACAGAGGAAGCACGCAACAATACAGACTTTATGAGGGTTAAAGGAAGCAATGAAAATTATAAACTAGAATGACAAAAAAAAAACAAACTATTTAGAGAAACAGCATGAGCTCCCTGCAGAGTCTGTCTAAATGAAACAATATTTGAAATCAGTTCTGCTGTAAATAAGTACTGTTACACTCATAATTGTCATTTACATTGCTATAGCACTGTCACTTTGCATATAAAAGCAGATTTATTTTATGACATCTCCTTGCAGGAATTGAAATGCTATGTAACTTCATAATGGCCAAATCCCTCTGTTATGTATATGTTCAGATCTTTTCTTAAGATCTGAGCCATTTATAGCCAGCAGAAGGTTAAGATATTCTCCAGCAACAGCCAACATTTTCAGGCAATAGCACTTAAAGACTGCTGATACTTAATATCTCCAAATAAACTCAAATAGCAATTTTGACTTGCAGGAGGTCAATTACACAAAGTAAATGGAACCAAAGCCACCCTTGGCGTTCAGAAAAATCTTTCTTTACACCCAACTGAAAACCTATGAAAATAATTTTGTTCCAAAAGTTTAGTATATCAAAGATGTCAAGATGATGAAGGATAAGTATGGACAATCCCTTACATTGGCAACCTGAAACCACCAACTTCAATTTATCTTACTTACTAGCCCATGTCCCATTAGACACCAGTTTTATGTAAAAAAGATATTTGGAGACTGAGTTCAAAGACAAAAGTGACTTGGAGTTTTGTGACTGAGCTTAAGAAAAGGGAACATAATTATTATTTTTGCTCAAGTGCCCAACTATTACTGTAGTGAAGAAAGCTGTGAGCAGAAATTCTAGCTGGCAAGAAAGCTTCTAACCAGCCTGTAATGGAACATATGCTGCCTCTCACAAAAGGAATTATAAGGTAAGTAAATGAAAGTAAGATGTCCAGAGAATTTGTGTCCCTTGCTTTCTTCTCATACTGTCCATGAAGTGACTGGATTAGAAACCAAGTTCTAAGGGATAGAACACATGAACCATGTTTATGCTAAAAATACTACTAAATAATTATGCTATTATTAAGTTTAATTTGGCTAATGATAAAAATGAGATAGTTCCCTCCCTAAAAATCAGCTTTATTTTCCCAGCCTTCCTGTCTTATTACTATTTCTGTTCTCTTAATATCATTACAAATCTCAATTTCTTCAGTTTAGTACATCAGTTCTTTGGGGATCATAACAATTCTTTCCAGTTACAAGTAGTTTTTTAGTGAAACTGTTCTAGACTCCTTTTCCTAAAGTTTCTTTAATTTTCCTTTAAAAAAAAAAAAAGGCATTTCATCATGGCTTTATTTCACTTCACAGGGCGAATTTAAAAACATAGACCCAACTCAGTCATCACTACTCCCTTGTTGAAGAAAAAGAAATGCTACTCTTTTTATTTAACACATTATTTCAGGAGAAAAAATTCGTGAAAATCAGGATATATCCTGAAAATGTGTAATTAGCATTGTATGCTCTGAGCATTGTGATCCAAAAAGGAGATCAAATAATGATTTGGAAGTTATAAAATACCTTATTTTTCATACATGAAGTTTCACATTCTCTTAAGCAAAGGGGGAGTTTACTAAATACTTTTAAATATTAGCAATAGCAAAGGAAAGCAATTGCTTTACTATTGACTAGGTGGTAAATCACACACTTGCTGAACAAGAAAATACTCTGTTTCTTTGTCCACATTTTATTTCAGAGATCTGGCCTAGCATGAGCAGCCACTGACTTGCTCCTGCACCAACCTTCCTAAAATTATCCTTCACAAAAGTTATCACGCTGTCATCATTACAATAGAGAGGCAGATTTAAAAAAGACAGCATTAGAAAAGGAAATGAAATAAGGAAAAAAAGAGCAGAGCAATCCAATTACATTGGCAGTGTCCCCAGAAGGACTGGTGGAGAGCGGGTGCATGTTGCTAACACCTGGGAGTACCTGGGCAGGAAGGGGCACTGGCAGACTGCCCAGCCCCGACAGCGATCACCGGGGCTGTCAGAAATCAGCTCCTTCCTACAGCAACAGCACAGAAAGTGCTGCAATGTTTTCTGAAACCACCCAGTGGAGAAGCAGAAAATGGTTTGTTATGAAACTATTCAGGTATTGGGTCACTTTTAAAATAGGACTTCTCCTCTTGTGCAGCACTTAATTAAAACCATTCGCTAACAGAAAAAAAAAAGTCAGATTATGAAATATCAAAAACTACTAGCATAGCCTATATATTTTAGTAAAGACAAGACATGGTTACTGGTTACTGGAGAATTAGGCCAAGCCTAAGGTTTTTTTTCCTTCTGGTAGTATATGAAATTAAAGTAACCACAAAATAACATATATTGTCTGGTTAATATTTGTCTCCTTCTAGCTTTCAGAAACTTCCCCACATTTAGGGATTTCAGAAACAGTCATCATGCTATTTCTTGATTATGGCAAATTAATTAAAAAAAAGTCAAGGAAAAAACCAAACCATAATCCATACATTATTTACCATGTTTTAATTATTTTCAGGCTCATTAGAATGAAAATTCCATCCCTCTTCCTCCCCTTTTTTTTTTTTAAGTGAATTTAGCTCTATCCAGATTTGACCACAGTGAATCAGTGAGTGAACTGGCTTGCTTCCTCAGTTTTGGCTTCTGACAACACAGTAATCATAACATCCTTACTGCCAGCCAATCAGTATCTTTGTCATCAATCTTATCTTTAGCTGTCAGTCAAGGAGAGAATGGGAACATAAAGCATCAGATGTAGAAACTCAGATAAAGCTTATCAGTGCTTTAAATAACACCAAAAAGGGGGGAAAAAAAACCACCCAGGGAGATAAAACAACCTCAAAAGGCCTATTGGTAGCAGTTAATATCATCTTTCAAACTTAGCAAAAGCATTCTATAAAGATGTCCAAAGGACAATCTACTTTTACAAGCAGATGAAGAGCTTTATTCAAGTGTACATTTCACATCAGGGATATAAAAATTCTCCTGCACAAATGCCATCCATCCAGTCTACTGCAGATGCAAATTAACTTGTTCTAAGGAGTTGTTATCAGATAACTTTTTGCAGGAACAAATTGGAAGCAGTGTTTCCGCTATCAATTACTTGCCCAAATATCAGATAAATTCTATTTCTGGGGGCCATTAGGAAGGCCTCTGTTACAGTGTGACTCTATGGTTCTTCACAACTTCTTTTTTACAGAACTGCTACAAGACCATCCTATCACTCAATTGCAAAGGAGCCATCAACCCATCAAGATCTCCCCAGTGTCAACCAAAAAGCCTGTGACATCACAGAAGTTTTAACTGAGGGCTCTCATGTCCAATACTGTACTGTAACTAGTAGACTCTCTCATCTCTCATGTTTTGCTTCCTACAAGAACAAAATTAAATAATACTAAAAGCTAAAAAACCACTTCAATTGTGTTCAGGGAAAATGAATACTTTCTTGCTCCAGAGATATTAAGCAACAGGGACTATTTCAAACATAATTCTCTCTCAAACTCCACCAAGAGGGAAAAAAAAAAAAATCAAACAAGTTGAAAATACTATAATCAAATTTCAGTCAAATAATATTCAGGTGGCATACCATAAGAAAATTTGGACATGGAAATTCATGGGAAAAGTGCTGGTGAGTACGACACAGTGAGTAAATGCTGCTCAGTATGACCCAACTTGCTCATTCTAGAGTTCCATTCATTTTTTCCTCTTTGGTCCATAGCCTCATAGATTTTTAAGTAGCTCAAGATGAGTCCTGTAGAACTACTAAAAATTAGCTTAACTCAAGAAACACAGACTTTAATGTCTGCTTTATTACTGACACCACTTTGAGTTAAACCAACAATGAGCTGTTCTGAAAATTCAGCTTTCTTCAAGTAAAACAAGCAAGCCTCCCATCTTCATCTATTAAGATCCCTATGTACATACCTTTAGTAGTTTGGTTTTTCCTAATAAAAGAACAAGAAAATAAGCTTTCATCCCTCTGTACCAATTTTGCTCAATGTTCCACTTAGAGGGAAAAGCTCTGGAGCACAGAGGTCAGGCAGTGAGCTCTTTCAGTGCTTCTCTGTAGAGGCTACACAGCACAAGGGGGTTGATGACAATAACCTTTCCAAAATACACACCAGAACCCAACTGCTTGCTATCCTTCATCCTTCTATGCATGTTCATACTTTTATATACACATCCCAAAAATTTCTACATCTTTTCATGAGCTGAAATTTCTTTTTCATAGGCATTAAACAAAAACCACAGTAAGCATATCACTCTTATACAAGATGCAAACAGACCTCCATAATCTGAACTGTAAGTACCCTGTGGGAAATGTTGCTGGAGCATGAACATTCATTAATTATAAAAACTGATTAAACTTTTCCTTCTTAAAGCCTTAAGGTTATTTTCAGATTCTCTCTTCCCAGAATTGGGTCACCTTCATGCCCTGCCCCCCATTCCCTCCCCCCCAATATATAATTTTCTAGCATTAATTATCTCAATTTAAAATAAATTCAAATAAGCAGAGCTTCAGGAAAAGTATTCCAACAATACAAGGACTGCCTCTGGAAACATCAAGGGGATCAGAATCAAGTAAGAGACAAACTAGATCCTTTCCTCATAAATATCAAACAGAAACCCATACGGACTTTCAGGACAGAAACTACAGTGCTCGCTACTTTCTCACTGACTGCCTTACTAATAAACTTGGACAAAAATAATCTACAATATCAACTGTAATGAACTTGCATGGGAGGGAATTTCCTTTTGGTCCATTCTGCACCCCAATCTCACATCAGATATGTGACACTTCATGCACGCAGTCAGGATACGATACCTGTGCAGATGCAGATTTTGATAGAACCCTTTGTCCTGAAGTACATATATTCTAACAGGGGTGAACACCAGCAGTGTAGTTGTCAGGCTCAGAAAGACACAGTTGACAACTAATATTGCTTCCTCAGTCTGTAACAACTACCCTGCTGCCACATCTAAAGCACCGACAGACATGCCAGGTCACCCCTTTAGTTGATCCATTTTGGCTGGACACAGTTTGACAGTCCACAAGGCAATAGTGCACCATGAACAAAAGATACTGTAAAAACAATCCACTGGAGTTTAGGCATAGTTCTTGAAGCAGAGGGTGAATAGCAGCTTATTCTATGGCCTCTCTTGAGTTGACCAAAAATTACAAAAGGAAGGCACATGAGGCAGGCCCACCTGAAGAGCAGTATCACAGAAATTTGAGGCAAGAGGAGAAAGTCTAACTTCTGCCTGGTCCTTTTGCTAATCAAAATTGTGACCACAGGAGAGAATGATAAAGGAGTAAAAAGCCACTAAGAAAGAAACCAGCAGCTGAAAATCCACTAAGAGCTGAAATCTGAAAAAAAAAAAAGCCAAGACAGCTACAGGTTCATCACTTCCACTTGCCTGTAAGTTTGAGAAGACAGCTGATGTAGATAGAGTGAGAAGAGAAAAGTGGAAAAGTGACAGTATTAAGGACTATGGAAAAATGGAGTCAGTTCTGCCAGTGATGAGCAATTAATAGAACAAGGGAGTGCAATCATCCTAAAACTATTTCCTAATTAAAATAATTATATTAGCTGGCCTTTAAGGAGATTTATTTATAGCAAGTGTGACAAGCTATTAAGGATTCAATTTAGATCAGAAGTCTCAAATTATGTCTTTAGGTATGGGGTGGAAGTGAGCTGCTGTCAAGCACAATAACTCATCTCAGATTAGAGTAATTTGTCTCTGGCAAGGGATATAACTGGAATTATTCTGCTAAGATCAGAATTCAAATAACTCCTGTGTATGTGGACACATGTCGATTGCAAAGAGTGATTGATTCATTCAACGGACGAATTAGCTGTCAAATGGCACTTGATTTGTAGCAATTATATCATAACTTAAAATTTGTAGTATATACTAAAACCCACAAGGCTCTCACGGTTTTATTTTTCCTATATTTAAATATTGCTAAAGACATCTGGAGTCTGTCACCCCTGAGAAATTTACACAGATTTTATGGGCTGTCAAAATGTCCAGAACCAGCATATTAAGACTGAAACCTCCACACTGATCTATCTAAAAGGCATGGAGTTTTAGAGGTGAGGAAGGAAAAAAAAAAAAATCCTAAGAAAATTTCCTAAAACTTTTCTAAGTCCTGAATTTTCACCACCAAATGTAGCAGAACTGTTGTTTAGAGTGGCAGATTAAGATCAAACAATGGGCATCCCAAAGTCAGACTGTGAAATAATACTGTCAGACTGTGAAATAATACTTCTCTTGCCATGTAGTTTGCTCATCAGGTTAGTCCTAAAGGATAAATACACTTTGTATTTTACAAAAAGATCTCTTGGAACTAGATAAAAGGTATTGAAGGTGCACTAAGAGCTTATTGCCAACAACACTGAACAGAAAAGCTAGTTCATGTCACTCAGATTTGGTAGCCCCTATACACGTATACTGCAATTACTGCAACCCATAAAAGCAGTTGTTAACTTTTTTTTAATAATTATTTTAATCACACCTCAAGATGTACAGCAGTGTGCTAGAAAATAATGTATGTTATGAATTCAAGGAAAAGTAATTTCACTGGCATTTTTAAACTCAGCTGTTGTCATCAGCATTTCTCATCTAGCAAAGGCTTTTTCTCATTAGATTTCCAGTGCTTGCCTGCTCCACAACCCTAAACCCTTGCCTCCAGATACTGAAGGCCACTTGATCCACCTTTTTGATCCCATTTCATTCCTCAGAGGCTGCTATTTTTCAGGAGCAAGCTTTTCCTCTTTAAGCCCTGAACGTCATTCCATTCCAAGTATTGATGTACATTTGTCTTCTGCCCCATTGATTTATTGATGTAATTAATTTTTATTTAGCATTTATTTAGCAATTGATAATCCAGTGATTACTTTAGTATGCCAGGGTACCCTTGAGCAATGTGGGAAACTCATTTGCTACCATGGACAACAAAATAGAGTTCTGCTGATAGCAGGACTACATGAGATAATCTACAATTCTGAATTGTTGGTATCACCTGGAGTGCAACATACTGCTTAATTAATTGACAATTAATAGACATCATCCTCCAAAGGAGATCAGTGCTGCAGACCACTAAAAATTCAAGGGTTTGCTTTGCAGTTCAGAATGGAAAGGCCACATAGAAAAGGAAAACATTCTTGTAGCACTTTTTTTCACTAGAAGCAAAGGGCACATTCAGAAATCCTCATTTTTATAACAGAAAAACAAAATGGACAGATATGACAACGTCTACAAGACTGCAAAGGTTTTATTCTCTATTTCCTTGTGATCTTCCTGAGGAAAAAACCAAAAAACACAACAACATTTTTTCAGTCAACTACTAAGTGGATGGAATTGGTAAATAGCCATATCTGACAAATTCAGTACTGTATCAGGCAGTAGGAAAGGTGCAGCCGTGCTGCTTCAAAGAGCCCAAATTTTCAATGGCCTCTATTACCTGTTCTGAAAACATTACCATCTGAATATCATCCATTATGTCCTTTTAAAGCAATTGGGTATGTTACCTGAGCTTGACCTCTTAGGCATTTGCTTCTTACAGCTTCTACATTGTAGGCAATTTTCATAGTGATTAGACATATCAAACAATATGATACCAGTCCCATTCCCATGTATGTCAATACCAAAAAGTTGGCACTAACTTTTAGTCTACTTTTGTCACATTATCTGCAGAGTAGTTATCTAATAAGCCTATGGGTAAAGTTGGTTTAGCTCTGAGCAGCTCTCAAATGTACTTTAGTCTATGAAAAATACATGCAGAAGGATTGAGAGAGAAAATAATTTCTACTACCAGTTGTAGTTCTGAAAGCTTTAATATGGAACTCGATGGACAGCAACAAGTCATTCCATACATGTCATATAAAAATGTATGATAGGTTAAATGTTCTCTGAAGGTGTATCTGTTAGATTAAAATTACTCATTGAATTATTAGATGAAACTTTCGAAATATCTATATTTAACTGTTTAAATACATTATATCCTCAGCTTTATCTTTCCATGGCACTGTTAAGGGTTAAAGGTTTCACTATGCACTTTATACAGCTATTAGTGCACCACTGTCATGCAATTAACACCACTTAAGTCAGCAGTCTGTTAAACTAATATTGAATACACATAGAACAGTATACAAAACAATTGCATTACCAGTTCTTGAATTTGAAGGTATTTGATAATTCAATAGCACATATTCTAAAATGGAAACATTTCTAAATTGTATGTAATAGCCCCTCCCCAATAAACATAATTTAAAATTTTTTCATATTGCTTTTCAAATACTACAGTGAAAACAAGAACAGTACCAATGACCTCCACTGACAGATTTCAGCTCTATTTTAAATTGATCTGATCCAAGAAAGAGAGGAAGAACATGCATGCCCTCTCCACACTTATATCAGAAAGACTGAGAGCTCTGAGTTTATTGTGACAGTCCAAAAGCACTTCATTCTACAGTATTGGAATGAATTCTTAAGTCCCTCCATTTTATTTAATCAAAGCAAAGAATTCATTTTAGATTTGTGTGGTTCATTCATCAGATTGAATTAAATTTTTGATAAGCCATAGTTAAATTTTTTATAACATAATGATCTGCAGTTTAATAGCCCTTTCACTTGCTTCTCCTTTGTCTTCCACATTTTTGTGCTATCAGGCAGACTGAGGGGCCTAGGCACTGGAGAAAACAAAATATGAGCTTCTTTAAAATACAGAATATTCACAAAGCTTCAGATTAATCATGAATATTTACAAAGCAGTAAGCAAGCACATACTATATTCTTATTAGAACCAAAACACCGAATCCAGGAAACAAACTTTTGTGAGAGTATATACACATTTAATTCTGAGGAACTATCCCTCAAAACTCCAGATACAAAAAATTATTCTCTTACCTAGAATCCCCCCAAAGATAATAAAAGAAGATCATGAGAACCCCTTTCTACAGAAATTTTTGTATGAAATGCTTATTCCATCAAGAAAAAGCATTTAGGAACACTATGCTGGTTTTTCTGAACTTTCTTCATGAAACAACCTTTGTCTCCTACTGTTTCAGCTGTTTGTTTTATGAAAAGACATCCATGATCAAACAGACTGCACTGGAACAAAGGGTTTTCCTGCCTCCTGTCCTATCAATCAAATCTATATTACAAAGTCAACTCTTGTTAATATGTTATTAGTTAATACTTTATGCAAAAATGCAAGTCAACTTATGGGATGAAAACCAAAAGTAAAGAAAAAGCAAACACTCTCCCAACTCAGATTACTTTTTCTTGTATAGTGTATTTGTTGCAGCTATGCTCAAAACAGAGTTTTTATTTGGCATCAGGAGAAAGCAGCAGAGGTAAGGGTGTCTGATTTTTAATGATGAGCTTCCAGTTTCATTAGCCTCCATTCAGCATTTATATAATTAATTTGCCCGTGTTTAAAAAGCACTTTTGGGGTTTTCTTTTAATTCACATAGTCAGAAGGTATTTACTTTTTTTTTCTTTTTAATTGGAAGCTGTATTAATGATATATCAAAAAAAACCCCTTGAAATCCCAGCTCCACCAACATCTTTCACAGAATCATTCAAGCTGGCAGGCAGCTCAGAATGTGACCTTGTCCAAACTCCTGCTCAAAATAGGGAAAATACTGAATTTGAAACAGGTTGCTTTGGACTTTGTCCAAGCAGGTCTTCAAACATATCTCCCTGCCCTGGATGGTGTTCCCCCTCTGTTTCTCCAGAAGTTCTTGTCAGAAAATACAGTGGAACATGTAGTAGCTGCTGACTGCTTTATGAAGTAGCCAAGTTAACACAATCACTTTTTTCATGCTGACTCAATTTATCACAAAGCTAGTAAGGGGATCCAGTTATGTCTCAAGTTCATACACTTCCATATTCATTTTATGAATTAATAGTAAGAAAAATAGTATTTCATGGGCTCGTGCTGTTAATGGAATTTCCAGTAATGAGAATACTCGAGGAAGTTGAAGTTGGCCAGAGTTCAAGAGATATTTTCATGCATTCCAAGCGGGACAGATTTTAAATTGATATACCCAATGTTATGGACAGTTAGGAACAATTAAGTTGCTGACCAACTTAAAAGAAAGGCAATAGATACCTTTTTGCCTTTTAAAAACTGAGGACAAACCTTTTTAAATAAACCACTATGTTCAGATACAAGTATAACATGCTCACCCTTCCCCCCCTCATCAGCATATTGGAACTTTTTAAAAAAAAAAAAAAAGGGTGATTTTAGAGCTCTTAAGCATAAATTCATTAATTCCATCACAGGCTTTGGATTTAATTCAATAACAACTACATTTGAGAAAAAAATGTCATCCAGAATGAACAAAGACTGCATGAGAAAACAGTGACTAAGATTGCTTGGTTATGATGTCAGAACTGGTAGGTTTGATTGGTTTAGAACATAGATTGACACAATTTATACATTTTACCTGGGCTAAAACAGAAAATGAACAAAAAACTCCACAGAAGGAATAAGAGGTGCCATTTCTTAGGATTCAATATGGAAAACCATTCCCTTGTGGTAATCACTGTACTCAAGCACCCACTGGAAATGTGCACATCTATGAGGCAGGCAAGTTTCTGGCCATCAGGAGACATTAAAACCTCAGATAAGATAAATGCATGTTCCCTTAAAAATAATTCATCTTTAATGGATTTGTTTCCAGTAATGAGAATACTTGAGGAACATCTTATCACTAAATACCAATAAACAAACACCTAGAGGAAAGAATTGCAGATGCTCAAATTCACTTGGGTCAGTGAAGCAAGGTGACCCTTCCACAGAGAAAAAATGGCAAAAAGTATATTCCAGACTAAAGCACAATGTGCACCAAGATGTTGTCCTTATATTTAAAATACAGGATGGTGGGGTTTTTCCCCTAAAAAATCCCAAAAGACAACACACCCCTTACACCCCAACCCCCCACAAAAAAAAAAATCCAAATGCAACAAAAGAAAGCAAAAAAAGCAACACAAAACAGACACACCCACAACTCCACTATTCCTGCAAATATCTTTCACCTCATAACAAAGCATGAAGGCACAAGAAGAAAACCACAAGTAACACAGATTTTCTTACTTTTTTTTTTTTCAAAAGGTACCCCACAAAGGAACATTACAATCTGCTATACACAGAGTAGTTCTGCATGTAATATTTCAACACCTTGGTGTGCATCTAAACAGTGTCCTTTCTAACACTGCCTGAGTCCATTAAAATGTCCAGCAAATCTTTCTCTACACTCTCAAGGTGGGAACTAGCCAAACATGCTCAGGTGCTGATGGCGAGGTTAAGCCTCAGAAAGGTGGCTGTAATGACACTGGGGCAGTACAGTCTGTGGTTTGCATATCAGTGTCAGATAAGGTTGATGTTGTTTGGTACATCCAGAAAAAAAAGCAGAAAAGTATAGCAATGGCTCAGATTTACACAGTTTTAATCCCATATAATTCCCCAATAGGCCTCATGCCTGTTGGTTCCTATTGGTTGGCTCCAGGCTTCCAAAGGCATGTAGCCAGTAGGAAACATTAGACAAAAGGACTTAGGTGGCATTAGGTGGTATTTAAGCTGGGCAAATCTGGGCCACACTATGCTGTCCCTTTTCTGAAAGCCCTGAACACTGGCCAGTGTATTTTGACCAACAGATAAGTAACAGATAGATTACTGGAAAAGAACTACATCCGAATAACGCATGATCTGTGACATTCTGCTTGAGTTTCTGCCCTCTTCTTTTGCTTAACTAAAGGATTCAATCTATCTGAATTGTTATTGTTTAATTACTGTAATACCCAAAAAAGGCACCAAATAGTCAATTAAAATTGGCAATATGTCTCCAAGAGTCCTAAGAGCAAAAAGGAATTTGATTGAGTTTCATTATAATTCTTATATTACATCCCCACCCACTTTTGTTTCTCTACTTCCTAGGTAGGTTAGATCTGTAGTGATATACAGAGATAACAATTTATTTTCAAGTATGTCCAGAAATAAACCCCACCCCAATCATGAAATTTTTTCATAATATTAAAGATAATCATAGCTGAAAAATTAATTTAAAAAATCTTCTTAGACTCAAAAGAACTATTTCGCTGGTCATTCACACATGAAGTTTGATAAACCTGTCTTTTAGGAAAGGTGGGAGATCTAACAGTAATGCTGTAGTGGTCTCCAGATTGGGGTGTTCAGGCAACCCACTGGGGTATTGAAAGAAAATACTAGAACTTCAGCAATAAATATATATAATTTATAAATAAATATGCATATATTGGGGATGCATGCTCAGAATGCTGTTTTACTGATAGGGTTGAACAATCCAAGAAGTTTGGAGATCACCCTAGCTGATCCTCCAAGTGATTTTGGGACACGTTATTCAGATACTCTTCTCCAGGTAGCTAAGTGGCAAACTGAGTGAAAAAGTAAGAATCTGCCTTGACACTAGATTCTTGCAGACCTTCTAAGCTTTATGGGCAAAACTCTCCTCTGAAAGAGGAGGTAGGTATTCTCAGTTATAATAAAATGCTTTCCATTACCACGAAGTAGGTAATAATTCAAGCCATCCACAAGACCTTTCTTCTTCTTTTAAGGCAACGCTTCTATTTTACTTCGCCAAACTTGAAACCCATCCAGCTTTATTGCATTCAGTAATTAACGCATTTTGATCTTACATTTTGGTGGATTTCCTGCTAAAGTCAAAATAGTTATTTGAGAAACACATCAAAAATCTCAAACTTGTCTTAGGTATACTGACATAAAGTCTCTATAGAACTGTAGATTCTTATACTTTTTAATTGAGTTGGAAGCTTCCATCATTTATATCAATATTTTTAACATTTTCAGTTGATTCACTGAAGTGCAAGTTTATATCCACATTAATTACATGACCAAATCTGAACAAGCGATATCTACAAAGAGCAACTTTTAAATTGAAGTCTGTGCAATAAGACAGATGACCACAGACAGCAACAAGACCTTAAAAGACCTAACAGAGAGACTACTGAGAAATATAAATTCTTATTTTTGGAAAACCTCTACCACACTCAATAGTATGGATGCTGTTGTTTGGTACAGCATTTTATACCAACTGAACTACAGAAAAAGGGTTTAAAATTATAACACTGAGAAGCCATATAGACAGCTGAAATATTTTTGTGACAATTTTATTGTGCTACTTGCAGAGAAAGTATCGGCAGCCTTTGCTGACCTACTGCAATTCCATTTGGGATTAGAATTATTTAAATCAGAGCATGTATTAGTGGGCACTGATATAATTATGTCAGTACCATTTTGTGCTTTTGCAGAGATTTATTTTCAAGATAGAGAGAAGTTGCCTGTTATCTTTCCCCATGCAGATTGTCCAACTTAAAAGTCAAGAACAGAAACAACTTACATTCCTTTAAGGAACATTTAAACAACACTAAAAAGAAAACATATGACACAATTACAAGATTTTCATAAGTTACCTGTCTTTGATCTGCAAAGTAGCATTAGTGATATTTAATACATATCAATACCACACTTAAACTTTTAGATTATACAGATACAAACAGATTAATTTTACTTCTTGAGATAAAATAAAATAAATTCAGAAAGAGGAAACTTTACTGTATGACAAAACTCCATAACCTCAGCACTAATCCTCAGGTCTTAAAACTAAATGCTGAAATACAGTGCATTAAAATACAGGAAATACGATTAAAGTAAATATACATTTTGAAGATATTTCAGCTGATCTCCCCTACTCCTTATTTCTTCAAAACAGTTCTAGTTTTACAAGTTAAGAATTATAATCTCTCCTTTGTTGAAACTCCCTGTACGGTGGAAAAGCAGATGAAGTTTACAGAACTGATAGGTGACTTGAAGAGTTCGCAGTTCACAAATCAAAAAACACAGGCCATACACAAGAAACTTCATCAAAAACCTGTGGATTTAGAGAACAGTTAGAATTATAAATGAAGGGAAAGTGGATAGAGCAACTTCTGTATTTGACTGGTTTTAAGCTTAGAACACGTTTTTTCTGTATCTTCCACAACAGCTTGAACACAAGAGTCATCTGAAGGACACGCACTAGAAACTGGCAGACTTTAACCTTTCAGTCATCAGTGTTGATGCAGGTAGCATCATCTGTTAGCTATTTAGTAGTTTGAGATATTTAATAAATCTCTACAGCTAATCACTCTAGGCCACAGAGAACAATATGCACTTTTACTGTAAACTTCTGGGGAAGGCCAAGAACCAGAGGAATGAGGAAATGTAATGATCTTCACAGAGCCTCAGGAGGTGTCTCTACAGTACGGCTTGTTCTCACAAAGAACAAGTTATATTGCATTTCTCTTTGCAATACAAATTTTGTAGTCTAACGGAAGCCACTCCTGCTAACATCAAGTCAAACAACTTTCATGGCAAAGAGATCATTTAAACGAGAATGGAACATTTGAAGACTGAAGTGCAGGGGCAAGATGCATAACTTTGGCTTTCTAGTTATTAAGCAGGCTTATTGGTCTTACCCTGCCCCATTCTGCCAGCTAATTAACACCTTATGACAGCAGCAAGCAATTTTATAAGTCCCATATTCACATTTCTTTAGTTTCCACAGGAAATAACTGGTAGACAGCATTCATAAGATATAACCACAATAAATCTTACTTTCAAATACATTCAAACAAAAGTGAAATCTTGATATCATTTGCAACACCATTTAATAACTATTTCTTTGAATGTGATAACAAGCAGACAGTAATCCAATAGGTGCAAGTGGCCTTTGATGATACTGTTTAATTTTCTAGAGACAAGGTAGGACACAGAGCAAGGTAAGCGGTGCGCTTGGCACTTAGCAAGTAATGGATACCATCAATCAATACTGGCTACATCTTTCTTTTTAATCAGTCCAAGCAGTTGGGACGTCAGATCTGTCACAAAATGAAAGAGTTACAGGTGGGAGAGGGATCACATTATCACACTGTTGAAAACTTCAGCTTTTTGTTTCAGCAAAAATCTTGGTGCCCTCAACGCTCACAAGTGATAATGCAAAACCATCTGTTGCCAGAGTACACAATGCATACAATAGTGACTACCACATGGCTTGCAAGATTTTGATTTTTGCTAACTGACAAAGGAAGCAGTCAGACTGAAATTCCATCCTTCTGTGTTTTCCTCATTAGATTAATGGTCCCCTTAACAGGTCTAAAAACATGCATCTCAGTGTGTGATCTATACAACTGTTAAATGACCTAAAAAATACCAGCCCTCCCTCCCCACCAAAAAAAAAATAAATAAACCAACTTAATTAAACTCCAGATTTCAATCAAATATTGAAAAATACACATGACCCAACTTTCAGTACACTGGCAAACCTTCACCTACAAGCAGAAGTATAGGAAGACAGTATTTTCCAGTTAGCACTTCAGCACATTGATCCTCTGTGACTGACGCGTGGGATATTCTCACACACACACCACCAGCAGCATTTATGTTAAGTCTATCTACATCCAAAAAAAAAAAAATTGCAGATGCAAAAATACATTTTCTACCTCTGCTTCTCACTGAAATTCATATAATCTGCTTTCTCCAGATGTTTTCAGTTTATATACAGGCAGTGCCAAGATGAGAGCTGTCTCAGCCACAGAGAACTAACTACAGACTGAATAAACAGGTCACTCAATTTTAATTCTGGTTAGACTTGTATTGTCTCAAACTACAGTTTATACTCTTATCCTAGGCAGCCGAAACACTTCAAAAAATCACGAATGTAAATACAGCTATGGATACAATGTTTTTAGTTACACCAGGAACTGCAGCCTCTGTAGGTCCTGCAGTAAATTGATGCTGAACCTTCATGAGTTTGTTTTCTCATGCAAGGTTGTTCAAATACAGGCAAATTACCTCTCCCAGTTATTTCTAAAGTGTGCTTTTTCTACTGGCATTTTTAAGCAAAAATGCCTTAGAAAGGAAAGCATGGTATAACTAAACATCATTCAAACTCTGAAGATTGGTTTTTTCAACCAGACTTCAGTTTTAAAGTTCTCTTATTACAATGTTGGGTCATATTAAATGCTCAAGTCTACCATGATTTGCAGAAATAAAATAACCACGAAAATATGACAGTAGTATATAAGAAATATTTAAAATGGCATTTAAAAATGTGGTATGTACTGAAAAATTGTGCCTGGTGGTACACTAAAACATGACCAAGTTATTGCAGTGCTGTGGTTCTCTGCTGACAGCCAGATATAACTCTAACAAACATACACCCAGTCACACACGTACTGCCTCTGGCTAAAACAGATACAGGTTAACACACAGCAAATTTAGGCAGCCAAGCAGAAATCATTCCAGAAGTTAAAATAAATCAGTAATTAAGTGACAGTTTTCAGAACTATAATTTTAGTTCTCATTTCCTTTTTTTTCTAAGTACTTTGTGGGCTGTTATTTTGAGACGGCTATTAACCGCTAGGTTATTTTTAATGTCCTGCATGTGACAGATGTCTCTGGAAGAAAAGGCAGCTGAAGGACAACAAACTCATTCTCCAAGACAGGTTTTCTGTCCAGTGTTACCGTGAGGACTAACTCCAAATATCCTCTAATAAACTCAAGAGTCACAATGAAAACTTCCATATAAAAAGCTATTTAAGACCACTGCTCTTTTTCTTACTAAAGCAAGCCTGTATCTGCAGGACATTTAACCTTAGAGAAGGAAAGATGCCTATACTGGAAATGCACTACTAGTGGGATCTTATCTGAAATTGGGACAGGGGATAAGGAAACTGGAGTTAAAGGGTATCCTACAGAAAGAAATCTGTAATTGCTTTTGGTTTTAGTGTCATTAAAATGACAAGAGGGACCACCATACAGGTTCTCAAGTCAGCAGTTTTCCTGAGAAAGTTGTCAGATACCAAGTAATTGGTATAGAAAAAGTGAGGAAAGGGGACAAGATAGAAAAAAACCTCTCTGTAGTAGAAAATATGTTTAAAACAGTAGGAATCGAGTTATTCATTACAGTCTGGGTCATTATAAGAATTAAAAATTCTTCAATAATATCAAACCGGGTCTGCAAGATGTACACATTTCTGCAGATACCAGACAAGTTTCACAGTGAAAAGATGCCATCTGACAGGAACAATGCAGCCCCTGTCTGTTTGACCCAGGAAAAATAAAAACAACTTCAGACCACTTCAGATTAAATAGTGGATTCTTTATCGAAATGCTCAAAAGAGAAGTAATAACCAGTCTTGTAGGGTTGAGACAGAAGATCCCTTTCTCTGAGTCAACACCTGGGCCTGGAATGAAGTGAAGTTTGAAATCTTCCATTACATACTAAGGAGTATGTTTGCACAACCGTGTGGCAGTTCATCCTCCTCTGAAAAGCTTCTTCCCTGCATTGGCATCCCTACACTGGTACCACAGCCTGAGTTACACTTGGGTCACAATGAAAGGAGAGCTAAGATGTGATGAAAAACACAGCCCATCATTACTTTTTTTCAAGTAGGTTACATCAGTCCTTTTGGATGTTACTGAGCCAGAATGTACAACAACAGGTGCCAGAGAAATCCATCTGTACTCCTTGGAAGTGCCAAAACACACAGAACTGGAAAATGTTGCTGCAGACACTCTCGGGTCAAAAATGACCACAGAAGACAAAGTAAACCATCAGCCAAGGAATCTAGTAATTTATGGCAGCAGTTCTGGTTTTGTCCCAATTAGAAATAAAAGGTCAAGTTTCTTAATATCCAGTACATAGTTGCCCGGTATTATTTGTTATACCAATGAAATACACAAGTTAGATATTACAACAGTTGCTTTGCCTATTAATAGAGCAAGACAGTCACAGCAGAGGAGACAGAAAAGATGGACAAAAGTTCCAAATTTTTCTTGGATCCAGATATACTAAAGAGATAAGAGACTTACTATCAACATAAACATCTGTGTGAATACTTCTTTAGAAATTGTTCCTGCTTTCAATTTTGATCAGGCAAAACTAATTCAATGTCACTTTCCTGTGGATCACTTTGATTTATTTGACTGTCATAACATGGACTTCAGAATCTGGGTGTATATATATAACTGGAAACCCAAAGGATCAGAAACCTTACCACTGCCCATATCAAGGATAATGCAAAGTGGAGGAGAGGAGGAGTTTATCGAGCCTTCAAGTCAGACTTGCTATTGGTCTGCTAAACAGACTAGCACTTATTAGACATTTAAGCCACTTATTGAGAGTTTAGCGACTACTTTCACCATTCACTTATTGGCCTTGATTCTAGTGAACTTTGCAAAGTAGACTTCCTTAATCATTTTTTGAAACAATGATCTTTTACCCCTTGTCTTTTATTCATTTATTCATAGTAAAAAATCCACATGACTTGCTATACTGCAGCAAATCAGCACACATTGCAACAGGAGTATGGCTGCTGCACTTTTACAACACCCTCAACTGCCAGAAAACAGTAAAAACAGGAGCATCTTAACTCAGAGGAGTTCTTAATATCACAAAATTACAGCAAGGACTTCCTGTTATTCAGTAACAAAGACACTTTTATTTAACCTATGGGTTCTAAAACTTGGCAAATGTAAAAGTGGAACTAAAGTCTTCTCAGTCAGAGATTAAGAACACCCAGTTTTTGCAGCTGTGTATAGAATGCTAGAAAAGTATTTTTGTCTGGACTAATATGCAAAACTTGAAGGTGGCAGGCTGTACATATTTCATCAAACGCCACATGAATCTTAAGATATAGCAAGACAGTCAGATTGAAGGCTTAAAAATGTTGACTAGCATTTGGGACAAAATTAGAATTATATTTTTGCCTCAACCAAGCTACCTTACTTTTTCAGCACTTAAATACTCCTTCTATTGCTTTCTAGTGATGATTAACTTATAAATTCTATGTATAATTCACTTTAGTTTTGGAACTTCTAATTAGACTGTTAGACACAGGTGAAAGAACATGATTTAAATCCTAAGTTTAGACTTTGTTGAAGAAAAATACTGGAGATTTATAAGGTGGTCTGGAAAGCCTTTTATTCATGGAGAATAAAACATAAATAATGTCTTTCTATATAATTTTCTCATTTGAGATGGAAGAGACAAATGAACATAGGACTACATATAAAGAATTTTTGAATTTCACTCCAGTCTGACACGATGTCCTTTAGTAAACTTCTACATCACAGCAGCTGAGACATTATTTGCTTACTTGCTAATTTTACAGAGTTTGTTTGCTTGGGGAGTTTTGTTTGGTTTTCGTTTGTTTTTGAAAACAGATTAACCTGGTTGTACCAGAAAAGAATAAATTATAGGTGAGCAAGCATAAATTCCCCATTTATATGATGTTTTGAAGACAGAAATGGCTAGGTAATGCGTCCTCGGATGACAACAGGGAAATATCTTATTTTGTAAAGGTGTTCACATGATGTAAAACTGCATAAGAGTCATAAGAGTCATAAGGCACAATGAGTTTTTTATTTTGGGATAGCCTCAAGGATATGGCAAATGAAATAAAGCCATTTCTACTTTGCACTCTCACATACCTTTTCTTTCTTCCTTCACAAATTAATTCCTGCCACAATTTTGACCTAGCAGAATTTGTATCTTTAGTTCAGCAGGACCTAAATATTATCTCCAGATCTCAGAGCACAATAAATGTTCTCACTATTCCTTATCTGCCATGAAAAACTATGGAGGACTCTTAGATGTTCTGGATAGCCCTGGCAGCAGAGTCACTTCTCACTCTTTGTTGAGATTCAGTGTCACAGTAATAACTGTTCATACAGCAAAGCATAGGCCAGTCTGAAGTTTTAAATATTCTTCCCTAGCAGAGCTTCCTCCCACCAGCCCAAAATCTCAGCTGACTCCAGTTTTTTCTGTCATTTCAATAGCACCTTGGGTCCTCCCTTCTTTATTTCTGACCTTTCCACTTAATTTTTTTCTCAACTAGGTAAGTGAATTGACACAGAAGTTTTTCACTGCTGGCAAAAATTCAGCAGTCTAGGATTATTCCCCAAGCCCTGAAACTGAAATTTTCCTCAATTTAAGTTCCCATTTTTAGCTTAGAAAAAAGATAGAGATTGCATTTAATAACATATCAAGCAAGTACAAAATATTTTTCCTATGTATGTACTTGTTGATTTCCTTCACAGAACTACCATTACAATAATTGTTTTATTTTTAAAACCAACTTTGTGCAAGAGAAGACTGCCTTATGATGCCTTAAGCTTTTTGTTAAAAAGCAATTAAATAAAAAACTTACTTGCTAATACAAGGGAAATCAGTATATTTTTGCAAGAGATCTGAAATTAGCAACAAAATACAGACCAATTACATATAGGACCACAGTGAATGCACTTCAGGAAAAGGATAGGACACTGAAAAAGCCCTGAAAGAGTTGTCTTAGTACATCTATCCATTTTCATACATCCTTGTTTTTCCACTTCTGAAATGTGCTCTTGGTTTTGGGGTCAGGGGGGCGTTTCATTTTATGGGACAAGGGAAGTAAGAGAAATGCAAAATTATCTAAGGCATTAAAGCAGCTTTAAAAACATATAATGCCATGAGCTGCTTTCAATGCCTTCGATCTGTTTAAAGAAGGAGGTAGACAGAAAAAAAAAAAAACACAAGAAAAAGAATATTTTGAAGGAAAACAAAAAACCTTGGTGAAATAGTGAATCAGAAGGAATGTCGGATATAAGCTTTCAAAGAGGACATTTGTAATATTTGGGAGCAAAGATATGAGAATTCAAGACTAGCTTTCAGAAAGATACACATACTGGTGGAGTTGATACTATCAAGTGCATTATTTACTCTTGATGATGAATGCTTACAGCCCTGGACTAGCTTTGGACAGCTGTTCCTAACAGTGTAGCTGAAAAAGGAGAGGGGAGGGGAAGTGGAACAGGCAACCAAATACAGTAACAGAGTGGCTGCAAGCACAAGCATGTACAGCAAGGCACCTCAAAGCACAAACAAGAACACGGCTGCCCCACGAACCTTCCAGGGTAAGACCTTTCCACATTGACATAAACTGATCTTTTACCAGGTTACTGAGTTTCCACAGATGGTATTAAGCAGAGACAGAGCTGCCCTTTGAAAGGCCTTTCCTCAAATTATTATACTTGCGTTAAACTGTCATCACTAACATTCTCAGTTGTACTCACATCTAGATATATAGGATTAATCTTGGCAAAAAATACCATACAACAGCTGTAAGAGGTGATATAATATTAGGAATAAATGCATCTTGTAGTTCTAAGCAACAAAAAGACTCTAGCCTCAGGAATTTACTGGAGAGGAGATAGTATTGCACACTCTGCATGTTAGAACTGCACTGATAGCCTATATTTATTTTATTTCTTTCCTCTCAGGAACACTGAAGATTAAAATATTGAACAAATACTGTTAAGGTTTTACAGAATAGATCTTTCTTTAGTCCTTGGAAAAAGAAACAACCACCCTTACTTTTTTTTAAATACAATTTTTAATTATTTCATAAGGACATTCTGTTGTATTGGTAGACCCAAGCAGAGCTTCATCACGAGACATGAATGTTACTCTCTGATCCAGTCTAACATGCCAGCAATCATTTAAAATCTACTATACACACCAAGATGAATACTGGGGAGTTTCTACTAGGAATCTAGATTGAAGGGCCTTTGACAGCTTTTCAAATTGGATGTTTAACTGCTCTTAAATATTTGTTTACTACTCATCACCTATCTTGCATTACTGACAAGGTTCTGGAGTGGAAGCATCCCAGTTCTCTGTACTGTACACAGACTTATCAAATAAACCACATGATGTCTCAGGTAAGGAGTTTGATGCAACCAGTATTTCTGGTGCTTGTAACTGAATAACTAATGGACATTTGCTTGTATAGGTACTTACAAACAGAAATTACCTAGTACAGGGGACAAAACAAAAGTTTGAAACACCAGGCCTGAAATTCCCATTAAGCCAGAACTAGATCAGACATTTTGAGGACCCTCCACAAGATTAGAATCAACATGAGGGACTGAAGTGGATGAAACTCTCCCTTGTTCTCAGTGCACTATTACCTTACAACTGTAATGAGAATATGTCATGGTTATTTCCAAAGGACTGCAATCCACACTTCCTCTGTTCCAACTCTGCTCACGATTAGTTGTTTACTTGTTGTTCAGTGACCACATAAAATCCAAATGACCTACACCAAGGTAGCTATAAGACCACGGCAACTGTGTATTGCCCAACACTCAGCTCAGTTGCAGGAGGCAGCCCCCTTTCAGAATAAAACTTAAACAGATGTTCAAGTCTCCAGTCCAATGGAAACAGAATATCACTTCAGGTATCTTTCTGTGTGGTCATTACAGTCAATCTAAACAAAATCAAAATGGTACTGGACAATTCCCATCAGTAAGCAGCATCAAAGCAATGGAGGACTTATGGGTCTACTTACCAGCCAAAATCTATTCTGCTCTAAAAGAACTTCACAAGAAGATAAGACAATTTGATTAAATCTTTGGGGAATTTTAGCACAGTTAGTCCAGAAGGAGATAGGTTAATTTGCTTTTTAAAAACACTGCCCAACTTTTAAATTATGCTGGAACATTTTCCCAACTAAATAAATCATCTTCTTTTGCCTGTTACTTCTGCAGTTACTGCGTATTGTTCATTGACTAGCTCCTCAATCAATGACCTTTTTTACTTATAACATCCCTAGAGTCAAAGTACTTGAGGATTATTTCAAAGTCAAACCAGTGAAATGTAAAGTTATTTTTATGTCTGTATTGAATTGTTCATTATCTACCTGACATTCTGAGAATAATTAAGGACACAGAGCCAAAGTAATTTTTCCTAATTAGAACAGTATCTGTACAGTTTGTGATGAATTCATACAAGCTTGAAACTGAAATCTGCTTCTTCAATGAAAAAGTTGTTTTCTCTACCTGAAACTAACAGACAAAATACAGTACTTTGCTCAACTCCCAGAACTGAATGCATTTATATTTATAAAACCAGCATGAAAGCATTTTTGAAGTGAAAAGGAGAAGTGAAAAGGTATTTTGATGACTCAGAAAAAAATGCTTGAAAAAAGGGTATGGATGAATTAGACAAGGTCAGCACTAGGAGACTTCGCTTTTTTTTACTTCTCTGGACACCAATATTTACCTACCTAAACAATCAGAAGTGAAATTATAATTCATTATGATAAAATTATTACTATGAAGAATTATCATTGCCATAACAAACATTTTCTTCAGAAAGAGTAGTTCCAATTCAAATAAACCATTTCAGTTCATCTTTGAACTGAGGAACATGGAAAAATATTTGTTTATAGGGCTACAGAAATCCCTGTTGAAATTCATGTCAGCAGCATGACATTCACTGGATAGGTCTACAGTCAGAAAAGTAAATGAATTCTACCCTTTAAAAACAACATCAACATCAGAGTTTTGCATTTTTTATTTTTTTCAGGTGAAAAATATGGAAAGAAAGACATAACCACCTTATTTTGTTCACTTCCCATTTCAAACACCATTAAAATGCCACAGTTTCTAAACTGTGCTTTTCTTTTCCAGTAATTCTTCATTTGTCATGATCTGATGCCACCCACTGATAAGAAGCAGAGTGACATGGAAATCATGAGGCAACACTCACTGAAGTAGTGGGGGTTCAGATGCATTTTACCATTGATAAACATTGTGCCCCAGATAAGAGAAACCCTACTCTTGCTGCAACTATTCAAGAATTTCCACTAAAACACAGAGATACCAACCATTCCTGGAACTATTATTGTTACAAGGGCTCAGTTCAGTGCTGAAGGCTCAACACCATCAGCCATTTTGGATGCCACCTTCTCATGCAGTAATGACTTCTGGTGGCAGCACCTCACCCACTCTTTGGAAAGCTCTGCTTCAAAAGACCAGAGAAATATTTGAGAAACATGGCTGTAATAACACAAAATTAATACAGAATCTATTAAAAAGAAAAAAAATCCAGAGCTTTTAGCTTCATGCTTTTTCCCCTCTCTGTACTGCTCCATCATTAGCATATTCATATTTTCTGGATCGTGCTATCAAAATCTACATAACAGAGATGAACTCCCTCACACAGCAAATACGTGTGAACATCTCTTAGCAACAACCGGTCATGAGCCAGCAAGGAAAGTTAACAGTGATCCCACTTAAAACATCCCACTTATGCATACTAAATGATAATGCCATCAGTAAAAATCCAAACTGTTCACTAAACCAGCATTCGTCTTGACTGCTCGAAATTAAATCTTCCCTACAGAAGCCAGACACCAGAAGGAGCTGTGCTTTGTCCTTGACAGTTATTCCAAGAACACTTGCAAGGGAACAGTAACGTGTGCTCCTGTCCCCAACTGCTTCATTTCCAAAATTCACATTCAGGCAGTGCTTAAAATTCACTATGCACATAATGTGCCTACATTGCCATCATCAGAGAAATAAACGAAGAGAAAGAGGGAAAAACATTAACAGTCTTCTATGTTACTCAACCATGTGGAAAAGTAATTTTACCAGACTAATACAGGTACCAACCACTGCAGCAACAGAAATCAGACTTAACAACTGGTCTGTACAAGAAGGCTTAGAAAATAAGAGCAGGCTTAATGTCAGTGGCCTCCTAATTGCATGTGTAATAAATAGCAATATCACAATGATGTTAAGGTACTTTTGGTCAGACCAATTACATCCACTCCTCCAACTCCATTAAACTAAATTAAAAATCTGATCTCCCAGTAAGAATGGTCTCTTTTCTCCTCTTTCCTGCCCTGTAATGCCTTTAGGAGTAATCAGAGAAATACTTATAGGTGTAACTCCTCTCCTTTGCCATCATAACATTCATTGCTTCAAGGAAGGTGAACCTCTCAAAAGTCAGGTCACATTTATATTCCTACAGATAAATTGGTTGAATTATTTCATGCACATACTGCTATTTATATTGGTCAGAAGGCTCAGCTGCTCATGGCCCTGAATTTCACTTCCTGCAGTTACACTGAAGAAAACAATAAAGAAAATGATCCAAAAAAACCAAAGGGAAAAAAACCAAAACAAAACAAAACAAACCCTCCAAGCTGAAACTTTTTTCATTTTACTGAAGGCTATAAAACATGCTTAGTTTTATGTAGCATACTTCTCAAAGGGCTGCTATATATTAGATAAAAGGCAATTAAGTATTCAGGAATCTATCTGGGGCAGGTGGGAAGAAAACACTGCCATTTTAAGGATAAATCAAGAAGAGATAATTGAACTAGTTCAGAAAGATGGACAGAAATAAAGCCTGACCTGACTGTGGAATACACAGACTACACATAAGAGGAGAGGGACCAAAATTAACTTGACAGGAGTCAACTTTCCCCAAACAAGGTAATAAAAAAGACAAATTCCACAGGTGCTGTGTTCAGGAAGGGAAATGTAATGGAAAAAACCTGCAAAAAGACAAGCAATACCCTCATTAAATTCAGTCAATTTTCTTGAAATAATTCTCTAACAAAGGCACTGAATTTTGATTGACTGGAATGCATCAAACAGGGACACTAACTGCTTGTTACTAAACTGTCTTATGCTTCTTTTTTTTACTAGGAAGCAATTAAAGATACTGAAAAAGACTTTCAAAGTACTTTTTGAATAGAACCTTCAACTCAAAGAAATGTAGCTACACATTATTGGAAAAATCATGTATTATAGTTTTTAGGAAAATGCACCAAATACTCCCTTTTCACGTTGCAGTTAGTGCTTACATTAAGTGTAAAAACTAAAAGCATCTCAGCTCATTACATTTTCTATAACATCTAACATCTTCTGAAGTATTCCTCTATCCTCCTGTTCCTGTCAACTTTTATTTGACCTTATGTCAAAAACAGATATGCATTTTTCATCTTGAGTTCTTCAATACACACAGACTTGTTTGAATTACAATAGTTTCACTGAAAATTATGTTGCCATTCAGCTAGCTGTGACAGAAATAACTGTATGAATTACTACCTAGGGGAAGCAGCCCTTCACTAAAGGTAAGACCATTATCTCTGCTAGATACTTTATTCAAAATCATCAGCTTCAGTGTGGGTTGTATAGCTTCATCACTTTTTTTTGTACTAGCATATCTTATATTGAGTAAAAAAGGAAATTACTCTTAAATACTCAACACAAAATGATCAAAATGTTTCACAGCTTATCAGTTCAATCCTTTCATATTCATTCTAACCATATATCCTGTAGAAGTCTCTGAAATTGTAAATACTAGTTCTAAAACTATTATTTGGTAGGTTTTGATACTGTAATCAGGTGCTGAACTATTCACAGAAGTTATAAACCATTCTCCTTCATATATTGTACCACTTGTACATTACTCATAACCTCAGGAGTTCACAACTCCTTAGTTGATTTATCACTGGTGGCTTAAGCAAAATATTTGTTCACTGGCTACTTGAACAGGACAGTTATTGTACAGATGTGATTCTGTGAAGCCATATATCAATAACCTGGGAGTACTTTAAATTAAATGCTCTAAGTAATAAACTTACAGGTATTAATGCAGTCTCTCTGAATAACTCAAGACACTGCAATAACTCTGTGTTGAATAGCAAGAAAGTATAATTTATACCTACATGAAAGAAACAAATTACTTCAACCACCTTACCATCTTTTAAAATAATTTATAAAGAAAAAGGAAATAAAACCAGTTTCTTTCTGATCTGATTTTAAGATTTAGTTCACAACAGTAGCATTTTGCTGTGAGGTCACTCGTCCAGTTCCCAAGAATCCTAACAGACAATTACAAAAACAACGTGAGATGAAGTGTAGCATGAGGCTGCACTTTACTGCAATCCCGATTTCAACTTCCTACACCTTGCATGGAATTCTGCAAATTAAGTCTTTTGCTTTATTAGAACAGATTTACATTTTTAACTTTTAGCATGTCTAAGGTTGGGCAGTGTCTTAAGTGAAGCAGGTATACAAAGCACACTACAGTGTTTCACAGCAATGTTGGTCAATACCTTGGGGCATCAAGAACCCAGAGAGGATTTTGAGAATTCAGAAGGCACACACGTCCTGCCTAACTGCAAGAGCCAATTAGGGACTTGGTGTCACCAGGTGACGGCTTCTGAATGAGACTGACAAGGACTCAGGAGTGCAGAGGGTTCATTGTTCCACACATCTCCCAGATCATTCCACAGTCAAATGGGGACACTGAGAGAGGGCAGCACTGAATAAATGAGCGGAATGAGCATCCCTCAAAATCAAGAAGTAAATAAAATTAATGAACACTGGTAAACTAGCAGTGGGAATTCTCTATCTATATTGCATCGTATGATTCATTTCATGTCCACATGAAACTGAGAAAGTAAATGTGTGTTTTTGCTGAATTATGATGGCTCATTTTTGTGGCATGAAGCTACATTATCGGCAATCCTCCAAAAAAAGAAATTTCCTTTTAAGGCTGAGAGAGGACTTACAGTGAATCACCTATCTGCTGGCCAGGTACTTTGGGGACCACTGGAAACTAAAGGTGATAAATGACACCACAGACACAGGTTGGCCACCACCAGTACAGTGTTTTACAGGATTTCTAAAAGCTTCTCACTTAAAGTCTGTCAGAATGCAAAAAGCACTCTAAATTCATAAATTGGAAGAGAAAGCATACAGGAAAAAATTGGGTTAGATCCAGAGGGATATTTTCAGATAAAAAATCCCTTACCAATAATCTACAGTAATAAAGTTTTGGAATTAATTTATTCTGTTCTAGACAATTAAAAACATTTAAAATGCATAATCTAATAGAATTTAGTCAGAGAATAAGGCAGAAGCCCCTCTTTTCTGATACAACAAGTAATTACATATGCTATTTGTTGTTAAGCAATTGAACTGACTCAGAGTTCTGCATTAGCCCTCATATTTCAGCCCCTTTTACATAGAAAATTGCCAGCTTGAGTGTACTCCCACATTGCAACGAGCATGCCATGAAATGGCTGTGAATCACAGATGGTGCCAGCAGAGATCTATCCATTCTCATCTTTAGTCATTCTGCAGGCAGGGAAATGCATTGGCTGCAGAGCACCCACCTCCTGCAGCTTCAGCAGCAGCTCAATTCTGTTTTGCCACAGACAATCAGCTTACCTGCCCAGCCTGACTCTATAGCCTGGAGACTCATTCTGTGTTTGCTGCACACAAAATCCCTCGTGTACTGCTGACACTGCAGCACTTCTTAAAAACCTGTGTGTTAAGCCACTTATCCCCTGTCTTGGTCTGCAAGCCAATTCTCACTCAAAGGCAAGCTCTGTGCAGCCATCAAGGGCACAGTATGACTTCATAATGCTCCAAACCTGGTAAAGCTTCACCTTTTCTTCCATATAACTATTTCTGTAGGTGGTATTGTTGTGATACACAGAAATAACTACATAAAAAAAACAGAATCAGAAGTTTCACTTTCTAAAAGTGGCAGGATGAAATATTTCAGCATACCTAATATTCGATAATAAGGAAGCAAAAAGTATTTGATACCATTAGCATATGGTTCCATCTCTATTTTAAAATTTAATCGTCCAAAAGTTTCAAGTTAATTCTATATTATGCTGGAGGAAGAAAACATATTACCCTCTTGACTGGCACAATTATAGTGAACCTTCTGTTCTTCCTTCCTTTTCATGATTAACTCTCTACATTTCCAAAGAAAGTTAGAAACATTAGCCTAGCCAACTAGAAATACCGGCTGTCTTTATCAAAAATCAGGACAAACACTCCCATGCCACTGAGTAGTGGAAAACACTGGGTTAATGTACTGGCTGAACAAGGAAGAAACATGAAAGAAACCCTCCAAAGAACTCAACTTGCTCAGTGTTAGGAGACACCTGGGACACACTGATGAGACAATATATAGCAAGATCTATATTACACGACCTCTGGACACTAAAATCAACACTGATAGTGACTTGAACAAGCAGAGTCCCTAAGATGACATGGCAGGGAAGGTTCCATTGTTGAAGCCCAGCAGCAAAAGAGCTTGGGCAGCACAGCCTGTGGTCAGTACAGAACACAGCTGTGCAGTACAACTGCATCTGCTTTACTGCTCTTTTGCCAGTAGAGCATATCAACACCCTAGAAGGCTAAAGCATTGCTGTTGTAGATGTGACCTACATACAGAAATCGTACCTTGCAGATCTTGCCTGCAATACCAATATACATTATTCATAGCGTAGCCAAATTTCCTAGTCTTCTCAGAAAATTTGGGATAAACTCTTCTATGGCTATGTGCCTCCTCCTCTCTCCTCTCTTCATTTGTGCAAAATTGGTGTTTACCCATGTTGAAAGATACCAAGGGGCTGGTACATATCCACATAGAAAATGCTAAATTTAGTACAAACTTAAAGCCATTTCTGCTACACTCATTTAACAATACAAAAATAACACCTGTTCCTCCAAAGAGAAAACATGTTTGCTCATAAATTCTGCTTGTTTTTCTTGAAACTGGGACAAATCAGTCCCCATCATTACATGTCTCCATTCCTTAACTGCCAATGCTCTCCCGTGGCTACAATCTTCAGCAGCAATATGCAATGGTTTGCTGAACTGTGTATCCGAACTCAGTATGATTATTGTCCAAGTTGAGACTCTGAATTTTGCATATCACTTCATACATAGAGCAGATACACCCACAGACACACACACAATATAGAATGTATATGTGTATACACAGAAAAATATGGTACAGAAGAAACACAAATTTGCTCTGAACAGTTGCTTGATCACTGGAAACAGTAGTCCAAGGTTATTGCGAAAAAACTGCAGAGTTTATAACAAATACAAAGAATTACAAATATGAACAGATACTTACTTCACATTTACATTTTCTACCTCATCACATAATATTTGAAGCTTCAGAGATAAAAGTCATAGTAGATTTGAGGCCACAGTTCTAACTAACATCTTGTACTGGCTACTTCACTGTTCATTATCATGAAACATCCTTACACTTCTGCATTTATAAGAATTAAACAGCTTAAGGACCATCTCCACAAACAGACACATCAAAGAGGAAATATTTTGATCTTGGCAACATCAGAAAGAGTAGGGAAAAACCAACTCTATGACGCTGACAGTTACTACCTATTGTAAATTTGTAATCTGAGAACCATACAACTAAAAATGTACCCCATAAATTAAAGACAATTAGACATTTACCACTTGTAAAAACAGACTAATATTAGACAGTATCAACGTGAGATTTGGCAATATTACAGCATTTAAATTATAAATTAATTATCTGAATCTAATTCAGATTAGCATGTGTACATTCACCTAAGCATCACAGGCAACTGCAATTTTGTAAAAGACAATATATTGCCTCCTGCAAGCAAACTGCAGCTTAGCACACCAACTACTACAACGTAAGAGAATATTTAAGTCCAAACAATAATTTTTTCTATGAAAATAACGTACTTTCAACTAGTTTAGTAGAACAAATCTTATGGTACACACACATACGTGGAAGTATGTATGTAGATTTAACTGTTCTTGAATAAGAAATATTTTCCTTTTCAATTATCTGCAAAAGCATAATTTTTGGCATAAATCTAGAAAAACTTCTGCAAGTTTTGTTTATAGTACAATGACTATGTATTTGTGTCTATAAAATAAATAAATTAATAACTCTAAATAGGATGTAATCTTCTGCTTATAGCAGCTATGAACCCCAAGTTCAATTTTCATATTAGAATGTCTTGCTGTGTAACATGCAGTATCAATAATGGAAAGCATCATGTCCACGACTACTTTGCCAAAGCCAAGCTGTAAATTGTAATTCACTTCTAAATTCTACATGGACCTAACATGGTGCAGTAACTGTGCACTATGGTTTTTTTTTTTTTGAAAGCCAAGAAGAAATAAAATAAACTTGAAACAAAGTTAGAGCAAAGTAAGTATTTTTATCTGCTTTCCCTTGTCTTAGAGTCTCTCTCTGGGACAATTTCCCCACACAATATTGTGGGATTAAAATTGCAGCAACTCTACGTTTTTCCAATTGGTGTGTAGCACATAATAGCGCTTCATGCACATCATGAAGCCTCAAATTAAAAAATGAGCTAAAAATGTCTCTTATTTTTCTTTCCAGCCTCTTTAACCACAACCTACATTGAATAAGGTGAAGTCATCAGCATAGAGCATCACACCTTCTGCATCCCCTGAGCAGCTTGTTCTGCAGTATGCAAAGGGATACAGAAAAAGTAACGTGAGGGGAAGAAGAGAGAACAGAAATGCAGTAACTCAGTATCAAGAGATCTCTCCCATGATGCCACACAAACAAGATAATGATATTTACTGCTGAAGCAGGCTGATGACAATAAGCTACTGTCCATGACCACTGTCTGCAGAGCTCGCAGACAGCTTATAATTGGCATCTATTCTCAGCCACATAGAGCAAATACCAAGTTATTTTGAGATAGTTAAAGCAAACCAGTAAGTCAACAACTAGAAAACTTTCACCATTTAACGTTTTCCTACAGAACTTGGGAAAACAAAAGCATTCATACATCCTCTACCTATTTATTTCTCTCCCTTTACAAAATATTTTACTACATCCCAAGGCAAGGTCTATGCCTAAAAAAATACTAGACATTCAGGCTCTTGTGCTCTTTCCCGCTCTGTGGCCTAGAGGGAGAAGTACTTTTTATGCTGTTCTCCCTAGAGCCAGCAAAAGCACTGCTGAAGGCAGAAATACACCATGTGGGAGCTGGTGTGTACAGCAGGTCTAGATATGCTCTTTCCTGAGCAGCTCAAATGCTCAGAAAAATCACTATCAAATGGTTTTGGAAGGAATCTGGTATTTACTGGTGACCTAACACTTCTAAATATTCTGCATTTTGGTGTTTATTTTTTTTATTTTAAATAAGTGAAGGGATGAAAAGCAAAATATCTCACCCTCTACTGTCTGTACATAGCACAAGGCAGGGCAAAATCCCTCCTTCAACAGAACAAAAGGAGAACTTTTCACTCTTCTGAAATGAAAATTATGCCTTTTATCCTAGTTCTTTCACATTCTTAACCAGTGCTTTAACAGAGTTCTGTTGCATCACAAAAAGGAATACAAACAACACAGGAAAACAGAAGGTGCCATCAAACAAATCTGTTAGCCTTTGTCCACTCAATTTGTAACTGACAGAGTGTTAAGAAAAAGAAGTTCATACAAGTTTCAGTCTTCAAGTTATTATTGAAGAAAAACAGAGATAAAACAAATAAGGAAAAATTCAGAGTACAATTTACATCTCTGAGTAGCATGAAAGTTATGCAGCCCACCAGTCCACATCATTCATTTGGACGTGTGAAATACCCTGTGGAAAGGCTTGAATCTTAAAGTAGTTCTCTCAAAGTAATGGATGAAATAGTGCATGATAAACCAACTTGTCAGGAATCCTTTTACAGCTATTCCAACTGGAAATAAGCAGCCCTCTCAAGGAACAGCAAAAGAAAAATAGTTATGTCTGATATGCTTTGTCTCTAAGCCAGAAGAAACTAGTCTGAAAAGCCTATTTACAATCTTTAAGAGACATAATAATGCAAGGGGACAGGGAAAGATTCCTTGCAACTGCTGGGAATTAACTACACAGAAGAGAAAAAAGGAATAGCATTTACAGGAGAAACAGAAAGGCCAACAGGAAGAACTGATATAACTGACAGCCTTAATTGTCCAAAGGGGAAAGGTATTACATCTTTTCCCAAAAGGGGTTTAGAGTATGCTATACAGTAAAACAGAAAATAAAAATTCTCATACCTACACTTAATGGAACAAAATACATCCTAAATTTAATATTAATATAAAAAAAGATATTTTTATATAGACCATAGCCTGTTTTTTTCTTACACGAGTAAGTCACTGTACAGTAACTTATAATTAATTAGCCTTTGTCGTAAGATACGACACTTTGATATGAAGTTTCCTGTTTCAGTTAAATTCAGTGGACTTACCCAGGTGAAGAATGATAGCTTAGTCAATGATTAAGGTTTTGACAAATAGTTTCTGTCGATAACGATAACAAAAGGATAAGCATTAGCAAGGAACTGTACATTTCAGTAAATTACTATACTCACCAAACACAAGAGCAGGCAAAAAGCCAACTTTTGGCCTTTAGTACATATAGTCTCCCTCTGAAATCATTGCCACTTCCACGGACTTAAGGTGAAATTTGGTGCTGACAAAAACCCAACCTTTAAGCTACCAAAGATTTCTGTGAAATCGGTACCTCGTCAAACTCTAGGTTAGAGCAGATTTAGAATCAGGATACAGTTTGGAAACAGTGCTAAAGATTCCTTTTTCTTAGTAACACTAGGATTGCATTTGATGGCAAGGTTAACTCCGCTCTGCCCTCCCAAGGTTCATTTAAATGGAGGAGGTGGGAGAGGAAACTGAGAGCCAAACCAAGGCACTGGTTGTCATTTGGTCCCCCCGTGCCCACAAGCTCACAGCTCACACGCAGCACGAGGCCACAGATCCTGCAGCACCTCTGCACAGGAAGCACGAGCAGTTCTGGTACACTATGCTAGTTTTACTCTTACCTCTGAAATCTATAATCAACTTTTCTCTGGTTTTCTCTGAACACTCAGTAGAGGTTTCAATTCAGAAAGGAAAAGTTACAGTGCGTTCCTTTTTTTATTTTGAGCTAATCTCTGCCTGCCTGGTTATACTAAGCCATGCTGGACTTCCAACTAGCAACATGCATTATATCTTCCTATGCTGAGGGCTGTTTCTTGAAACACAACTATAATTTTACTGCAATTCAGGGCTAAGGTATGCTTGAGCCTTTAACGTGGAGTTCTTACCTCTAGAGCTATGTAACCTGCCACTCTTACTTGGTCCATCAGCTGTATGGCCAAAGTACAAGAGGGAGTGCAAGAAAGAGAGCATAAAATGCCATTTCATGCAGATATTTCAAGATAACAAAGTACACAAAATGAAAAATAAGAACTGTTGCAGAAGACTTACAAAGTAATTCTGTAATAATTTCTCCAGTAATCTATGCACCCAAAAATAAATGAGATGCTGTTCTTAAAAGAAAATTAATTTTAAATCAGGTATTTGGAGATTTCAGAACTCCCAGTCACACAGACACACAAGTTGCATGGAAGACACCAGAATTGACCTACAGTGCAACACAATTATTTTTTTCAGTTTCATTACAGTGTTTATACAGCACAGAAAAATAGGTCAGACTGCCACCTGGATATGTCAGCAACCAAGCCAGAAAATGCATAATTCAGTCTGATAAGTGTTTAGAATTATTTTTTGTGTGTGTTACATGAAATAGATACAGCTGGAGAAAAATTCAGAATTCTCTGTAGCACCTACTCGGTCAGGCACTTCAAGTGCTGTTTACTGAGATTCAAACAATTCCTTGTCTTACCTAAATTTTAAAAATCTTTTCTGTACCTCTCAACATTTATTTCAATGTAGTCCATTACATACAGAGACTTCTGGAAGGAGAAACAAACTGGCATAAAGTTTATTTCTCTGTTCCAAACTTTTCCTTTACTAAAGGGATGTGCTAAGTCACCAGGAGGTTTGAAATAACTAAACCTTTTTTATTCCCCAGGTGGTTTTACTGGTCAGCTGTGTTCTCTCCATTTGCCCTCTTATCTTAGAATACTAAATCTACAAAACCTGTCTTAATAATTTTCTAGCTAGCTAGTACTAACTAGGAAGTTTTAATAATGGCTGAAAGACTACAGATGAAAACTAGATCAAAAATGAAAATTGATGTGTTATAGCATAGCAACTGATATGCAGAAAACAAAATATCAAAAAAAAAAAAAAAAATCACTGCTATGCTGACCACTGAGGAGTGAAGCCATGTTAAGGATTTCGAAACAGTTCAGAGTCTGCTCCCTAAAACTGGTCAGTAGAAATTCAGACCAGGTTACAAGGGCAATTCAAATTTATTTAGAAAAAAAAAGGAAAAAAAAAAGCTAATTAAGTAAAATAGTGCTAAAACTGCAGTCACAGATGGAAGCTTTTATTAATGTCATGTTCAGAGAATCTCCATGTTGAATAACAACAGGAATTGTTTAGAATGTTAGAATATGAACGTTAAAAAGAATAAATACACATATAGGTGTGAGGAAAGATGACACCTGAACAGACCTTGAGAGTCAGGTCTCCAAGACTGTAAAAACTGATCCACTGCAAAAGTAATACATTAACCTTAAAAGGGTTAAAATAAACTAAGTCTATCAGCATTTAATATAACTTGAAGTTCCAACAAGTATAACGTGTAGTTATACTACACCAAAGATGAAATATCTCATGATAGTAGCAAGCGAAAGGGAAATACGTTAAATCTAAAAATAAACATACAGACAACTTTGTCTGTAGTTTTTAGTGCAGAAAACAAAATTCTCTGAAATATGTGGGTTTATGTTAAAGAAATTACGTATTTTAGGATTAGGCAGATACATGAATGGATTCAAATAAAAATCAAAACAGTTTAACTTTTAAATCTTCAGGAAAAAAAACAATTGTTTTTCGACTGAATTCCAACAACCTTTTGTGTCTGCCAAATAGCATGTTATTTGTGTCTCTCATTGGTCGACAGAACAGTTCTTGACACAATCATGACATTCCAGTGCAATTACTAATTTCATTTTATGACCAATCGTTTCTACTACTTTAATTGAAGCTTCATAGTCAGATCAACATTTACAGAACAAGCACGTGAGTTCCTTCCCATACCTTTTGAACAGAAGTTATTTTGTAGTTTCACTAATGTTGGCTACATTTCATACTGGCTCCCATTGCTACTGCTATGTCTGTCAAGGTCTTAAAACAAGTGTAACTGCTGATATGGTTATAGCAAAAGAATTCTGAATTACTCATGTTTATATTTGCAATTCTCTTGTAATACACATAATACGCAATAAATGCTTATTAGACTGTTTTGAATTTTCTTCCTCTGTCCTTTTTTCATCCCAAGCTCTTTCGCTTTTTAAAAATTAACTTTCTACGAGACACTGGCAAGTTCCCACCTTTCTGTACATGGAGAGACTCCTTGTGAAACAATCAGCCTTATCTCCACCTTGCAAATAGCAACAACAAAACACAAAGAGAGATCAAAACTGTTCTCACAGAAATACTTCAGACTGGAATAGGGAAGCAAAGAGCGTTTAACTCCTAACATTATTTCCCCTATCTGCTTAAAAATGTCATACAAAAGGCTTATTATAGCTTCCAGCGAAAAATATTGCTGCTTCCCAGGATTTTTAACAAGTGTTCTTCATATAGAGGAGGTTGGAGAAGCATTTTAACTCTTCTGGATCCCCTGTTTCCATAAATCCCCATGCAAATAATAACTGGAAAAAAATACCTTAGTTTTCTCTTACAGATGTTCAGTATGTTTTACCAACCTCGCCAAAATAATCACTGTTTTATATTTCTCTTTTTTTCAACTCAAATTGGTGTTCCTCTCCCTGCAGTGAAACTCTTTGCATAATATATGCTTTTATTTTTGTAAGTTTATAACACCAATCAGAAGATTTACTGGATTTGTTTTCAGAAAAAGATACTTACGCAGTGTCAAGGTAGGAAGCTTGTTTGTTGGGAGAGTGGATGGGAATGGTTTTTATTGTTGGGCTTTTTTTACTTTTTAATCACACTATTAAAAAAAACAAAAACAGTATAAAGGTAGAAAGGCCAAATTTGAAAGTACACTGCTTAGATATGCAGACCTAAAGCCAATTTTGGTCTGTTATCCAGGCAATATATGGCTTGTTTACACTTGTGTGCATGTACTGGAATACAAAAATATGGTTAATGTCTACTAGCCAAAATTCAAATTTGACATCTAACAGGTCTGAATAAGAGCTGACTTTTTTTTTTTTTTGATACATCCTAGAAGCCTTTCTCAAGGCCTTAAATGGCCTTTAAATCACCAGTCAAACGTGTCGAGGACAAAAAATGCTTTTGCTGAACTAAAACATCATCTGCACAACTCCTGGAAACAACCAACCCACCTAACTACAGGCATTGATTTTCTTTTTACAGAGAAGAAAACCATCACCACAGTTCTAAACAATAGGGAAATGAAATCCAACCAATATAAAGGCATAATGCATTTTAATGATCATTCTGTATTACTGGAATAGTATATATTTATCACCAGTATCCTTGAAGAAAATAAAGTTGCTTCTCAAGAAAAAGTCATCTTTAACTGAATACTAATACTTCAACGAAGGATGCACAGTAATGTGTATGTAGCTGTTCTGTGATTCCACCACAGAAATCCTGAGTGCTTAAAAGCTTTTAAATAATAAAGGAAACACATTATAAAACTTATGAAACCTTATCATGTACCCCAGACCTACAAGTGTGTTTACTGCCACTCCAGGAATGGATCCACTGCCGAAGTTTCTGTCCTCTATAGTTATCCCCAAACTCTTCTCCCCTATGTCAGAAGAACAAGAGGGAGGACTGCAGGAGGGACAAATCTATTATTTCATTGTTAGTCAGATTTCTTCTTCCTTTGCTTCTATAATTGGTACATTTGGGATCCCAGCCACACTAAGACAGTGCCTTCTGCTAAACAGGGACTATAAAAAAAATCAGGATTGATTGAGCACAAAAATGGAGAAGAGTCATAATTAGAAAATATCTAAAATTAAATTTCTGCAGAAATGGGACTCTCAAAGGACTCAGTTTTGGCCCAGTTCTGTTACCTTTTACCACCGACTTCAGGAAAATCCAAATTAGGTCAACGCTGTAGAATTTGAATTGTCAACATGAAAATTTCTTTTACTAAACATGTCTTCATCTTTTACTAACTAGTTTTGTATTTTAAAATCTTTCTCTATATTCCTGACATATTGCTGCTACTTCCTTCTTTCAGTGGATTACTGCAATTCCAGTAATGACAAGAGCAAGTTATGTGGGAGTTGCAACACATGTTCTCAACACTGATCAAATATTAAGGCAGGCCAGACCCTTTTCATCAAAAGTATTGAAATGCAGTTACCAAACCACTTGCTTTTAGTTCGGGCAACACACTGTGAAGGGCAGTGACTTTCAAGTCTCCTCTATTATACAGGCCTTTCCATTTCCTCATCTACCAGGATTTTCTAAGCAGCTCAGAAGTGAAGGAGGGGGAAGAATATGTGATGCATCCTCATTATTTTGCAGTGAGTTATGCTAAAGCCGCCATGAACCAAGGCTGAACTCCCAACAGCTACCAGGAATGCTCCTGAAGACTGGCCAAGAACACTCACTGCAGGGTTTGGTCTCTAATTGGAGCAGCAGTGAGAACTACACTTCATTAACATCAGGGCACCTCTGAGATATCATCTGATGCATGGTCTGTTCTTTACTTCCCAGAATGTGTATGTTTTCAGTTCTAACACTTTATTTATAGCAGAATGAGAAATTTTTTCTTCAGTTGACATTATTTACATCTTGCAAGTTTTTCTCAATGACATTTACTCATCTTTAATTAGATACTTAAATGTTTGGTCTGCCTGGCACCACTGCTAATGGGCCATGAAAAAAAAGAAAAGAGTAGAAAGCAACAGTCCTTGTTTTTTCTTAACCTCAGTTTCAATTTTGTTTCCACAGGTTGTGGTTTAACCCCAGTCAACAACTAGGTACTGTGCAGATGCTTGCTTGCACACCTATCTCTATGGTGGGATGGGGCAGAGAATTGGAAAAACAAAGATAAAACAGTTTAATAACTGAAATAAACTAAAATATAATGATGATGATAATAGGAATAACAATGAAAAGTGAGATAACAAAGAGAAGGTAGATAAGAAAAGAGTAATAAAGATAAGTGATGCACAATTGCTCACCACATGCTGGCTGATGCCCAGCCAGTCCCCCAGCAGCAACCAGCACCTCCCAGTTAACATACTGAGCACGATGCTCCATGTTATGGAATATTCCTTTGGTCAGTTCAGGTCAGCTGTCCTGGCTGTGCTCCCTCCCAGCATCTTGTACACCTGCTCAGTGGCAGAGCAGGGGAAACTAAAAAGTCCTTGAGTTAGAGTAAGCACCACTTAGCAACAACTAAAACATCACTGTGTTATCAACATTAGTCTCATACTAAATTCAAAACGCTGCACTGTACCAGCTACTACAAAGAAAATTAACTATCCCAGCCAAAATCAGGACACCATAATACTTTCCAGTTCAAGAGTCAAACAGCAGCTCTAAACCTGAGCTAAGTCACTGAACAGGTTCTAGTGTTGCTCCTCTCAGTGACATTTAGAATTGGAAAGGGAGTGCTGTCTTTTAAAAAGGATCTACTAGACTAACATGGAATTTTTTTTATTTTTCTTTTATAACCAATGGGGTCAAAATAGATGGCAATTTCTCCAGTATCACAGGCCTCTTGCAGAAATGACTAACAACTGCTGCTATTAAAGGACTTAACAGAGAAAGCATTATTCAAGATCAGGAGATTGCTCTAGCAGATTTAAAAACCTGAACATACATAAGCTCTGCAGTCAAATAAAGAATCACTCCCTGTCCTAGACATGTATCTGTGCAACTTTATTTATCCAAGGCAGATGTTTCACTTACTACAAAATATACATCTCGTTGTTCACTTCTGACACAAATTGTTTTTGCCAATGTGCTTAAAACAGCATAGGAAGAGTGAAGTTAATTACATCATGCTTTTATGCTCCTGAAGTAATGTTTTATTATTGTAGATGATATTTAACCATCTATTTGGATATTTTTTCATAACCTTACTCTTAACTTCTTTGATTTTGCCAAGACTCCAGCACTTCTGGTAACCTTTCAGCTAACACCTTCAGAGGGTAAGAGGTATTGCTTAATGCCTGAACTTTGTTTTCATGAAAGACACTCAAGACAAATATAGTCTCAGTGTAGAATGTCTCTCTTCGTGATGGAGCAGACTCAATTCACGATTTCTAGATCTTTCCCTGTCATATAGATTTTTGCAAAACCTAGCTCATAATTATTTCAGTGATGCTCACTAGAACTGCATCCCTGACATTATTTCAAGAAATAAATTCACTATTGTTATTATTCCTCTTTTTCTTCACGTGTTACTCTTCCTTTCAATTGTTTGCAAGACCCTTATTTCCAATAGTCTATACGTTGAGGTTACAAATAGTAAGTGGGGTAGCAGCTATTCCAAATCACACTGATGTCCAGCAGAAATATATTGTATGTAATAAGTTAAAGCGTGGATGAACCGCACACAAAAAACGCATCTGATGCCCGCTGTTTTGTCACTGAATTAGTCATCAGCAATTCCTCCTGCAATGCTCCTGAAGTTTCCCACACCGTGGTATATTTTCAGAGCTTTCTGAGTCACTGGGCCTGGAAGGAGACACTCCCGAGTACATTATCTCCCTGAAAAAAATGTCAAGTCACACTAAACAGTATTACCATCATAAAGTACATGCTTCCCAGTGAAACCCAAATACAGCTTCAGAAGGAGAAGCCAAGAGGAGGAGAGGGGAAAAAAAAATAAGGAAGGGAAAAATAAGTCCCTCAGCCATAGCAAATTTAAATATGACAGCACTGATATTTGTGTTGCTATTTTGAATACAGTTCAGTCCATTTCTCTGTGGCATATCATCAGCAAATCCCAAAAGCACCAATTAAGCTATTTCATTTTTATTATTGTTAAACTGAAACAAACTGGAAACTGGCATTTGGGTTAGATTATATCACCTTTGGCCATGCTAAGTAGTATCTCATCCCTAAACAGTTTCATTTTTTGTAATTTGACTTAATGAGTGCTTAACAAGAGTTAAAGCATCATTCAATAAAACTAAGAGTATGAAAAAAACCCTCTTATTCTTATTTATGCCATTTTTGTGTGGCATATGTAAATCTGCTCCCAGTCAAATGAAAGTTGTTTTCTTCTCCTCAAAGAAAGCAAGTAAGATGGTAAGTAAGATGGGTTATTAGGTAGAGAAGCAACTTCAAGGAAAGAAGTGAGGACCACTATAATAGTGAAACAGAAGGTGCACTAGAAACTTCCACCACTCAATATCCCATTCCCTTTATTCACTGCCTGACAAGTTATTTGCTGGTATTCTGCAAACCAATAAGAAAACATGAAAAACATGGAGTTAAGCACTCAGGCTGCGAAATTCAATCATGGATTTACACTGGAATAGTCAGTCTCTGCATCCACACTTGGACAACAATTCACAGGTATATACAGTAAATACAGAAAGTGAAAAAGGCATATCCACAAAACTGTCCATTAAAACCTTGAAGTATTTCTCATAAATCACTAAACAAATAAAATTCTGTATGTTTAGTTGCAATTTTACTTTTATCAGTTCAGTTTATGTTTTTAGCTTGTTTATAGACATTTTTGTTATTTATCACATTTAAAGACACCATTTTTTTGCTCCCAGGAAGCAACTGCGAGCTGATTCTTACAGAAGTGGGATATTTAAGTGTCTAAGACACATAATTTTATGTTCTCAGTTTCCTAAATATTAACTTTGTATACTATCAGTAAAAAACATATCTTGAACAATATTCAAGATCACAGTTAAGTTTTAGTATTCTCATATAAGACAAAGATTATCTTCTGAAAGACCAGCATTAATTTTTCTTGCAGCCTCTCCATTCCCACCAGTCTACCATTCAAACATCAACTGAGTATAAAAACAAAAACCTTTTAAGAGGAACCAAGTATCATTACAAACATATCTCTAAAGTACGTCATTTAATCTAACAGAAAAAAACAGAGAATCTCTCCACTCACTGCTTTTATGAGAGAAGCTGTCATAGCAGGGATGAGTCATGCTGGTTTATCAAAGATGTTCCAGATCAGGCCATCTCATTTTTGGTAGTGCTTAAAGGATTTTCAGAAGGCATTTGAATACTTTATATCAAATATATTAACACAAACTAGCTTAAATTGACATAAGTAAAGCTAAGCTGTCACTACTGAAAAACAGAACAGGAAAGCATGATAAGCAATACGAGGGAATTTTCTATCAGTAGGCCAGTGAGACTAAAGAATAGAAATAAATATATGTATTAGCAGCATGTGTACTAGTATATCTTATGACAAAAAAAGAAAAACTCTCTAGGCTTCTGCAGCTTGCTATAAGATCCAGAAGAATTAGGCTCTACAGCTATGTTTTCTTTATCCACTACTTTTCTTATATAGGCTTTCATTAACAAGCTCTTACATTTAACTATTTGGGGGGTAGGAGTGAGCTCCCTGAATTTTTCCTCTGTCTAAAATTCAAAACTGGAAATAAAAATATGATTTCCTTCATGACATAAGGACAATGCAAAACAAAACTAAGAAGTTGCCAAGGTTAAAAAAATAAACAGACACAAGCCCAATCAGTAAGTGAGAGTTAGGATGTCCCTTTCCAGAGTTAACTTCCTTTGATTGATTCCTATCTTTCTTTCCTGCTTATGACTAATTTACCTGGATGAGTCTATGTGCTAAGTAGGGCTTTGCTACTGTAAGAATGTGTTCATCTCCTCCCTTCTGGAATTCTGCATATACTTTTATGGTTTCTGCTCTGTGTCCTATCAAGTCACATGTTTGTATGCAGTACACAGCAAAAACGCAAATGTAGTAACTGCTTTTTTAAAACAAACAGCCCAAACCAAATGAAGAGAAAAAGAAGCCTGACTCTGCATATTGCTAAGTAGGCTGGGAGGCAGTGGAAGAAACAACCAGAAATTGAGAAAATGCAGAATGACAGCCTCCCACCTCGAGAAAACCATCACTGACCTTCAAGACGCTTCAAGTTATTAATTGTACCTTTGCAGTACTGTAAGTCTCTGAAGGGCTCCATAAGGTTTAGAATTCTAAACTACTTCAGGGATGCCTCCTAGCAAAGGCTTGAAAGTTAGTCTGTAGGTGCAGCAGCCAAATGATTTAGACCTGAACAACTCTCCCCTGTTGATCAATACTAGTTATTGATGTCTCCCAACAACTTGTATGTCAGTGAGGAAAAAAAAAAGTCTGCTGAGAACATAATGAACAGCAACTGGCACACAAAGCACACCAGACCTTTTCAAATTGTCTTCCATAGGCCATGTGTACCCATGGAATACACGGCAGGACAGATAACAAGAGCCTGATTATTTTTCAGGAGTAACCCCTTTGCCTTTCTACCTAATAACCATGATTTGCTGCACCAGCTGTGAATTTCTGTATTAATATAAACTACACAAACCAATGTTGTTTTGATAAGGAAAGCAACACAGCTGCAGGTCACAAGGGGAGTGGCATCAGAGGTAAATGCTTCCACAGGTAAATGAGAACAGTAAACTTCAGTGATAAATTTGCACAGACAGTGGGAGTAAACTCCTCATTACTGTATTCTCAACAGCTGTCAATCCTTGTCAGTGATCCAGTTAAACCTTAAAAAAGAAACTTCAAAACAATGTGTTCTTCTGACTAGCACAGCATTAATCAAGCAAAGGCAGTACAGATCTAGATGTATATATTGTGATCAGAGAGACAAATAGTGGTAAAACCAAAATAAGACAGTGGGTCATGGAATGGATAGGCAAAACTGACCCCAGAAGCTAGAATTAAATCATTCCCAGTCATGTGTCTTCCACAGAGATTATTATACTAATTAACATTTCAATACCTATATATTCTTTAGCCCTATCACTAAAAGAACTCTTCCCCAGACATATTTAGGAAGTGTTATCTCCATTACTATATGTTTTGACACCTGTTCTTATTATGAACTGCTGTCCTCAATTATCTTAGATTGCAAAGTTATTAATGCACAAGTGTACTAAATATAAACAACAACAAAAATCACAGTGTGGAAAAGAGCAAACTTTTTTTCCATTACAACATGGCAGGATCTCTTATTCTGAGATGCATCCACGAATTTTATTTCAATACTATCCTTCTAGAAGATGTTCACAGAAAAATCTGTGTTTTCTTCACACTTATATAAAGTACTGCCCTTATGGGCAGTACAGTGCAATCAGTGCAATACAGAAACAACAGGAAGCTGTTCTGAAAAATAGCCTCTACTAATCCACAAATCATGTTCAAAAACATGGCAACTGAGTAAATATTCATACATAAGACATCCTAATAAAAGGTCTCTGTGTTAAACCAGAGGGAAAAACTGTCATATTTTAAATGCTTTCCTTCCCATGTCTACATACTGCCTTTGTATTGACTAGGTCACATTATGCCACTATTTGTTTAAACGGGTTCTGAAAGCAAAATATTCAAACTAAAACATCAACTCATCAACGCAGGCCTAAATTCACCCTCTTCAAAACACACAGCTTCTTGATGTACCGAAATTCCTTCAAGCACTATCTATTCTGCACTGACCAAAGACTTACTAGGCACAGGTATATGAAATGCAAAATTTCTATTCTATGGAAAGATCTACATACATTTTTTATTTACATCTACATAGATTTTTTAATAATATTTTGTTTCATATCAAGTGTGGAACAGAAGCTAATGCAAAGCTGGGAAGCAGACCTTAGAGCCCAGCTGGAAACTTCCCTGTCTGACCATCCTGGAGCCACTCCAGCAGTCACATTCACACCATCTGAGCTGGGACCAAGGCCCCTTTGCAGCTACACACCCCATGCTCACAACAGGCAGACCAGGCTTCCTCACTGGCTAGACCCCAGGTTCCCTATAGCAGAGTCTCTGCCATCTCGATCCTTAAAATAATTTAATCTTTGTGTAATAACTAAATAATAAAATAACAGCTCGAGCTGGAGCCTCTGAGGAGGGACCCAAGACAAAAAAAAAGTCTGGGCTTTGATACCCTTACAGGGCTTTCATCCCCTCACAGTTTAACTGTGGCAAAGTCTGGGGTCCTTGGCTCCTGCTGTGCCTCTCAGTGTCCCTCACCTGGCCGGTCCCCAGGCTCTCTCCTGTACTAAGAGTCAACAGTTCATGGACTCTCATCAACAGTTCCTGCCACCCAGAGCTCACCCTGCAGTTCCCACAGCAGTTCCCGAGCTACCTGCACTGAACATATTCCTCAACACTGGTTCTGTGGTTCCCAGTGCTGTGACAAGGACATGAGTAGACCTGCAACTCTCAGCCAGGAGTAAAAGGTGCTGGAAACTTGAAATACTTCTGATGAGCTGACAAGAAAGAAGGCATGTATTTTTAAAAGTCATACCACCTTCCAGAAGATGCCTGTCAAGAACAGACACATTTCAGTTTGAACTAGTGTTTTGTGACAAAAGGAACATATTTCACTGGAGCGCTCCTGGTGAGCTTTGTTCAAGGTAAGACAGTAAATCTATCAGAAGTAGTTTTTAAAAAAGCCAAGTACTTTATTAATTGCACAAAGCTAGGCTAGCACCTTGCTCATTCAGGTCCGGAAATACCAGTCATGTCAGTTAACTCCTAGCAAGCAGTTCAAGAAGGTCAGAAAACCCCCATGCTTGCCAATCCCTTGACAGAAACACTGTGTATCACACAAGGAACATGATTACTCCTCCTGGAGTCACCCTCATGCTCTTGTGATCAGGTGCTTCACTGGCCCACTGAAAAAAGCCCCATGCAAGAGTCCCTTAGGTTGCTGCTCACACTGACCATACCACGTTAGTGGCTGGGAGGAAAACCACAGCAGCACTGCAGGGATCAGGTGTCAGGCATGGGACTCACAAGGACAAAAATTAATGTTTCTGTCTGTTGTTGGTTTGTTGAGATTTTTTTGAGGGAAGGATTTAATATAACATACATATCATTTACCACACTTCCACATTCCTGTAGGTCAGTAAACTTCAGCAAATTATTCTTAGCTTTACGCTAAAATTAGGTTTATATCAGAATCCAGTACATGCCCTTGTCAAGTCTGTCAGACACCAAATCAATTCCCTGACAGTTTTTCCACAAAATTTCCCCATTCCAGTGGCCTGCAGATGTCAAATCAATATTACTAATAAAATTAAAAATATGATGTTGAAAAATAACATAACTATGTTTTCTATGGACTTCTATAAATTCAAGACAACTCCCTGACCTTTTCTTACTTTTCAAACCAATTGTTTTTTTCCTTTGTCAGCTAAGATTTTAATCCTAGGACAGACAAACAGCATATTTCCCACCTTGATTACATTGTATGCACTATGTTGACGTCATCCTCTCCCTCTTGACACACAGATATAAGAAAAAATAAGTTTACATCTTGATTTCTGCCTTTTTTTTTTTTTGAAACGCACCCTTGTTAAGCAAGCACTCACATATTTGACATCTGAAATGCAAGATATTATGTTCTACATCTTTGCTTTGCCAGCTGGTACTTTAGCCAGATATCTATTGATGTTATTTCTCACGTTCCAGAAATTTCCTTGAAGCGACACAAATTAAACTTTTCTCTAATTTGTAGGAACTAATACCTGCTGGGTTCTGAAATCTTAATGACCGTAAATAAAGTGGCCCTTTTAGCATGCTAAAAGCATAGGACTTCAAAACCCTTTCACAAGATGACAGGAAAAATCAAGAGTTCCTGGAATGGTAACCCCACTATTCAGGGCAACCCTGCTTCTTCAGATGATCAATCTTACATTCACCTCCCTTTTTCTACAGCAGGCATAGGCAGAAGCCAGCAAAGCCCTCTAATTTAATTTCTGCCCAAATTCTTTGACAACTAGATATGAAAATTGAGTTTAACTCAAAATCCAATAGGCTACTATGGAAAAAAATCCATGTAGAGTATTAAATATTCAAGTCATAACTATAGACAGGCACTTGCTTCATAGTAGGAAGACTAAGTTTAGAGGGGATATCACACTACGTCCCTTTATTAGTGAAAACTATTTAGGTTCATACACTGCCTAAAGGGCTATGATTTCAAAATGTTGCCCAAGATGCCACTTTCATGATTTATTTGTCATTAAGTTCAAATGCATCATTTTCAGACCGTGGTTAGTTGTTGCTAGGGTGGGATGCAAGCTGACTGGTTTTTGTTTTGTTTGCAGTTCTTTGGGAAGATATGTTAATCAGGTTTCAGTGTCTGTTCTTTGCAGAGACAGCTCTGTTTATATTTCAGTGCTTTGAATTTCTCTGTTGAATTGAATTTAGACCTCTGTGATAAATCCCTCATTTTTTAAACCTGGAAGCTACTCAACTGAATGATATGTATATACACAATATATACAGATACATAGTTTATTAACATAAGTTTCTCTAAAAGGAAAAAAAAAAAACGTAGGTTCACTTTCCTGAGTTTTCTTTCATTGGGACAGGCAATACACAGGCTAACCTAACTTCTTCTGACCTGTTAACGAGACCTCCTTTTTTCCACACACATTATGTATTCTGCGCTAATTAAGAAAGAAAGTTAAGCTGCACTTTGTGTAAGGCAGTCTGCTTGCCTTGAGAATAGGAGCTGCACTTCATCTCCTCTCCAATCAATAATCCATAAACTGGGGTTGAATGTGCAGGCTGTTTGCCAGTCAGCTGTAGCTGAAATCTCTTTTCTAAGCCTTTCCTTTTCTTTCAATCAGCTCTGCCCAAAGGAAGCATCTGAGATGAAAAAAACAAAACCCCAGGTCTTTCAGTACTCTAGTCTGTCATTTATTCCCGTACAAACCAACTGTTTTCACATGTAGCAAATGCAGACTTAAATGAATCCTGGAAAAAATCCTGTGTCGAGATGGGTTTTGTCCAGTCTTCCACTAGAACTGTGCACATTCACTTTGAAATGCAGAACCACATATAGCACCTTGTGTGAAGGTTTAGGTTTTAGTTCCAAAACTATTAAATCTCAAGAGGTTTATATACTTGCAACCTTTCAACTTTACTGGTTTTTATTAGGTATACAATGCACACACGGAAGTTTCCTTATAAAAATTTCTGTGCCTTCACATTTACATTAAAATTTACCACAGCACAGGCAAATTTTGAAAGTTTTCTTTTAAAGCATCACTTCAGCATATTTGGCTTTGAAACTCTGGCATTCCTGAAGCTATTACAGTTGGCTTTAATTAACCATTCAGGATAGTGAAACCTTCTCCAATGACCTCAGAATTTAAAGACAGGTATGCAGAAGCTGTATTTCATTTTTTAATAAAGTCAGTAGAAAACCCCCCAAAGCAGTAGAATAGTATCATAATGATGATAAAAAAGATTAAAGAATCCAGAAAACTAGACTATTAGAAGTATAAGAACAAAATAAAGATGTATACCTATAGCTCCCATACAAGAAAATCTCTTCAATACAAGATTTCATTGGGAGATGGAAGTGTATGTGTACACACAAGACATTACTAGTGATAGCTTGAATTGTAATTGTTACTTGATCTTTTCCATTTACCTTAAGATAAGAAAAGGAGAGACGGGGGTGGGAAGCAGTCTTACAAGTCTTCTTTGTAAATTTTTAATTTGAAAAAGTGCTATTTCAGCTGCAGTGACAAAATTAAATCTACCTTTGAATTTAAATTATTTGTTAGATCTTGTGCTATAGTAAAAATAACATCTGAAAAAGAGATTCATTGAAGGGTTATAAATTCACTCAAAACATTTCAGTTAATAGTATTTCCAATAAAAAGTTGTTTCTTGAATGGATTCTTGCTTTCAAGTTTACTCATGCACCTGAGTTAAGAAAACTGAAAAGTGGCTTCCAGATTTATCATCCATTGTAATAATACATACACTTCAAGCAACTAGCAAAGAAGCAACATGATACAGTTTTTAAATACAGTACTAAGATCAAATTTAACTTTAGAAGAAAAGACAGAAAAAATATGAAAGGGGATAACACAAGTTTCCCTGATATTTATGGTTTGTTGTGAGGTACCTACTAGATTTACAAAACTTATTTCTGCATGTAACTAATCTGCCTACCAGTCTAGCATTCCTATCTCTTTACAATAATTCCAGCTTATCTATCATTACTCAAATTGTAACTTTGGAAATATAGAAAAAGTGCAGCTTATCACACCTCTTTCTGTACAAGTCCTGCCATGGGCACTTGTTAGTTTTAGTTCCCACACCACTCTTTAAGACCTGAAACATGGCACTCCAGAAGAAAACTGAAGAGATTCAGTATTCCCATCACCCTGCACCATTTCTCAGTAACTGCCACTTTCTGCAAAGGTCTGGACTCGGTCGTTAATCTAATGAGAGACACAGAGGATGTCACACACTTGAAGGGCAGCTCTATTGCCTCCCCACCATGTTGTGTCAGATGACCTCCAAAATGGTATTAAAAGGTATACATATGGTGCTGTTTGTTTGGTGTTTTAAATAAGAGGCCAATTCCTGCTCTAATGTTGAAAAAAAAATTAAAATCAACATTTATCACCCAAGGAAAATGGGAAAAGAAAACTTTCAATTAAAATAGGCTAAATAGGCTTCATACAAGGAGCAATCTATACTTCCCCCCTCCCAGACACAAATATCTTAAAAGAAAATCCCACATTCCCTGGAAATACTGGTGGGGTTCGGGGAATTCAGGATCTCCCCATCTTCTCAGATCTCAAGACACCCTGCAGATATTTAAAGCTGCACCAAGAATAGTATCCAAAAGGGATGATTTAGATTGTAATATAAATGCACAGCAGGATACACATCTCCATGAGGCAAACAGCTAAGCCTGTCAACATCTGCTGCAGAGAACCTGACTGTGGGTTAGAAGCTCCACAGATGCACTTGCCACAGGATGTAAATTAAAAATATAAAAATTCTTCAGATACAAGTATAAACATAAAGGAAGGGGGATGGCATTAAAGCTAGGAAAAGAGATCAGGTTTTACATTTTTCCAAATGAGTTCACGCTCACAATTCTAAAACACTTGCCACCAAACAAGTCATACATACTTCTGGCAGACAGACATTGCCTTTGGGACACTAACTTCTATTTTTGATTTCTAGGGCATTGTTCTATCCAGTGTGCAGGCGAGGACAGGGAAATTCCTTAAATGAAACCCTACTGAACACTAAAGCCATTCAGCACTGAAGTTATTTCTGGATGTAGCAAGAAGGAGACCATACATTTTATTGAGAAAGCAATCAATCGCCTGTGTAAGAGCTGAAAATAGTTATCTGCTTTTACAAACATCCCCATCACACCAAACTCAACTTGCTATATTTTTACACAGTGACATCATGACATAATTTTGCTGCTGCGGTTGCATGGCATATAATGATATCTGGACTGTAATTACACATGGTGCAGCACTTATTTGGACAGCCACAGTACTGGATGATGAAGAATTGCACTACCTATCCAACATTACTGAAAACATACCTGGAAGGAGGGAGACTAATGCCCCTTTAAACTGAAGCTAACCCAAGGAGAATGACAGTTTTGAAGATCATATTCATCGATCAACAACTTATTTCAAAAGTAATCACTAAAGAGACTCCGCTGGGACAGCAAAATGTATGCTCTTTCTCCTTCCCATCTCAGCCCTTACTGCTGTCCCCATTACCACTCATACTTTAGAAGAGACGCTAAAATCCAGTGCAAAGGGAGGGAAGGGGGAAACCCCACTTATTAAATAACAGAGTTCTATTGAAAAATAAGTGTGTAGCCTCTCCCCAGATGATGCCTTATCACGCAGAGGATCACCTGTTCCCCCCTGGGGTGGGCACAGAGCCCTGCCTGGGCAAAGGGCACTTGCAGGTTCTCCAGGAGCGGGTAACAGCAGTGGGGTTCAGAACCGCGCACTCCGCGTGAGAAGGTTCCAAGATCGGCAAGGGCAGCTTCACCTTACAGGAGAACTCCTGCCAGTCCCTTCGGCCCAATGATCCGAAAACTTCACGTGGTGAGAAGCTCTTCTCGCCACAAGAACGCTGTGAAATATTTTTTAAAGTTTCCAGTTCCAAGAGGCAGAATTTCTGGAGCAGCCAGATGCTGGGAGGAAAGCCACTACACCTGTGACTCAGATAGAGCCAAAGTCCAATGCCATGCCAAGGAAATATGAAGTCCAAGCAAGTATTTTGTCATCCTGTTTTTACAGTTTAAACACCTCTAAAGAAAATGTTAATTCATTTACAAAATATACAGCTTCTTTTTTATTTATGTTTCAATTTATCTACCAACATAAAGACTTTATGTAATGAAGCTTTGAATAAAATCACAGTAAGGTTTCATTATCTGCTGTAAATAACAAATGATCTACTATCTTGGAGCCTTCACTGAACACTGGTCTACTAAAAACTCAGGCAAAGAGCCAAATTCTGGATTTGTGAATATGCATGTGCCTCTCACCAACCTCAGTGTGAGCCACGTGAATGAATCTCTAAGCTGAAGTTGGCTTTAGTTCATGTTTTAAGCCTAATGAACTGGTAATAATCAAATGATTTGCTCCATTTTTGTCTTGTATATTTAATAAGACATAGTAACAAGAAAATTAGGTAAAAGAAACGGAACGCAAACAAAAACAGCTACTCAGTGATCTTCAGTATCTCTGACAAAGTCAAAGGACTAGACAAATTTTGGACCAAAAAAGCATCCCAGAAATCAGGTTATTGATTTTTTTTTTTATTTTTTATTTTCGGTCCTGTGCTGGATATAATTGAAACTGTTTATTTATTGCATATAAGAATAAGGTAATACAAACCAATTCACTTTGCTTCATTTGAGTTCAGTTTTACTTACTACACAGAAAAAAAAAACCTATTAGAAGAGTGTCCCACCAGCCACAAGAACCGGGGCAGAACAGTGAGAAGGACTGAGACAGGATTGAGTACAAATAGTAGGGAGAATAGAAAAAAAAGTACAAGGATAGATGGAACAAGTGCAACCTGACCAGCACAAGGGAGAGGCAAAATAGCAGGTACCAGATGCAATTCCATTCTCTGAACAAAGGACATGAGACTGAATTTCTCATATTGTTACTACATCACGATTTGACTTCCTTGAGTGTGCTTTACATCTTTTCTATGCGCACACAAACACACACACTCACCTAACAGGACAGCTACACTGCTAGAAACTGCCACAGAAACCAGTTATAAGCATGGATTAGGACTCCTGGGATACAGACTGTGGTCTGAAGTAGGACTGCATGCTCAGCGTCCTAGAAGGATAAAACCTCACCTATATTCTTCAGTGCTAATATCAGATCTGTATTTCATTATATACTTTCAGCAAGACTCAATCTTTTGGTTTATTAAACCTACCACGTTTGTTATTTGTTTATTCTTTGTTAAAGAAAATTAACATTTCTTTGATTTACTGCAACTTTCATAATAAATCTGACAAACTACTACACTACTGTCATTCATACTCATCTCAAGGGGTATCTTCAAATCACTGCCATTGATTTCTATTTTAAATCACTTGCCATTTAATGTCCCCTTGAGGAAGTTTTGGCACATATAAACACAATTATTCCTGATTAATTTATAGAAACTAATTTAATTGAATAAGTAATGAGAGTTTCTTTTCCCAGTTGGGAAGGAAAACTGAAACAAAATCTCCCTTGAGAAGATGCAATAAAATTAAAATCTTTATAAACTAGGGACTTCCTATTTTTAGTGTATACAGTGGAAAGTAATTTTTCAAAAACAACAGCACCTTTGCATTTCTCATGTAATGCTAGAGCAACTCTGTAACATTACTGTTACAAGAAAATACCTGAGGACAAAATCCAGAATCAGTCCAGCCTCTGAGACAGAATAGAATCATCCTTTCTTGAAAGTAAAACAACAGTGTAAGATTGACCAAATGGCATATTCCTTCCTCCCAACAGATTACAAGTGGCTCTTCCAAGGCTGATTGTAAGCAGTCTCTTCTTCGCTTTTAACAGTACTTCACTGCTCAGACCAATATAACTGAACCAAGATTTGGCTGCTTCCATGGATTCTGCTTCATATCTATATTTACAAAAGTGAATTTACTGGAAGTTGTTAGAAAGATTAAAAGTACTAAAGCAATGCTTCAATATAACTGAAACAAACAGGAAAAAGACAGACATCTGCTGCACCAGATGGGAAAAAGAAAAGGACATGACCCATTTGCCAACCTCATTTTCTAATTGATCCATTTCTGGTTGTTTCTCAAGTTGAAACAAGCTTCCACATTCCCACTGAAGTATTATAATTGTCTCTAAGTCTGCTTCTTTTGGGAAGGCAGGGTCCCTCTTCACCACAATTTATCCTGACTGGCCTTCTTGCTGTTAGCATCTCCAATTCCTCTCTCCAGCTGTGTCCCTGCTTTTCTCTTGTACTCCTGAAACTTGTTCTACTTGAGCAAGCTCATTGCTCTTAGTGAAGAAGAGCCTTCCCTTCCCTCAAAGGGGCTGTTTGATCTGACCCAGATTACCACAGGCTGGACTGCACAAAATGATTGCCTTCTTGCCAACCACACCCTTCCCAACAATTCATAAAATACAGGTAGTAAATGGTAAATAAACATATCAATATTTCTACTACCTATTACCAAATATATTTACATTTGTACATTCAGCTGCCCTAATTTAACCTAGAATGACCTGTTTAGCTGCAACTATTAACTCTTCATGTGTTCAGTAAAAGTGATTAATGAGAAACTACTCCCTGTTTTTCATGAGAACATTTTCCCTTCTTGAAATTTTGCATTTTTATAAAAAATACCAATTTTTCCAACAAGTAAGGCCAAATATTTTAGCCTGAAAAAATATATTAATTTGGAAGAAAACATCTAATAAATATATCCAGAAATAACTATTTGCATTGTTCCCCTCCCCCTTTAACTCCTCCAACCTGGGGAGGCTTTTAACGTTGACAGATCCTACATGCTTTTACCAGCTTTACTAAACAATTCCACAATTTTCCCCCCCTCCTCTTGCCTCATACTAAAACTCTTGACCTTCCTGAGTGATGACCCATCACCCTTTTACCACCACCAGCCACGCTACTATCACCTGCAGCAATGCCCCTTTGCATCCTACTTCCTGCCCTGAGGACTTGACTGAAGACCCCAAGCATGACACAGCTCTCCTTCAGTAAACCTGACTGCTCCCAAACAGTGGGAAAGACCCACATCCCCCCCTCAGGCGGATATGCATCTAATCACCTTATAATCATCTCTGCCAAGTGCTAATGGGAGCATAACTATGACAGCCTGGAGTTCAACACATAGCCCAACAGAGCTGCGTGTTGCCACAGCTACACAGTTTTTATTACTCAAACTGTCCAGTTTCAAGTTAGCAACACTGTCCCCACCAGCTCCAGTCCCACCTATGACTGCTGCAGACAGGCAGTGTGATTACTCAGAACACACAGGTCTCCCACAAGGAGTAATTTTCACGGGGTCTACTGAAATACACAGTTCACTACCTCCTTTCCTCCCCACCCAGCTGCCAAAGCAGCAGGCATTTCCTTACAAACGCCCTACTGAATTTCTAAAGATGGTTTGCAGGTATAAATAGAAGTGGTTTGGCACGATGAGATCGCAGGGAGCAAACTGCCTCACTTTAACTTGTAAAACTGAAGAGCAACAGTCAAACTGAAGGTCAGAGATCTGTACTCAAAATTGCTTCCAAACTATGAAGGAAATACTCAAGAATGAGTGTCTTGTAAACTTACAACATAATTAGAAATTGTGAGAGGTTTTTTTTTTTCAAAAGTAGAGTGAGGCAACTTATTCCCAGGAGTCAGAAGTTAGCTGCCTAACTTCCATAATGGAAAACTACTTGATCGAGCCCAGGATTATTTTTGTAACCTGTAACATCCATTTGAAGTAATTATCTGGTCCATAGGTCTAACTCCCTTTTATTGATTAATTCTACCCATCTTCAAGAACTCCATTTAAATTTGTACTTAAAAAAAAAAAAAGGCACTTTTCTGCAGGTGTTGGTGATATTAAAGGCTTTTCCTTATTTTGAAACACCCTATGTTTACACAGAATCTTCAGGATAAAATTGCTAGCACACACTTTACAGACAACTACATAGTAGCACAAATACAACCTATTAGATCCACATATTCTAAGGCATCACTTTCTGTACCATTACAATGCATGAACCATAGACAGACAGTGACTGCCACTGCTGAGAAACACTATTCCCAATGATGCAAAACCCATTAGGAGAACTAAACATTAACTCTGCATTTCACTGACTGGTAATTTTATCTTTGATCCAACAGCAATGCACAAGAAATCTACAGGAGGATGTTAATATTTTAAAACATTGAGGATAGAATTCTTTCTGAAAAGACAGAGCTGGACCCACTGATCATTACAAAGTTCAGAACCTACAAACCTAAAAAACTCTGCAGCACAAACTGTACAGTCTCAAAAGTGGGTACCATGTTGCACTAGCAGGGATGGGTGCACCTCCCAGTTGGTACTCACAAAGAGCCATGACTCTTCCCTCAGCCCTTTTGTGTTTAAAAGTACAATCCCCTATTAATTTTCCTTGTACACATTTGCATGACATGTTTTGTAATACAGGATGCTGAAACATAGCCAATATTTACACAGTTTTAATTTCTGCCTCTGCAGAACAGGCGCTGATAAGCTACTTTTTATTTCAGGTTTTGTTACTTCTAATTTCACGTAGTGCAGATAAAACTAATCTACGTGTCATGCAAGGAGCTAGGTCAGATAACAAGAAAAAACCACTAGCTATTCTAGTGACAGCATTATGTAAGTATTCGATGATGCATGTTATTGCCTCAGCTGGCCTCCTGCCAGACGGGTAATATTCCTGTTTCAGGTGACCTGTGTAAAGGCATCAAAGATTTAGGGATGGATCTGCACAAGAAAGTATCAACCAATCACCACAGTAGGTTTGCTGTACAATGTGTATACTTACCTTGCTAGTCAAGGACACTTCTTCCTCAACAGGTAAGTGTGATGTAGCCCAGAAACTATGAGCAGAAAAGGCAATACAATCTCTTACCCAGAATCTCACAGAAATTGAAGTGAAAGAAGGTACAGTCACCACATTCTCAGCTCAGATTCACTATGTCACACTCAATATCACAGGACAGAAAACAAATTACTACTTTTCACTTACTAAGCCTGGATGTTCCCGCTTTGCCTCAAGAGAATTTTCTAGCTTGTCATAGAAGTCTGAAAGTGGCATACTATCAGAAACAGTTTGATACCAAAGCAATCCCATTTCAGCCTTTTAAAAGCCTTCCTACTTTGACTTCAAGACATTTGCACTTACAAATCTCATTCCTAACTTTTTTTAATACTTTTTAAATATTCATGTCTTCTTAGTCACACTATCATCAGCACTTCAAGCTCAAATTCCAGCAGCAGCAGCCACATATTATCCACACTGCATGCTCCAATCATTTTTTGCAAACAGAATACTTGCTATTTTTATTGATTTTACAGCTTCTAACAAAGGCTTAGCACTCTTGCAGTACACATCTCAATCTTTTATTATGAATGGGCCTCTGGTAGCATCCAAGTTAATTTGGACAGCAACCTCCTTCAGAGTCAATTCTAGACACAGACAAAGCAGAAAAACTGGACTGGACAGCAAACATATGGGAGCAGGGAAACAGTCATGACTGACTGCTTGACCCTGCAAAGCCAGGCTGCTTCTGCCCTCCATTACTGTGACAAAGAGGTTCAAGTACAGAGGGCAGCAGCTATTGCTGAGAGCCATGAAGCAGAAGCCACTGCTTAATCCTGCTCTTTTGCCAGCACCAGCACTGCTAGCCTTCTCTTACCTGTCCTTTCCACCTCTTTCCTCTCCTCATACCCAGCACAAAACGCTGAGTCCTGGCCCATCTCTGGTGTTTCACCTCGGGACAGCAAGAAAGAGCCCCAGATCGCAGCATCAGTATGGCAGGATTCAGGTACTGTCTCTTTTCCCCAGTCTGGTCTCTCAAACCTTTTACTTTTATCCTCTTTCTTTTCTCTTGCCCCTTAGCCTATTCTTCTCTAAACAAGTCTACTTCAAAACTCAAAGTGGCCATAACACACCACTTGTCTGCCACCCCACTGTCCATCCTGCTGATCTTTTCCTTTATGTGGTGTCTGCCTATTCCAATTGGTCCGTAAACCACTTGGGGCAAACACATAGTATTTTTTGTGCACTAATTAGACTATCACTACACAACTCCTATAAAAATTCTGTTGATACTAGATTTCATGTAAGTACATATATATATATGTATATTTATTTTACCTTAAATGGAATAACAATATAAGTAAAAATGTTCTTAAACCTTTGTTCTTCATAGCAGCAGTTTCGGTTTTCCAGATTACCTTCCTTTTTTGATTCAGATCAGCCTTTCCCATTTTTCCCACAAAGACAATCTTAACTTGGAGTTCAAGCAGCAATGATTCATAAGAAGCATAAAGAATAGGTCTCTGTAAGTGATCTTCAAGAATTGTATCTCTGACTTCATTAATAGTCTCCTTATATTCAGGAATTAGCATTTATTTAAGTGTTCTTATGCTAGAGGCTGCTGGTGGTTGTCAGCTCTTGGGAAGGCTGGCACTGCTGCTATGATAGGGCTATGCTAAAGCTGCCTGCATTTTTTGATAAGTTTGTTATTTCAAGCACTCACATTACGATGTATTAGCTAAAACCAAACTAACACAACGTAGTTTTCTGTAACAATATCCTTTCAGACCATCTGTATTTCTGTTCTGCCATGCATTACATATAGGACTGATAATGCCAGATGAATTCCTCCATGATACTTGATCAGGAAAGAGCAAAGGCTGTCAAGGCAGTTTTTGACTGGCAGACAACTATGCAAGGGAAGGGAACCAAGCTCCGGAGCAAGTACCAGTTACTGCAATGGAGGTTTTAACTCAAAAATAGTGAAACAGATGAGCTTGACAATTAGGAATCCTGCTCTTTAACCAATGCTGATCTTCCAATCAATGCAAGAGCTAGGCCAAATTCCTCATCAAAATATGCTTGCTATCAACATTTATAGGGAAAAGACCAGCTTTGGGCAGATAATCTGTCCTATTCTCAATAAAACAAAACGCTTTACAAATAACCCACACAGTGACAATTCGGAAGCTCACTGCATGTCTCACGTTAGCTGCCTGGGTATAGTCTTACAGAAATTACCTAGAGAGTTAGTCTTTTGCTGATCAGCAATAATCCACTTTCAGAGCAACCAGTCACATAATGAAATGCTGGATTCTTAACAACAAACTGAAGGCAACCAGGACAGCACAAAGGTTTTTCCACAGCCACCATGCTACAGACAAACTTTACTTCCACAGCCACTCTTCCAGTGATAGTGGACCTAATACACCTTTGCAATAACAGGAGAAAGGCAGAAATTGTGAAGCAATCACTTTAACTGGTTTTTGTACTTGCATGCTATACTCTAGAGGAACTTGATCAAGACCATCCAGTCTGACCACCTCACCTTGCTGTGCTGGTGACATCCAGTAATTTTCTTCAGTTTCCTTAAAGTCATGATAAGATGTGAGTCTCTGGCTTAATTAAAAAAAAGATCAAAGCACTTCTCTCTATTACTTCAGTGGACAGCATTACCCGAACTCACTACCATTTCTTTGGCAGCATACCCATTAAATGAACAGCACTTCACTTTCCATAAAGCTGCAACCTGCTTTTCTCTGATTGATATCTAAGTAATCCATTTTCTTTTATTTCATGGGTTACTCACATTCACACCTGCTTTTTCATAAGCATATCACAAGTACAAATTGTCCATGCATTTTGTACTCCAGTGCGTTATGAGTCTACTACAAAGCGTGTTCTTAACAGGGATACAGACTATTGCATCATACTATTTATATTGCTTTAAGTGCATTTAATCCAACCATCATCTTAATTCTATTAATTTTTTTAAATTTTTAAAGGACATATTACATGCATATAACATGCACAGTTATGCTGTGTAATTTTCACCTCCTTAACTAGAGTCATGTGCCAGTGTGGCCATAAACTTATTGTGTTTTCTTTGTTGGGTTGGTGGGGGGGTTCACTCATTCTGAATAACTATTTCATTATAGTTTCGCTGTTTTCATTACATTCCATGCTGAAATACTAGCTGGACTAACAGCAATGACCTGCAGGTATCTTCAAAAGCATTCTTAGAGTAGCTTAAATAAGTATGGTTACATTACAGCCAAGGATTAAAAGGCATTTCAAGGCAGCACTGGTAAGTGAACTTAGATTCCTGACATGCACTCCCATGCCAAGATGTACCAAGAGAAACAGCATCCCAAGTAAAACAAGAGGGAGAAGTTGGGAAGTGCATTTGCACTGGGGGCTATCCTATTTATAACATCCTGAATTAGGACATTGGGGATACAGTTAAGTTACACTTTGAGTAAAACTAATTGAACACTGCTGATTGAGATGAGCTTCAAATCAACACTGGACTCTACATTTTACCTGAAACTGTTAGATAAAATTGTTCTTCCTTTTGAATTCATGAAATCCTTCACATCTCTTGCATCACACACTCTTTTAGGTCTACTCACTAATGAAAAAGCCTAGATGCACTAAATGTTCTAGAAAAAATATGATTTGGCCCATTTTACTTATCAGAATTAAATTATCAGTTACAATCTAGCAGCAATAAGTGAGAATCATTATCTGACATCTGCCACTTAGTAGCCTGTGATATATACCAGTAGTTTTACTGTGATCCTAGATGGAAATGTGCCCCCCCAAAAAATGCTGCACATAAATGGACATACTCCTTGTCTTCCAGTACTCCAGTCTTTACCTGTAGTTAAAGTCCATGGAAGAACACGAAACTGCAAAATCCCCTGAAACAAACAACTCCCAGCTCTTCTCTTAAAAATAAATAGATGGTAATTTCAGAGAAGAGTAGCAAGTGTTACTGAAAAATGTCCACATTTCAGGCTGTTAAAAAGCATATCAGTGGTTCCCTTTTCCTCCATCTTTTATTAAGAGCTTTTCCTTCGACCTACATTTATATGTGTCTACATATAAAATTGTGTGTCAGGTTTTTTTAACTAGAGTTTATGCAAAAAGAATGTAAACATCAACTCAACTGTTGCTCATGATGAGTTTCTACCTGCACCAACTTTGAAAAAAAGCTTTCCTATCAGCTCACCTGGGCACAGAAACAAATCTAAAAGCTTGTATTCCACAATCCCAATTCACTGCAAAGTAGTGGGGGAAAAAAATTACTAAATGAAAATTAATTCTCTGTGTCATTGAAAAAGTAAAGAATGGAAGAATCATTCTTCCATTCTCTAGCTTGTCTAGTTTCAAATAAGGTTTTATTAGAAATAATACTTCCTCGCCAACTATACATATCTCCAGGGGCAACATATATATGGTGATCAATCTCACATACGTATCCCGTTATTTTTTTCCTTCTATTTACACAAAAGAAATCATTTTCTTCTGATGTATAGATCTGTAGATCTATTACTCTAGTCAATCAAAAAGGCAGTAGACATTATTAAACAAGTTCTTTAAAATTCAAAAAAAAGTTGAGTTGTGATCATTGAAAAAAAGGATATGAGGGAAAGACGCTACTCTGATTTTGCTCATTTTTGGGGGGTTATTTTTCTAAAAGCAAAAAAAACCACAGATTGTCTTTATTCTGTAGAACAATGCTTAAAAAAGCAAATAGAAATAATGTTTCAGTTTCTCTAGCTTTCTCTTCCCAAAAACATTCAAAATATTTTTAAGCATGGTTTCATAAGACTCCACTTCAGATGAAACTAAGCAAACTTAATAGGATTAGCTCTTACCTTTAAAAAAAGGAATATTTTATATATTTAGGTTTTATGTTAGTAAAGCACATATATATATATGATGTCTATGAGCAAGTTATAAAGTCAGCATATACACACAAGCATAGATAAAGTGAGTATATATATGTGTGTGTGCTATGTTCATATCACCACCCTCATAAAAGCACTTAAAGGTCACTACTCAAATATTAAGAGCAACTGAAACAAAAGTTGCAGAATCACTTGAAGGAAGTGCACAGTAAAGCAATTGTGTTCATCTCCCATAGCCTCATTTTGTCACAAACAGTTGCTGAGACAAGGAGAGCAGTTCTATTTGTCCTGAAGTGTAACCCACTCGCCAGACATGAGAAGAGCCAGAAACTCCCTACTAATCATTTTGGTTAGATGTTTCGAACTGGAATCAGCTTACATGAGCTCACCAGTGCTGAAAGAGGTGGAAGCATTACCAGCTGCCTCTGAAACAGGTCGCTTTCAAGATGAAAGAGGCTTCCATCCAAGTGATGCAAAGCCATACTCGGCACATTGCACACATACAAGAGAATCCCCACTACTGTCATCCAGATATTAAGTTCACACTAACTAGAACATATGCCATATGTCTGGCTAAAGCACAGCACGTTTCATGAGTGCATCTTCTCAGTTCCCCACAGCTCGAACTCCAACAGCCTGCACTCAGGACAGCCTTCACAGAAAAGCTGAAGTCCAAAGAGCATCATGCTGAACTTCCCTTTGAACAGGGCAGGACACAGAGACTAAGAGCCCAAACACCACGTTACAATGTCCCTAAGATTACCAGAAACCCTTCTATATAACAACAAGGACTCCTTACTACCAAAGTCACTGGTCTCAAAAAGCATGTTGGAAAGTCTTCTCCTTCATAACCCTTGCATCACAATTTTTTGGATATTCCTAACGTCCTTGCATTCATCACTGTGCCCCGAGAACAATCCCCAAGATCAGACAAAACTAACTTTTCATAATGAGCACATTGCTCTTGAAAGAGGATCCATTCTGGTCAGGCTGCAGTCATTCCTTTCCTCTTTTGTTTAAGGATTTTTCATTAAAAAACAGTACATAGATATGCAAACATAGCTTTCTTTGAACTCATTTCTTGCAGGAAAAGTTCTGTTAATTAAAAGAAGTCCTTATTTTAAGGACAATCTGTTTCTCCTCATGAAACAAATGTTGTTTGGCATACATGTTTACTAGTAACTTCTAATCATTTAATAATTTCTTTTAATAAGGCCTATTCAATCTCATCAGTAATTAATAAGATGTTTGATGGTTCATACCAAAGACCTTCTACCTTACTGTAACGAATAGTTTCTTTTACCTAACTTCTATCAACACCCCATTTAACTATAGGAAAGCTCCCTTGGAAACTGAAAAAAGCATTTATATTGCCACTCACAAGTCCAATATACTCTTCAGACAAATCTTCTAGAAGCCGATCAAGTGGACATCACTACAGACTTTAGATATGTTTGCAAATTAAACATTTGGAAACCACCATGAAGAAAAATCGTAGATAGAAAGCAGTCCTCTTATGGGTCAAGCCTTGTTAAGAATAGAAGATTCCCACTGAATGGGACAAGTGAGAAGCAGGAGTGTTATGGAACGAACACAGTTGCCCTATGAAGTAGAAAGGAAAAATGAGGAAGTTGGAGGCATATATTTATCTGGCCAATTCTAACTTTACTTAGGAAATTCTTGTACTCAAATCTCTTATTTTGAGATAGATTTATGTGAGAATTACATCAGCCTTTATACTTATCACCATTTATATCATGTTTTTATCAATCTTAGACTAAAATTTCTTGGAGAAAAAGATCAGATAACATCCTTGATTTAGTCCACTAAATGAACTGATAAAACGTAGAACTTAAGGGCTCCCCCGCTGCCCCTTCAAAATGTCACCTAGTCAACCACAACAGCTTGTACATCAAAATTTTCAATTAGTTTATGCACTTCTAGTGTCATTCATCTTGTAGAAAAGCCTTCTAAGGGCAAGAACCTGGCCAGGTAGATATTATATCTCTTAGGAAAAAAAAACAAAAAAAAGTCTTAAGAATTAAAGAGCAAAAAATTTTGCCTCTTAGGTACATTTTCTTGTAGCTAGACAGAACATATTCAGGTTGAAAATACCAGCCCAGAACCTTACAGTGTATTCTATAGACGTGTTGATTTTTACTTGCTGAGGTTTTCCATTACCAGTACTCGTCATCCCACAAACATTAAGACAGGCACACACAGACTTTTGGTGGAGTTGGTGATTCACCACCACATACATACTTTCCACTAAGAAATGTTTGCTGGTGGGGCCCTTGTGACTCACCTCCAGTGCTCTTTCTTCCCCGTCATCATGGTCCCTCGGTGGAGTGTTGGTGATTTATTAATGAACAGCCAGTCATCTTAACTCAAGCAGTGTGCCAGATGACTACATTGTGACTTCCACTTGCTGAGTGAATCAACAGTGTTCTTTCACACCAGTCTGTATTAGTGTATAGTACTCACTGCTGCACTCATTGTGAGCTCTGAAGACAGAACTGTTCCATTACTATTCTGATGAGCCTGGTCCTTCCTAGTTTTGCCTTGTCCTATTATTTCTGAGGGTCACTGAAACACCTCATTTTCCATATGGTCAGGTAACTACAGAATACTAACAAGATGAACACTTCAAAAAACTAACTGCACTGTGAAGCCACTGCCAGACAGCCCACCAGGCTGAACCCCAGCACCAGGAACAGAATATCCCAGCTACAATATTACAAAGTTAATGACAGTAACCAGAAGTCCAGTAGTACACACTCCAGGCTTACCAACTCTAGACTTATGCCTAACACTAGGAAGGAATCTTGAGGTAAAAGTAGGAATTCAAAAAAAAAAAACAAAAAACCAACAAAAAAACCCAAGCAACAGAAGCAAAACAAAAACACCAAAACAAACAAAACCAAAACAAAACTACAAAAAACCAAAATTACCCAAACAAAAAAAAAAAGAAAAAAAAGAAAAAAAAAGAAAAAAAACTCCCCATAGACAGTAAACCACTGAACACTTGAAAACATTCAAATCCAAGAGGTGCTTCTCATACGTATTTTCATATAACAAGAATTATGCCGTTTGTGACTGGTATTGATGCTGTTATGGAGGGTGTTCCTCACTCTCCACCCCCAAGTTCCAATACTTGTGAACGTTCATATTTTGTCTAGCCAACTGAAGATATAAAAGGTGCTGAAAGCTCCAGAAAGGAAAAGGAAAATAGGCCTGTAATCACAGTTAGCAATATGTACAGGGAAGATTTTTCAGATGATTTTTAGGACTCTAAATTTTTATTAGAGATCACTTTTCCCCTTGGCATCCTTTTACAAGCTTTCCATTAGCCCTGTGTTACCAAAAGGTCTTTATATAGAATAAATAATTTAAACGTACAGGTGTAAGCTACGCAAGAACTTTCAAAAAACGCTTTTTACCAGGATTATCTATGACATGTTGGGGTTTTTTTTCATCAGTTGTAAAAGAGAGAAGATAGATCAAATCTCTAGCACCTCATTCTACATTCTGCTCTACTTGAGGTTACAGTCATCAATGGTTCCATTGTTCCTAGCTCAACTATGCCATGAAAAGAAATTTAAACAGGTAGCACATTCTGTGCTGCTGTCAGTGGTGAAGGGTTACAGCCCAGGCATGGATTTAACAAAAGCTCCAAAAAATAATTATGTCATATTACTTTGGTTGTGGTCCTCCTTACATGCTTTAGTGAGAAATTGATGCTATTTAAGTAACTTAAGAATACTGTTTCTTTTCCAACATCTGCCCATCACTCACAGCTTAGATTAGCAATTACTTCTACACGTGTATATAAAAAGATCTCTATGCTCTGAAATGCTAAAACGCTCTTAAAAACTTGAATTTTTTTCCCAAGAAGTAGGGCATCCTGCAAAAGCAGATAGCAATTCATGCTGTGTGAAAAAATTCCCCATATCTGTTACTTCCATGACATGTGGGGACAATTTATTTATAAGTAGCTCGTATTTTTCCTGTTACTGTTAATTTATTTTCTCATTGTGTTTGCACCTGTATATTTAAAATTACTGATCTACAAAGAAAAAAGAGGTGTAGCAATAGCAAAACAACTATGCTGTATGCTGCACATTACACTATCACCTTGAAACAAGAAAGTGCACAGGTATATAAGGAAGGGAGCACTTTTATGTGTGTTTTCACCTCTTTCATGTATTATGATCATGATGTGTAGACCCTTATATACAGATCCCTGTATCTAGTTTGCTCTTCCAAAGCACTAAAAGCAACCATTACATTTTGGAGAGTCAAATGTGTCAGTGACTGCAGACAGTAGAGGACTTGTCAGAAGTATGACCACAGTGAAATAAATAAAAACTCACACGTCACACACCCCTCTAACTAAAAGAGGCTGCAACTGGAAAAATATGCAAAAAACCCTAGTCCATAGGAAATAGAGAGTAGTCTGCACAGCCCAGTGTCTCCAAAAAACAATCATAGCCAGCCTTTCTGTGCACACCCTCTGACTCAAGCTGGGATCTAATGGAAAAGAATGAATAAAACAAGTATCCACCTCAAGCATAATAAGGAAGCAGACTATAAATTCTCAATCAATTACTCAAACCTCACCAGGATATGAGCCCATAGCTTCCCCCAACTCATGCCAGAGTGGATGTGGTTTTCCAGTTGTGTAGATGAGGAAACCCTCAATGCTGTTAGTCCATCCCATACAAATACATTTTGTTTACATTCAGATTCAAGGAATAAGACTGAAGAGGCTGTATTCATAGAGGAAAGATTTGTGATGATTTAATCCAGACAAGAGTTGGAGGCAGCATGGCTTTACCTTCAAGTCTGTCGAGATTACTCCTCCTATTCTCCTGCAACTAGCAGGAGAACCAGTGGTCCACAGCAAGAGAGGATGAAGCCTTCTAACACAACAGTGAGAACCCACCACCCAGGAACCCTGACAGCACACCAGAATCCTGGCTGCTAGTGCCATTTCACATGCTGCAGGTTATGCTTTCCAGAGTGCAACCACTGCCTGATCATCAAACAATTTTACATAAAGAGGCCTGGGTATGTGCAACACAGCATATGATCAAATGCAAAAGCACAACAGAAAAACAAGAACATCCTCAGAACAAGTTTCTCCCTAGCTGATACTAAGAAAGCTGAGCTTCATCTGCATATATTCCAGTGCCAGATATATACAGAAATACAAAAAAAACCCTAGGTCTGTAGTACCTGTATATCTTAAAGAAAGGAAACCTACACTAGTCAAGTATACACTGTAGTACAAGCATATCCCACAAAGCAACAAGTCCAAGATCATACAGCATCTGTTTTTCCTTTTTTCCCCTGCTGTGCCATTACTCAACTTCCAGTCATACCTCATATATGAAACCTGATAAATTTTAACCAACATTTAAAAATAAAATCTCCCACTATTGCTTCTGCAACTTTCATGAGATTAGATTCTGAAAGCAAAAATGATAAATAAATAAGGAAAAATCCAACAAAAGATAAATTAGTACTATTTTCATGTGTTAATAATCAAATGCAGCTAAATCATCTTACTAGTGATTTATTGTCTACAAATTAAAGATCTGCACAATTTTTATATTTTCCTGAACACATGTCAAAAGCTTGAACAATTACACAAAGTATAAAACGCATTTATATACTTTGCAAATGCCCCTTCCACTGAATAAAACAGCAAATATTTTTAAATTGGCTTTATTCCATTTCCATCTAATTATTTCATATTTTTTACCTAGAGAAACTTTTCAGGTCAGAATTCCTTAGCCTGAATTACTCAAGAACCTCCATGAGGCATATGAGTATTTACCATTTAGTACATGCAGAACCAGGCTATATAGATGCTACAAAAAAAAAAAAAAAAAAAAAACAGCCTTGTATCACCCATTAACTTTGTTTTCATAGCTTTACCCAGTGTATCTTTTGTTATGACAGCTGCAAAATCACCCCATTACTCAGCCCTCTCTTCCCTGCTCAGCATTACATCCCTGTTTGCCTTTTGCACACATCCATTCACACATGCCCTCCTACACTGGCAAAATCTGAGGATCCATATTAGCTGTGGTGATAGTATTTACTCTTCTTCTCCCCCTTCCTCACAATCAGGCTCACAGCACTTTCCTCTCCAGTATTACCAGTATTAGCCTGCATCCTCGACATGATTTGTTTTGGCTACTGCACTTTACTCTCAGCTGCCTTTCATCATCAAATCCAGCCCATGTCACTAAAAACTGTCTTCTCTTGTGCTACCAGAAGTCTGAGGCTGATCACACTCCCCTTAGTATGCATCCACACATTTTATTCATACAGGTCTTTTCCCCTTCATTTGCCTCTAGCTACTGGGCACTTTAAGTCATTAAGAGTCACTAAAATAACTGGCAAAAGCAACCAATATACTCTCTCATAACAAAGTGGAACCAATGGTGCTATCTTTCCCAAGTTTGGGATTTAGCAATAGAAGTAATTATTTCAAAAGGTGGGAGGATAAAACGGGAAGGATTTTAGAGTAAATAAAATAGAAGTTAGGGTGAGAAGAACCTTCCCATAAACATCAGTTACTCCCTGCCCTTAGGCAGAGGCTCAGAGAGTGCCCTTGTACTAGTACAACTGGGAAATGCAACTTTCAGTGGTGTTTAACTGCATTGTAGGCAGTTACATTTATTTCCTCACAACTGCATAAGCTAAATGGGGAATTTCAGAGCCATGTTTTAAAATAACTCAAAACGTTTTAGCATATTCATTAGGCAGCTGTGCAAATTCTGTCTCCTGCCATTCTTCTGATCACTCCAACAGGAAATGCCACTCTGTTAGCTGACACTTCTGCAAAGCAAATGTGATATTGTATCGACAGCAGACTAGTCAGTGCAAACCTCTGACTCAGTGCTCTTTCACAGTTTCAACAGCTGCCTCATGAGTAGGGCAGTGGGGAATCAAACCAAAGGTAAAAATCATCAATTCCTTTCCTTGCTGTTAAGAAAATGTATCTCCAACAAGACTAGGATTTCATCCAGAGATTTTTCAAAGATGGTCTGACATGCCTTGGTGCCTACAATATTAAGATCTTTGCATGGATGCAGGTATATCCAACAACATTATAAGTGCAAGAACAGATGAAGAATTCTCTTCCAAAACACAAACATCCACACTTAAGCCATCTCCCAATGCTGAATAGACTTCCAAGTACAGCTAATTCACTACATGCTAACAGAGGCAGCTTTAAGACTTGAAAAATATAGCCAACAAAATCTGTAAAGCAGAGTTGAAAAGTTTTTGCTTCCTTCTGAACGAACCATACTTAAGAAGCAAAACTTAGTACACAAGTTCAATATTCATATAGCATTTAAACATTTAGAAGACTTGCACATAGCAAGAGACTCGTGTGAACCTTGGGGCTGCAAGTGTTTCACAATGAGGTTGGCATGAACTTAAACTACAGTGTAAGTCACTATCAAAATGGCAATCACAAACAAGGCAGCCTTTCAAGTGCCCTCTCGATGTTCACCACTTGCACTTCATCCCTGTTGTTAGCTACAAGTACAGAATGTGCACGTGGTTCAGAGCCAAGGAACATCCTTCTAGGTCATAAGTCTGGGGTTCTAAGATCATAAAAAGGTAAGTAATAGGAATAACATCACAATTCATTTACTAGACACTAGGTGTCATAAATTGTTATCTTCCTACATAAAGCTGGCAAAAAGCCCAATTAAAATGTCATTAAAACTACAGAAATGAATACTGAACAAAGAGATCAGACTTCACAGACCTTGGTCTCTTGAAAGCCAGAAATAAGATATCCTTCACAGCCAGGTTTATCAGAGTAAAATGACCACATTTAACATACTCTGTAGAACTTTGTTTCTGTTAGAAATTTTTAAGGCACCTCACTCAGAAAGTAAAAACTCTGAGGAAATTAGAAAACTAGTTTAAAAAAAAACTTAAGAAGAGACCAAGTAAACATAATGGCAGTGAGAGTGTCAGAATTGCTTGGATTCCATTTCAAAACCAGAAAAAAATCAAAATGTAATCAGTAACCTATACAGTCCATGCTTATCTTTAATCATCAAATATGGGCCCAAAGGGATTCACTTTCTTGGCTAGGGCTTAGCTTACCAAATAGCCTTCTAAAAAATAAACCACATAATCCAGGAGTTTCTGCATTAGAGCTGCACCTACATTCTCAAAAGTCTTTAACACTGAGACTGCACTTTCCCAGGTACAGGTCGAACTCATTTTCCTTTCATTCGTGCCAGACCATGTGGGACCACGACAGTGGACAGCAGAACCCTCTGCCCAACTGCATCCACAGAGATGGATGTGTACCTACCTGTACCTTTAGGGTTTTTATTGTTAAAGTAGTCCTGCAGGAATGGAAATTTCCTGCAACAATGAATGTTGGCCACCAGTAGACTATGGTCAAAAAACCATCTTGAACCAGATCCATATTTGAGGTACTTGTGTTTTGAACAAATTAAAGACCAGTCCAGGCACTCAGACCTCAGATTTCTTCTTTTCTTAAGATAACTGTGTGTGGTCTCAGAGCTTCACTTTAATTTCAATGAACCCTTTGTCCTCTCATTAAGTTAGAAGAGGGAAAAAAACTGTCAAAATGTCTCAAGTTCTCCATCTGATGATTTTCAGCTACTTCACACTACAACCTCTTCTAAGACTGCATTTTCTCCTCACTTAAGCAACTTCAGCTTCCCACTGCACTATCATCCTGATACCAGCCTGACTGAATGCAGAAAAGCCCATTTGAAGTTTCTGAGAAGAGACAGTTTGAGCTACACCAAGTGCCACAACCTAGTCCATGCCTCAGACTAGGTATGATTTTTTTCACGTCTCAACAAATGAGCTATTAGTTTAACATAACCATAAATTTAAATTTAAAATAAATTTAAAAACTGATATCTCACATATCAATAATAAAAGAAATAATAATATGACATTTTACTATCCCACTAAAAGTAAATATAGAGCTGAAAGCCATAACTATCCATCCATTAAGGCACACTGTGCTGTGAAGGATCTCAATGGGAGTACCCATTTTCATATTCTTTCATACATGCAAAAATGGTGTTTTATGGGGTTACAGATATTAGAAGTGGCAATATTTTAGCTTTTGGTCTCCACAGAACAGCAGATGCCACCACACACAAAGTACTACTATGAGAAATGGGGGAGGAGTTATATTAGTCAGGTTTTGGGTGCATAGGTGTGATGAATAGACCAGTTTCTAGAGGCTTGAGATACTTGCAGATCTTCAGTTAAAACATTAGTTTCCATGCTCAGAGCCTTAAGTGGACTTTGGAGTGCTTCTGTCATCTATGATTCACTCAGAAAAGTGCTCAAGATGATTCAGGTGTAAATCTCATCTGCGTATTTTACATACCTCTACAGCTGCAGTGCCTCCTCCACACCATGACCCAAGAATTTCCACACAGTAAGTCTACAAGATAGGTTTTGTAACTGCCATTCACTTTTACTTTTTTTTTTCATGGCACCAGAATTTTATTTTTTAAGTATGTCATCTACCTTTCAATTCTTCGATCACATGCCTAAGTAAGGGTCACAGCTTAAATTTTCATTCACTCTGTCTTTATTTTGTCTAAGTGATACTGGTGGTTGATCACTGAAATAGATGGAAACCTCACATGGAAAAGTCTTGCAGTTAGGTAGCTCTCCAACTTAGCAGTTGCCAGAAAATGTGATATTTAAATCAAAAGGCATACCAGACTTCCCAATTACCTTACTTTGAAGTAACAACAAGTAAGGCATTGACATTCATGATGAACAGAGGAAAGAAGATACTCTGATGCTTGTATTATAGTGTGGGATGGTAGCTGTGCCAAGTTTATCTGCTTCTATTAAAACTCCAACCATCTAGTAAAGCTAAGATAGCTGCAAGTAGGAGCATCAAGGTACTCTGGCATCATACAGGTTTCTCTTCTTTCTGTGATATACTATATTCTTACCTTCTTACCTAAAGCTTGAATAAAACCAAAAAATTTTGTTCATCTTGGAATTTACATAGGACATTTGTATTTAGGAAGCCCCTTCATCAAACACAAACTAAAAAAAATATCCTTCTTGTACTGTTGCCCTTTCAGAAGTTCTAAGTCATTTTAAAAGCTGTGTTTCCAAGAGACACACAATAATTACACAATGTCAGTTGCCATTTTTACCAAGTAAACTTCTGGTTCCTGTGGTGGACTTTGAACTATCCTCATTTTACTACAAATATTTGTTTCTTTTAGTATCCCAGACCCATCTTAAAAAGGGGAACTTTCACAGCAGTCCACTAGCCTTCGAATGCTCTAAAGGAATATAAATGGCAATCTATTTAAGGAACTGTTTTTCTAACACCAGAGAAAAGTATCCTGAGTTTGATTAGAATGCAAAATTCCCATTCAAGTCAGCAAAAGAAGTATTTGGATGATAAACCAAAACTAATAGTGATGTACCACAGTCTTTTCCTATTTACACTGGATAAAAAGAGGGCACTGGACAGTGACCAAGCAAATTCAAAAAAAGGGTTGTTTTTCTAGCAACAAGCTTCCAAGTCCAACTTCCATCCAAGTCTCCCACCCTCTTTACTGCAATTAATCATCCTGAACAACGTGGTACCTACTGGCTTTCCCCCCCCTCTCTGCTCCTCATCTTTTAAGACAAACTCCTTTAATGAGAATATTCCACTAAATGAAGGTTCACAGCTGATATTCTTCACTCCTTTTCTACTGAAGTTTCAATCTCTTCCTTGTGCAGGCAGCAAAAACAAAAGCTGCCAAATTTCTCTGTATATTGCAATTTATCCTTCCATAAATCAGGCCTGTGACTAACATTATTTCTGATGTTGTTGGGTTTACTGAAGCCTGAAGAGTATTTTCAAGCTATTGCTTGTGCCCATTCAGGACTCTGCTTTCCCTTTCCAAGGCTAGAGCATTCTCCACCCTTCCACACAACTGCTACATCCCTCCATTTTGTGGGATGTAGGATATGCACATCTTTGCCTGCTGCTAAAGTGTAATCCCTGGATCTCAGTTTTTTTGCCGGCAGGTTTTTGTCATTCCCTCTCCTCCTGAACAAAGTTATGCAATACACTCATTTCAGAAGAGCAGACACAAGAGTAAAGAAATGTGATCTTGTGCAATACAGACAAGGAAGAATAGAAGCTGAAGGGGCAGAATTTATGGGATACAAAGAAGATGAAAAATAGATAGAGAGGTGGAGAAGTGAAGAATGTTTTGTAGGCTCTTATGTGGTCTTTTTGCATCTTCATGCTCTCCAAAACTCGACTTTCCAATGAAATGCAGAACTGGCTTATTTTAGGTTCATTCACAACTCTCAGTAATTACGAATGAGCATTTATGTTTGAGATTACTTTAATTTTGAGCTTCTTGCCAAATTTCATTGCGGGTAAACACCTTTGAGTACCTAAAGCCAAATCTGTGTTAAGTATAATATTTCAGGCTCCTCTTTCTTTCCTGGAGCGCTTCCATGTGCTCATACACAACTGCTATGCTCCACTTAACTGATGACTGATGTTTTTCACACCCAAACACATTTTTCCTGAGATATATTGTTGCCCAGCTCTAACTTCCTATTACTATAGAACATACTGAAATTTTAGCAACTGCTGATGCATTACATGTGGATGTTTTAAATATATATTTTACAGTGACCCCAGAATACCAAATTAAGCATGTACTGTTTGCCACTCATTAGCAGGGATTCTCTCAAACTTAAAAAAAAATTAAAAAAAAATATAGCTACTCAAAATCAGAGCTATCTTTCCTAAGTTTATGGGACACATTTTCTTGCTTCAATAAGAATGCTCTTTAAAGGAAAATATATAAACCCAGAACATTATCAGAGCTCATTATGAATCTAAATATATATATATATATATATTCCAGCATCATATAATTCTCCATTACCCCCCAGGATCTGTATGTAGCTAAAAACAAAACAGCATTTCTGGTACTAAAGAATGCCAGCCCCTGTAAGGCATAGAAGTACTTTTGTTAGTGAATTGTTTCAGGTTGGTTTTTTTCCTTCATTAATTATTAATCTCTGTGGAAAACTTCTGTTAGTCCAAGATTCTCTTTAAAACAAAGAGAAGATTTCATCTCTGGAAACAGTCTACTCAGGGGTCAAAAAATCCCTGGTATTCTTTGGTTTTTAAACTCATTAACCTCCTTACAACTGTTATCAGGAGACTTCCAATACTTACATAACTAAACAGCTAACACACTCAAATGATGAAATGTCACCAATGACAATGAATGGCTTCAGACCTGGAGTGCTGGAAAGCTACCAGCTCTGGCCAAGGATCTGCTGAGTTTACGTTGAATTCTTGGACTGGATTCTAAATGCCGGTATTTTGTTTTCAGGCTTTGGCACTGACCCATTTGTATCTCTAACAGTAATAAATTATACAGTTAAGAATTTCATACTGTTTTAAGAACCTCAGCTAACAGTGCCTTCAACATGAACTGAGAGTTCTCAGAACATCATGGAACAAGTGCTTCAGTCCTGATCAGATAAAAATTACTTAAGTAGAAGTTCAGATTTGATTTGACTGAGAATACTTGCTAGATGCATTTTAAAAAAATGTGAGAACACTTCTGAACCTACAGAATATTATTTCTTTTCAGCAAAGAGGAAGATACCTCTATTAAACTCCTTCATTTCCAATTCCTAGGGAAGACCTACAGTCAGTGAGCCCAATATCAGAAGCCTCTGCAGGACTCTTCTACCAAAACCTACATAGAACTGAAATTCAACTCAAGGGCTGTTGGAGAAATTGTTGTAATACTGAGACTTATTTTAAGTCTGCATGATAATAGAACTTCGTAACAAAATGTCAGGAAGATCCCTACTTCCCCCCCACCCTCTGCTCCTCATCTTTTAAGACAAACTCCTTTAATGAAAATATTGAAGAAATAAAAAAATTAAAAGCACTACAATTCTTTAGACAAAGTAGCACATCCATGTATTACTTTGAGAGTGCACCAGGTCTGTGTGACGTTAATTCAAAATAATACAGAGGCAACACACTAAAAGAAGGTATTTGTACAAAGGCACAGAATGGCTTCTCTTTGCAAAAGGAATAGAGCCCTGAGTGAAGAGAGGAAAAAGGTGGGTAACCAAACTGATGTTTGGCTGCACAAATAGTGGGAATTTTAAGTCTTAGATGGTCTAAGTATTCCACGTGCAAACTACTCAAGGAAAGAAGCATTTAGCCACTAAAACAGAAAGAATAAAACTGATATGAAGTGGTAAACAAAAGCAATACAGCAAAGCTTTTTATATGGCATCTCAATGCAATATATCACTGTAGTGTAATTTAGATTAAGGATAAAAGCAAATTAAAAAGAAATACTAAACCTGTGCTAATGAAGTTCTCTGAATGGTTTTGACTGCACATTTGTATAAATGCCATGCCTAGACAACTAGGCTCTTTGGGTTAAAATCTCAAAAGGTATTCAAGAATAAAAGGCACTCCAAAAACCTCATACCAAAAGTTAAGTTTTTCAATAGCACTGCCTATAGGAATTTGCTTAGCCTCAATTTTGTACTAGGAAAATATAAAGTAGAAAACTTCTGGTTTAGACATTATGCAGTCAGTGAGTTCTATATGAACTACTTACACAATGAATGTTTACTTCTCAAGTTCTATAGTAACAGAATTTCTTTCAAACAGTATAATAGTTACACTGTTACAGCACTCAGGTAATCTAAAAAAGCCATCTGGATAAATTAAAAAACAGTTGAGAGCAACAATAAGTGTAATTTCTCACTAAAACTGAACACTTGCAGCTCCAGTTGAAGTCAGACTGCAGACACATTGGCACTCTTAGAAGCCAGAGCTCCTTTAAGCCACAGGGCACTGCTTATCTCTGTTACACTGATCAACCAGTTCCTACCTATAAGCCTTCTTCTAGGTCTAAATCTAATTCTGGTTTGGCTCACTCAGCTGTGTGAAGTACTCATTAGGCTTATAAGGAAGGCAATAGGGGAAGAAAGCAAGACATTTAATTTTCTTGTGCAGGAAAAAAAAACAACAAACAACAAACAAAAACCTGAGGGCATATATCTTCAAAATAAGACTAGTAATTTATATTGTGATTTAGTGTTTTCCAACTCAATTGACCAACACTGTGGAGGAGTAGTAACATCAAACATTCGTCTGCCATATTGCAAAAGCTATTCCATACCTCTCTCTTTGCAGAGCAGAATAGCCTGGGATATCACCAATCTATTTCTCATGTAAACACACAAAACCAGCACCAAACCTTCTCTGCCTCCTGGTAATCAGTTTTAAATTTTGCCACTAACAAGGAACTATGAATTACAGTCAATATAGCAACAGGTCTCCACGTTCTAATGTTTACTTCAGAAAAAAAAAATAATTTTCAAACATGGAATGATAGTCCATATGTAATTTATTGCCATGTACACCAAATCTGTATTGAGAGCACAGATTTCAGACAAGATAAAAGAAAATAGCAGTAAAAAGCTAAGTCAAAAAATGTTGCATTGAAGAATTACGTGAACTCTGTAACACAACAGGCACACTGATAAAAAAACAGTGTAGGAATGGCCTAGAAAGGCATTACTGCACCAAGTACTTTAAAAAAATATTATGCAATATTAAACATTTCCTTTTCACTGTCTTCTCACAGACCAGTTGTGATCTGTACTGCTCTCATCTTGCCACTTTTTTCTTTCATTCCAATGCTGAAAAGCTGTGTTAAATTGCTCAAGGGCTCATCATTCAGTAAGCAAGCCTGTTTCCATGTACTTGTGAGTCTGCTATAATAGCTATTTCCACAAATAAATCACATTAAATTCTTAACAAAACTACAACTATCTGAAGACAGAAGAATTACTAAAATCAATGCAACATATTAAACATCTGACCACAGTTTTTACAGTCATTTAGCTGCTACATCCCTTCCTATTGTCATGTAATCAACTGATTTGAGGGGGTTTGTAGAATTTACCACATATTTACAAATGAGAAACATATCTAATCACCTAATCTTGCATGCTTTCCACAATCTATTAAAGGCAATAAAATTCACATAATACACTCTAATAGAACATCACATGGTAAAAACATCTAACTTTGGTGTAATTGTTCCTAAAATTTTACACAAATATTTATATAGCCATAACTGAGGAATGGAAACATTCTGAGACTACAGCTCAGCAGAGAGCAGCATTGATGTATTGCATAGAATTTTAAGATTAACAAATTAACTTCTAATATGGAAACAACTCCCAAAAACTATAAACACTTGTCAAAATAAGATTCCTGAAGGATAAGTGTGAATCAAGCTATTAACTCCCTTTGGTTTTGACCTTACAAAATGAAAAAAAATATAACACTAAAAACTAAAATATTTATTTCCTGGAAAAAAAAAAAAAGAGAGAGGAAAAAAAAAGACGACTTTCAGTATCATCTTTCCCCTTCCCCTAGTTACTGAAACAGCATTAAATAGTGTTTTCCAAGCACACCAATTTTGGCAAAAGTATATTTTTCTGAAAATTATTCATCAAAAACAGAATTCAATCCTCTCCGCAATGAAAAGATAACCAACACTTATGTAATATTGCAAACTACCTAGAATCTTTCACTTGAGTTGCAAATTCAAGTGAGACAAATGAGAAAAGCTCTTCCAACCTTCATGAGAAATATTCTCATTGAGGTTTGTTGGGATTTTTAAACTAAAAAAAAAAAAAAAGGTGAAACCTAAACAGCATGAAATAAAAGAACAGAGGATGCTTAAAAAGACCTTATAGATGAGGATGGAATTTGACTTAAAGGTAGGTAATAAGATGGATTTATTTTTTTTAAGCTGGATAAAGATCTAGCTACTAAGCTCCTAAGTTCACAAAAAGCTCTATGGCCTACTTTCTCCCCTTGTTTTAAAGTCACGCCAAAAGGCCCAGGCACCTGCCCTGATGAAGCACATTTCCCCAGACACTGCACATTAGCAGTCTTCCCCCAGACACGTGCCCCATAACACAGGCAATGACACAGAAATCATGCCTAACTGGTGCCATAATAAAATTAGACTGTGTGCTAAGGAGCCCTGCCAAACTGCAAACCCCGGCTGGGAACAGACACCGTCCGTTAATCTCCTCATTGCCGTTTCTTTTCTAATCTAATTCACTTCTTCACTGCACTTATACTGTTTACCTTTTCATGCCTCCCAAATCAGGTAATACAATTCAATTTTAACAGTCATTTTTACATTCCTATTCCCAGTGATGTAATCATTACATTGCAAGTATTGCTGAGAACTTAAACAAGGTAATTTTGGCAACAAAAAAGTCTGCATAGAGATTTTGTATTCTTCTTACACAAACAAATTTGGAGGCAAAATTAAGCTGGCACCATACCTTTCACAATTTTTATTTTGCATAACAGCTTTCTGAATTTTAAACAGGTATACATTTTTTCTGAAACTGTAACTTTATTTCATTTGTTTCAAAGAATCTCAAGCCATTTATTTTCAAACAGACCCATATAGGGAATAGTATGTTTCTCACAGGATGGATTAAATGCATTTGTGTTTTATTAATAATGAAGAAAAATACTTAGCTTTTTAGCAATGCAACAGAAGCAAGCATTTCAAACTACCCCCTTAACCCTCTTAAAAACAAGACTACACAAAAAGTAAATAGCCTAACACCAAGATTAGTCTTCTGATAGTGATGTGTCACAGAGAACTTTACATGTTATATGATGCACTATATGTTTACTCTGGCTCAGATTCTTTCACCTGTTCTCCCCTGGCATTGCTAGCACTACCAGATGGATCCATTTTAGATTTAATTAATTTACCCCGTCTCCTAGGATTTCGAAGAAGTAAAGCACAGACAAGAGCCCTGGTTCTTGCCTTTCTTGGAAACAGAAAAAGAATCTAGACACAGAGAGATTTTCCTTTTAAGAACAGAATAAAACATTCACAAATAAATATCTCAGGAGAACACGTGCTGTTCAAAGAAGCTAAAAATAGTAAAATCAACAAGCATATGTTTAACTGGGAACCTTCCTAGATCCTAAAAGTAACATTATTCTTTAAATCCAGTTGTGGATATGAGAACTCAAAAACTGTGGGTGTTTTTTTTGTTGCTGTCATTTTGGTTTTTTTTAATGGCAATTAAGCAAGCATATTCCAAGTGTCTGCATATAAAGTGAATACCATACACTGCATATTGAACTAGACAGATTCCCTCCTTCTTGTCATCAGCCTTCATTCCCTCCACCATGTTATTCTTCTCTTCTTAAAAATTCCTCAACACACTACAGCTAAAATTTCAGACCACCTAAAATATTTTTATTATTCCTCTTAGTCTCTGCTTACGTAAAAAATAAATCTTCACGAGAACTTTGCATGGCACAGCAAGTTGTAACCACTTGTAGCTCTAGAAAAACAGTAACTGCTCTAAAGGACTCACAAAATGTATTCCCATCATTAATTTAAAAAAAATTGGGTGAGTGGATGCACATTAATTAAATCATCTGCTTATCTTGATCACTGAGTTGCTTTATATGGATTGGGGTAAATCAGTTCTTTGACAGTCCTCCTCTCCTGGCTTTCTCCTTATTGTCTGCTTTCACATCATAAGATGCATGAGGCACTGGATCACCCCTTTGTCAAAGCTGGTAGTAGGATCTAGCATAACTGAGCCAGCAAAGTCATGTGGCCTCAGAATACTACAGTAGAAAAATAGTTCAGATGGATCTTTTAAGTTGCTAAGTCCAATTTTGAATAAACAATGCTCCTTATATAGAATGGAACATTTTAAAGCAATATCCTAGAGCTCTAGTAATGAATTTTCCCACTTGCAGATAATGTTACAAAAACCACAGACCATTCAGCCCTGTAAATGGAACTTAAATGATCCAGAAGCACTGAAACACAGTACAGGAACTAATTTTAATTCAAATATATCAATACAAAACACAAACCAGCCTACATCACCTATAAGTGATGCCAACTCCCAACATTCTGTTTCCATAACTGGTACACTGCATCTCTCCTGATACTGAAACATTTCCATGAAGTTTTAGCCCCAAGTGTCACACAACTGAAAAAGAATCTCAGGTTTTCACCTTCAGAAGTCTGGTGAGACACTTAACATTAACTCAAGATTATGTAAGCTAATCAAAAGCCTGAGGCCAGAAGACAAAGAGAAACAACCCATAATTAAATTCTGTAGACCATGATTATTTTTTTAAATACTTTACATAAATGTAGCATTTGCAACCAGACCTGCAATGAATTAAACTACTTTTTATATTTAAAATAATTGATTTTTAAGGGTTTGGGTTTGTTTAAGGAAACAGTGATCTAATACTTTGACTTGATGGTCTTATAAATTACTAGAAAGCAGCCCAAACAAACCCAAATAAGCTGACAGTGTAAAACCAGACATCCAGGAACCAACATCAATATAATACGGGGTGAAGAATCCCCTACTTTCAGTGATATTAATTGCCAAAACACTGCTATGGTCTTGAGACACATACTTTGTTCTGAGATTAGGTGAAGTGTCATTTCTATCAGCTCTCACAGCACCTTCTCATTCCCCTATAACCATTAAGTCCATCCATTTTAAGTCATGGGTATTATATATTTCCTATAGGAGTTATACAATAGCCTACTTTTACATACCATTTAAAATCTAAAGATTATTTTACAAATCAACAAAAACTACACTCTTGTACTCACTGCTGAAAGCAATCCATTCCCAGGACCAAAACTATTTGTCCCAAGGAGAAGACAATTCAAGTTGAGAAATACAGTTATAAAAACAATCTGCACTTAAAACAATTCCTCTGCTTTTTGTTCATGAACATTTTTCACTGAGCTAGGAGAACACAAATACACGAGACACAACCTCAAGAAGACTGTTTATATTGCCAGAAGCTTTTATAGAACTTTTACCCTTAATTTAAGCTACTGTTACCTTCCTCTCCACTTCTAATAATTGTTTTGGAAATAAAACTCAAGTTCTCAGCTACAGGATAAGCAGTCTGGGCACCAAGCTCTATCATCTATTATCTCAGATTAGATCAAACAGGCAGCTTCTTTAAAAAACCTCTCACAAACACATTTTCTTTCCCCTCAGCCAGGACAAGTTAAAATACCTTTATCCATTTTGATTTCATACACTTGCCAAAGTTCCCAGAAGATCAATAAAATAAAAAAATAAAAAAATAAATAAAAAAAAAAGAGATCATTTTGGAATAGTTATACTGAAATTAATCAATAGTTCTGACACAGCCCAACACCTGTGACATTTTAAGGCATTAAGATGTCATCCAGTGCCTCAGCCTTACCATTGTCTTCGCCAACTGGCTGGTTCACCATCCCATCCTCAGCAGCCAGCCTGCCCAAGGAACTTTCCATGGCCAGCAGAGCTGGACCACCAACAGAAAGTCCACAAGCATAAACATAATGCTGAAGTGAGAGTTCCAGCATAATAAAAGAAAGAGCTCTCTGAGAGACCAGTTGTGAGCAGCTGTACAGGCGCTGTACACTCATTAAAAAAGAACAGTAAACCCAGAAGCTTACCAAAAAGCTCATCAGGGCTTTTCCCTAAAAACACAGCTAACTTTACCTTGATGAAGAGCAAAACACAATAAGAGAAAAAAAGCTGCTGCACTTCAGCCTTTATACCCTCACTAATCCAGCCCAGCTGTGGGGACTGAAGCCCCCTGAATAGGTGGAGCAGGTCAGGTGTGCTCCTGGAGCTCATCTTCCTACATAGTTTCACCTGAAAGGAATCCACCTAACGATGCTGGGAAAGCTAGAGTTTACTTTCAAAAGTCATCCAGCTAAATGCTAAAATCAACAAAGCCATATCCACCAAAGGACATAACGAAATTAATATTTAGCATGCAAATAATGAAACAATCTGTCCTTTAAAACTTTTCTGCATTCTACTTTTACCTAGGAAATTATTTTTGCTCAGTAAAAAGGTCTTAAAACACATAGAATGGGTTAGGATCTGGAGCTACAACTACCTGCCAGTCAACGCAGCTCAGGTACCTCACAGCAAGTCTCTTTGGAGACTTTAAACTTTAGATTTATTAGCACTGTCAAACCATCACCTCAGGATAGTAAGCCCAGTCTTAGAAGACTAAATAAAAATACTGCACTGCCTCAAAACATTTAAGTTGCTCTAATGCATTAAATTCGTGTTTAAAAAAGTTTCAAGTGACATAACTTAGGTTCAACAGGCATTAGGTCAAATCAGGTATGATTTACATCACCTGCACTTTATACCAACTCATAAAGTAGATGCAAACACTGCAAAATGTGGCTTAGACACCTTCACAGAAATAATCATGCAACCAGATGCTCTAAATCAAATTTCTATTCCCATATACTCAAGAGCACACAGGAGCAGCACAGTAATGCTGGATGACAGTGTGGAGCTCTATCCATCACCCAGTCACCTCCAACACACACACCCACACTCCTCATATCAACTCACTATGTCATTGACCCTCCTCTCAGCAAGACTCAGCAACGCCCGGGTAGATCACTAATGAAGGATTTTAACAATTAGTAACTCAGCAGGTTTCCTCTTTTACTGCACCTGATGCAAGTCTGGAGTCCCTTCTGCAGTACCCTTAAGCTGTTGCAGGCAGAAACTGTTAGCTATTTCAAAACTGAATATTCTATTTCTTTGTGTGTAAAAATCAAACAGACACGCTTATGAAATTATTGGTTTGCTTTTTTGTTTAAAAAAAAAACAAGCAAACATTTCACCCTAGGGGTTGAACTATTTTTCACTTCTAGAAGTCATGACTATACATTCTCTCATTCAACCACTCTTTAATAAGACAGGAAAGTGCCTAAACACAGTTTCTGTACTCAGTTGTAAGGATACATTTAGTTGTAAGGATACATTTTATTTTTGTACACAGTTGGCATAGGAGCCAATAGATTAAGATCTATTCACTTTAAATCATTACTATTTCTCACTTCAAAGAACATAAATCCAAAGACAAAGAATCGCATGGACAGCCAATAAAGACAAAAGTTTATATACAGCTTTATTAAAGCAACTGCAGCCATAGAAATAACATGTTCTGATTACCCTCCTAATTTCCAAATGGGAGCATGAAAAAATTATTTTAATTTAATTTTTATTACAGTTATTTCTAAGAGCAATCAGCTCAAAATAAATGTTTTTTATTCTGGGGTATGTATCAACCTCTTAGGCAAAAGAAAAAGAAAATTAGAGTATTACGTGTTAGTGCAAGAGACACTATTGCTTTATAGAGCTTTAAAACCATGAGTAACTTTAAAAACACTTGAGTATCTGCTCCTATGTTTATATAAGCCAGGGGTTTAGATAAACCCAACTCAAGACTAGACTATGATGAGTAAGTTCAACATTAAAAAAAAGATATCCAGATTTTAGCCATTATGTCCATTGACAAACATCTAAATAAAGAAAAAGCTTTTCAAGAACAATAATACCTCTTTCTGAAAATGATCTGAAATTGTCTTTGACTGAAATAAATTCAGATTAAGACCTTATTCAGATCTTAAATATAAATTTTGGTGTCTAAATGGCTATTTTGTGCAAGTGACACAGATCCTCCGTATTAACCTAAACAACTGGCATGTCAGTTTTCTTTTAAAATTATAAATAACCTTAAATAACAAACATAATACCACAATCAGGAAAAGCAAATGCTCTTTTTTCTACTCCCAGAATCACAAAGAATCATTCAGGTGGCAACACAAAGATACCAAGGTTTTCCTATAGTACATATCATGTACGTTAACATTAAAATTTTATCACATCATACAGGCAGAGTCAAAGCTCCACGCGCTGGACAGCATTTTCCACTTTAAGTAAATAAATATTTTATTATATCCTAGGGTCACATTCCAGCAAAGAAACCAAAATTATTTTTGCAAATATCAAAATTGTGAAGTTTTTAATGTTGTTTTCTTTTAGGAACAACAGATCTATAATATGAATTCTGCCCTTCTGACTCACAAAAAGACAACACCAGAAGTTACACACATAAGGCAGTGTCAGTGGAGGAAAACCAGCATTTAGTCAGGTAAAATTTTGTATGGTCTTAAACCAAAAACCAGACCAATAAAGGGTGAAAGAAAAGAAGTGCTTTATAGTTCAGGGCCTTAAGTGATATGAAAATAATGCAAACATAAAACCAGTAGTCCCCTGTTTCTGATGCTGAAGGAATCAGAAGCCTTTGGATATAAGTGTACTGGGAATAGAAGAAAACTAATACAAAGTGGAAGAACTTCCCATATAACAAAACCAATGTATCAGAAGTGTATAATCAAAGCATTAAAAATATTTTCTCATGGGGGAAAATGTTTGCACCGCATATAGACAGACCCTGCAGTAGTTTCCCCTAACTAAGCTCTTCTTGTGACTAAAAGGAAAAGGACTAAGGAGGAGCGTGTCTTTCAGCCCTTAAAACCCAAGCAGAGTTTATCAGCTTCTTTATGAAACAATATAATACGATAACCTAGAAAATGTAAGAACATCACACAACTTCTGCCAGTTGATCAGCAAATTCACTTTCAAAAAAGGGAAGTCAAATCATTAGTAGCCAAAGGATTCACCACATCTGAAGGCACCTGAAGTGCTCTACATCAATTATGACCATTATAGGTCACAGAAGCCACAAACTCATTTCAAGTAATTTCTGTCCAGCAGAATATCTGTTCATAATCACAACTAAAAGATACTTACACAAAGAATCATTCTAATACATTTCCCTTTATTTTTGTGATACTAAAGTCACCATTTGAAAATAGCTTTTTTTAAAAAGATATCTGTAATAATGTTTCCCCATAATTAAAACAGGAAATTAATCCAATACCAGCAGTTCTAGAGTTAATCTAATTAATAATATTAATAATAATAATAGCAAATTAAAAGTGAGCTACCCCTTTAGTATAACAAAAAAAGAGCTAAACCATTACATAAAAATGTAAAACATACCATGAAAAATGAATGAAATATAACAAGAAAGGAAATGCCAAAATATTTAGTCAGCATTTGTTTGGACAAAGGGGAACAAAACCATATTATTAATTTATTTCCTGTTATATAAAGAGCAATGAAAAAGCAACTTGTATTTAATAGTTACAGTGACAAGCCACTCAGTTGTTGTGTGATGCTACAGTTGTTGATGAGGTTATGGTGCTCCTCCTAACTCTTCTGGCCTGGTGATGAGATTTGGTGTGATGAGATTTTTTCTCCACTATATGTTAGCTGATCTGATATTTAAATCAGGTAGTGAAGCTCAGGACCTGCAAAGGGATTTCCAGGACTCAGGGCTGCAGCAGCACATGCACCTGTCCTGCAGGTGATCCATGGGGCAAGGGACCTGCACCAGTTCCACTAAATATGCACTTACTGCAGTTCTAAAAAAAGAGCCAATATTTACCATTGCACACCAGCTTGCAGGAGAGATGCCATGATACCACTCAAGTTTTGATTTCCAAGGGGAGCCTGGCAGAAGGTGTGATTCTTGACTGCAATGGAAACACACCTCGTGTGATTTTTAAATATTATGTTTCTAATGTTGATATCTCAGATATAATGGCCACAAGCCAAGTAAATACACCTCACTACAATAAAAGCAAAATGCTTTTAAAAGCTTAAAATGTCAACATAAGAATAATTAAAAAAAAAAAATCTGATTCATCTAGAACACTGTGAACATCTAGGCCTGAGTCCAAAGCCATTGAAGTTAGTAGGACTGCCTCCCTCTGTTTCAACAGACTTTGGATAACACTCTTGTTTCTGTAACTCTCAGACAAACACAAGCAATATATCATCTCAAAGCAAACTAAACTCAACACATTTCAGTGGCAGCACATTCATTTAAACAGAACCATGCATACTATATATGGAAATGAAGTGTTCCTCTCAAAGATGCAAACCTGATGTATTCTCAGGCTATAAATACCATCGGAATTCAAAATGGGCCCTCCCTGACCAATATATCTCTGACAGGCATGGAAGATAGGTATCTTTCTTTTTCATTTTTTCATGCAGCTATACTATTGTTAAAAGTGCTATCTAACTTCTGCTGCATTTCCACCCTCCACTGTCACCCAAGGTGACCTGCGTGCCACGGACAGAGTGCACACACTTACAAACCATGAGGTCTTATTTGGAATTGGCGTATTTGGCTCTGTGTAAAGTTCATATAAACGCCAGCCTGGTCTTGTGATCTAACAGACTTCTGCACTCACTTCCCAGTCAGGCATTGTATTCCTGCAAGGAGCAGCGAGTTGGACTCAGTGATCCTTATGGCTCCCATCCAACTTAAGATATTCTATGATTCTAAGCCTTCAGCCATGTAGCAGCATATGAACGCATTACAGAAATACAGCTTTTTATGAGAGCTGTTTCAAGTGTAGTTCCTTTCCTTCTGTCGCTAAAATCATATGTGGAGGAGAAAAATATTTTTTAACCATTAACACCCACATATAATGTTTCAGCAATCTTGCCCTTAGAAAACCTCCACAAGCTGTATTCACTGTGCCCTTCTTAGACTTCTGACAATTCAATAATTTTCATACATGTAAAGTACATAATTTTATACAGTGTGACTATGTATGTTTAGTAGAACCAAAGGGGTACCCTGTTCCCTAATTTTATCTGGTGTTATTTATGTTTACATCTCCCCAGAGATTTTTGCTGCCCTACAACCTCACGCTACAGAATGCCTTGCTGCTGCTGAACTACAGCCTGAGCCTGCTGAGGAATTATCACCAGCCAATCCTGAAATTCACATAAACTTTTGTCACATGGAGTTGGATTCCACAGAATAGCAGAGCCAATCTTAGAAGGAGCATTGACTACTGCTCTGTATTTTGCCTGCTGACTAGAGATTACTGCTTCTTTTTAGGATTTGTCCGAGGAAGGACACTCAATGACTAAGATTCACAAGCCACTTTCTTGCAACAGTACAGGACACACAAGGACTACCATTACTTTTTTTAATTTTAATCATTAGATCCTGTCCCTGCAGAGATTATACTTAGAACTAGTGCTGTCTAAATTTTCAGTCTTTCTGTCTCAGGGGCTATAAACTGCCCTCATTCTGCATTCGGAAATCCCACCGCAGCAAAACTGGGTACATAGATCATTATTACTTAAAAGCTTTCTGTTTGCTATCATAGGCATTTCTTCTATTGAGCTAAACTGGAAAAAAATGTGAAATCTAATAGTTTCCAACCAGCATTTACAGATTTGCAAACTTGTTAGAGTTGTATATTCTTTTTGAATGCAGATTTTCTCCTTAAATGTATGTGTTGCAAAGCCTTGAAAATAAGTATGACGCTGTATCCAAATAACATTTAGGTAGAGAATGTTTGTTTTACAGCTTAAATCCTTCTCTATACCTTTTCTTTTCTGCACGCATAACCAATTTTAGCATGTCTTTATAAAATGTGAAATCCATTATGAGCTCCAGAGAGCCGAAAGTATCTTCCTTTTCACAGCACGGAAAACAGCAGCGTACACCTCTCCATACTGGTGCCTTTTTTCACTTGTAGAAACAGCATCTGCAAAAAGCTGCAACTACCTTTTCTCTCAGAACTTGACCTCTCCACCATGGCCATCTCTCAACTGGCAACCTGTCCGGGGGGACTCGCGCAGAATAATTGTGCACAGACCACCTGATAGCCATGAGACAGGGACGACTGAGCCAGGCTGTGCATGTGACTAACAAGCAAAATGCATTACAGTCCACTGCTAATCCCTTGAGCCTTCCAGTTGTTCATCATACGCTGCTGCTCGGTACATCTTCAAGAGAGTCAAGGTGAGGTTTCCACGTGCAGATCTAAACGAAGGGATCCCCTGCGTTACGTGTCCACATGTGTCTTCCAATGTACTCTCCTGCTTTTCTCAATATGTCATGCCTCACATTTGTTTATTTATTTGGAGAGGATGTTTATGTGGGTACTCCTTGGAAATCACCAAGTATATACGAGAGCCAGCTTGGTATGACTGCTGCCTCTTTTAAGGAAAACTTTAATTTTTCCATTTACAAATTTTCTCAGGCTTTGGAGTTCTGGGTTAATTTTTTTAACTTTTCAAAGAAGACTTCTGCAAATACTGTATTTCCAGTAAAAACAGAATTTTTCTATGCAAAACAAATGAGAACGTTGCTTGGTTTCTACTGACCAAATCTGTATAATTTATTAGATTTCAAAAATATGTAGACCAATGTCAAAGAAAATTATTATAGCTTGTAAATTCAGGCTAACAACTGCTATCCATAATCATAACATAATTTCATTTTATATGTGTACAAGTCCTGGGTTGTGGGGAAGGAATGCTCTTCAAAACACTGAAAGCATTGCAATAAGGATACACTGTACCTGCTAGAGCCTCGATGACATAAGGTCCATAAGAGGTATCACTCACTGGGGAACCAAGGGGCAGTGATAAAGGGTCTGGTATCACACTCTTCAGAAGGGTACAAATCCCACTTCATTCTGCACTGGCCAGCTCCAGGAGCCCCAAACTTGTGCTCTCGCATTCCACTGCTCGCTCTTCATGCTTTAGAGTTTGTTCAAAGCCAAAATATGGTATCAGATAATGTCAGTAGAAAATGCCCTTCAAGAGCATAGAAAATGCAGAGGGAGATCCATATAATCAAAAGAACTACAGACTGTATAATACACTTCTAGCGTCTATGTCTACTGTGTATGTCACCGTGCATATTTATTTTATTTTTCTGCTACTGCCAGAAACAAGAGCAACTAATGGTATTAGAGACAAGCCCAATGAAGTTCAATCTCACATTCTACTTTTCATACACAAACAGAAATGAGTTGGTCAAGGGATAAAGAAAAAACAACGACAAGACAAGTTCTTTAACAATATCTAGGCATCACTAAAAATGTAGATGTAAACACTGAGGAGAAAAACAGCCTTTGTTAAGTCTTTGCCATTGGACTGTAGCTAATTTTGAAAAATTGCATCTAAAATTATATAACATATTAAATAAAGGAATACAAGAGCTTCAATTGTAATGACTGACATATTACATGAAACACTGACAACGCAGGTCAAGATTTACATTTTTTTTGACAGTTTTTTTAAAATGTCAACTCACAAAGCAAGCATGGAGCACAAAAGTCCTAAAACCTCAGCAATCATTTTTAGTACATGATTAAGAGTAATGTTCTATTCATATACAATTACATAAATTAGATATGGAACTTTAAGGGGAAATGTTGATCATTCTGTTAGCAGTTTGCATATCCTTGACTTACAGTATCTTGACTTTCTTATCTCCAAGAAAAAAATCGTATTGAAATTTCATACCAGAAATTATTAAACTGTTTATATCATGTTTTTAAATTTCAACCTTAAATTGAATGAGTTAAGGAGGGAAAAACAACAAAACAAACCACATCCTAAACACTTCTATGTAGTCATTAAAAAGTGTTACATAATAAAGTCAAGTTGACAATCACTGACAAATCCATGGAATACAATGTTAAGCTCAGAATATAGCAGGGAGAAAAAAATGAAACTTTCTGCAATTCCTTGCAATAACACATGGACATGAGGGTTAGCACAGTAACTCTGAATTATTCACATATATATGTGAATTATTCAATAAGAAGCCACAAAAAGTAGACATGAGAAATATTCCTTTTGGTTCTCTCACTGGGACTGCTTTTTATGTAGCTCATGAGACGATGCTGGATAACAAAACTCCACTGCAACCTGTGGAGCAGCAGAAGAGGCAGCACAGGGAAGGAAAGGTCCTAATATGCAGAAAACTTCTTCAATCCCACAGTAGGAGGAGCTACTTCTTCTAAAATTGCTTTTGCTAGCAGGTCCAACAGAGTCGACATAGCATATGTAAGAATTCACATTTTTCACTGGCAGCCTTTCCCAAGTCACCATGCAGCACAAAGCATGTGCTTGATAAAAGCAAAGTTTAAGACATTTCCAGCTATTACTTCAGTTACCCTTTACACCCTAAATACTAGAAAAGTGTTTTGCAATAGCTAGTTACTTCTTGCATACAGAGAATTCCCTCCAATTCCCCATTTTATCACGTAATGAATGCAGGATCAGCCCTTGAAAGTTCTTCTTCACCAGAGTCTTGGAAACCCTTACAAGTGGAACAAATAGGATCTAAAAAGAGACATATATCTCCCCCTACCTGCAGAGTCCTTTATCCTCCCGCCCCAGGGAATGACGTTCAGAGAACTACTTGAGGTCTCAAAGATGAAATAAACTCAAGTCTTACAACCTGACACAGCAATAGTATGTGAAAGTATTCAGACTGGAAGTGCTGGAACCCCTCGATGATGCCTGTTACTTACCAAACTGACACATTTAGACTAAGAGGTTTTAAAGACAATTGCGATATGCCTTTCTATGCCAGTTAAGAAATCACTGATTGCTTTAACTGTTCTCCCACTAATGAATTATCTGATCAACAACACCCACTAAGACACAACATGAAAGAAGTCTGTGTACAAGTCTGTAACTTTTCATTCTCTCAAGGAAAGAAGCATGAGGTAATAACTTGAAGAATTTTCTTTTTCATCCAGATCCCTGCTAGCCCCTGTAGATTTGTCTCATTCCATGGAGAAGAAAATGCTAAATACTCAAAAAAACCCCAAAGGTAAGTCTTAACTACTCACCCTTTCTTGAAAACTGCCTTTTACTGTTGTAGGAACTGGTATCTTATTATCACAAATTCATTACAGCTGTGTCATCATACCTGGCTGACATCTCTCTAAGAAAGTTCAGGTTTGGTTTGAAATGAAATAAAAATTGCCTATAGAGAAGTAGTACTGCCTGGTAGGATTCCTGATGCTTAAGGTTGACTTAAAAGCTTTTATTGCTTAACTCTAGCAACCACTCCTTCCATACATAGGCCAAGTTCACTGTAATAGTTTAAATTCCAACTGGAATGTGGAGGTTCATATAGGCAATCCAAACTACACAACAAACAAGTACCTTAACTTCTCAGGCTCTAACTTTGTTTCTGGTTTCCCCTAAATGTTGGACCCTTCGTACAGCAGGGTTGTGTGCTGTATCAAGTGCGTTTAGGGGGGAGGGGACAAGAGAAAGGGGGAGACAGCTCACTGTATGTCAAAGCAAGCCAGCAACCTAGCAACCATATATTAAAAGGTGTGTGTGTTTTTGTGGGTGTCTGTGTGCCAGGAATAACTGAAGCAGATATTATTCCGTTTGTAATTCAAAAAATGTGAAAAGGGAAGGGGAGAAACTCCAGCTGCCGGTCTATTTTGGGGTCTGTCAAAATCCACTTTCACAATACAGAGTCTTAACACTTTCTATCCCATTTGTTTTAATCAAAAACTAAAGTGTGGACCTGAGCAAGTCTTAGCTTTGGTTTGAAAAGAGACCCTTCAAAGCAGGAGCCTGAACTTCCTTCACATACCATGCTTTCTTCCAGCTGGGAATATATAAAAATCGAAGAGGCAGTGAGGTTGCCTCAAAGACTTCATACTTAGGTTAAGAGAATACTGATCTAGTGTGTTATGAATGTACTGAATACCTCTAGATAGCCACGTTTAATTTAACAAACAGAAGCATCAAAGATTGTCAGCTAGCTTTAAAAATATTTACTTGAGTGGCAAAATTGAAAAGGTAAATTTCTCAAAGTTTCTCATTCCACAAGGGAACTGAGAATTTAGATCAGCAAAGGCAAACTCCTACCCTGCCATCATATGCGGTCCCGGGGGTGCAGATAAACTTCTGATCCACACCGTACCACTACATCAGCATGTGCCTCACTGAGAGTGAGGGAACACCCGGTGCAACTTTCGTGCCACCAGATGAAAGCAAATGAGTCCCTATGTGGAACAGAATGGGGGGAACAGGGACATGCCTCAGGACTGCACCCAGCACCTCACACCCTCCAGCCACACTCCCCACGGCTCCCAACAGCCCATGGCAACCGTACCACAAGAGCAGACAGCACACTGCCATCCAACGATAGCCCTTCGGCGTCCACTCCAGTGCCACCTCGCCTGGGTGTCCTGGTCTACAAGGCTGGGCTCCTACTACTACTCCTCCCCACCAACAGCACCGCACCAAACCATCACCGGCAGCAGAAGGGGAAAGGGAGGGGGAGTTACCTTGTTTTTGACCCCGCAGTGGCAGCAGACAGTCCACAGGTACTTGAGGGTCCTCCACAGCAGGATGATAAATAGTCCCCCAAAGAAAGTAACCATGGATGAGGCGAGGAAAGCCCACCACATGCGCTGTCCGCGGCTATCGCAGGGCACCTCCATGGTCACCGGGATGATGAGCGCATCCATCTTGGGCACATTGACGGGGGAGGAGGACGAGTCTGTGTTGAGATTGTTGGCGTTGATATTGTTACTCATTCTAATGCCGCCGCCGCGCCCGCTGCCGCCGGGTGGGAGCCGCCGCCGCTGCATTTGCATAGCTAACAGCGAGCCGGGCGCGCAGGGCTTCCGAGAGCTCCTCCGCCGCCAGCGCCCCCAAAAAACCCATCACAGCATATTGCTGCTGCTGCCGCCGCCGCTGCTCAGCGGGAAACGGATAAGGAGAGTAATAAAAAATAAAAAAGCCCCCAATCAAACAACAAACAAAACAAAACAAAAGAAAAAAAAAAAAAGAGCAGGTGAAGAAAAGCGACCGCACAATTCCCGGGTCCCTCTCGGGAGCCGTCAGGCCGGTGAATTCCGAGCGTCCTCGTTGTACGGTGAAAATAATGTTAAAAAAATTAAAAATAATAATCCTCCTAGTCTCCTCCTCAGATTCCCACCCCTTCCTCTCCTCTTCCCCCCTCGGTGCCGGTAGCAGCCTCCTGTGGCTCCTAATTCATCCTCCGCTGGCCCATCTGTGCGTGCGCTGCCGCCGCCTCCTCGCCCATCCTTCGGGAGCTCTCTCCAGGGCCCGGCTGTCGCTCAGGCTGTTGCTCCCACACGCGCAGCGGCGCGCCGGCTCGCCCCTTCCCTCCGGCCGCCCGGGGGAGCCGACGGCCGCTCCTGCAGCGCGGGCCGCCGCTTCCGGGCGATCCACGGCCCGCGGGCGGGGGTGCCGGCCGGCCGGGGGATGCCGCGCTGCCCGCCTGCACGCCGCGGTTGGGGGCGCCGGCTCAGGCGGGCTCCGAGCGCCCCCAATGGGCAGCGCCCCGCCGGCGCTCCCGCCCGCGGCCGCTCGGTCCGCTCCCGGGGCGCGAGGGCGCCGAGGCGACCCGCTCCGGAGGACGGCGAGGAGGGAGCGGTGGAGGGGCTGTGCGTCGCCGGGCGCTTACACAGGTGGCGGCGAGTCGGTGCCCGGCCGCGCCGGCGGAGCTGCCGGTCCAACAAGTACGCCGCCGGCCCCGGCGCGTCCATCGCCGCCGCGCTCTCCGCGCTCTCGCGAGCGCGTGTGGGGGGAGGCAGGCGAGCGGCAGCCCCCGCGCCGGCCGTGCGCGGGGCCGTTCGGAGAGGGTCATGACGCAGCCGGCCAAAACGCACGGCGCGCTCACGGGCCCCAGGCCCCCGCCGGGCCCCGCGCACATCGCTCCGCACTCCACATCATCCGGCATGCCTCCCCGCCGCCGATGGCCGAGCGCGGGGCCCTCGCAGCCCGGCCGGAACGCGGCGCCCTTCGGGACCGGGGCTGCAGCCCGGCGGGGGAAGGGACCAAGGGAGCAGGGGACAGGGGGGCGCGCTCGGGGCCCGCGGGGGAGGTGGACGCCATGACAGCCAGCAGGTGCCCGGGGATGGGCACGGCGGGGAGGAGGCGGGGCCTGGCATGTGGGAAGCCGGTAAGGGAGCGTGAAATAAACATCGGGGAACCGTGGCGTGGGGGTTTTTTTCCGCTAAAAGCATTCGTGGATTATCTTTAATTGACACGGGGAAGTACTGCGAACGCGCTCCGCAAACGCAAACCGTAAATTGCCGCGCATCCCAAGAACATTCCTGAAATTAACCCTTAGAAATATAAATAGCAATTTAAAATTACACGCTTGGGGAGGGAGGGGAGAGGGCAAGCCAGCAAGAAAATCTGACTAGTTTTCTCCTACCTGGAGGGGGGCTGGCATGGAAACGCGGTAAGGGAGCGTGAAATAAACATCGGGGAACCGTGGCGTGGGGTTTTTTTCCGCTAAAAGCATTCGTGGATTATCTTTAATTGACACGGGGAAGTACTGCGAACGCGCTCCGCAAACGCAAACCGTAAATTGCCGCGCATCCCAAGAACATTCCTGAAATTAACCCTTAGAAATATAAATAGCAATTTAAAATTACACGCTTGGGGAGGGAGGGGAGAGGGCAAGCCAGCAAGAAAATCTGACTAGTTTTCTCCTACCTTTTTTTCGGATTCACGTTGAAAAGCAGAGGAATTTATATGTCTGTAGATGTATTTATTTATATATAAATCAAAATCTCCATTTGGCACATGGTCTGCTCACTGAGTACAAAGTATTATGCAGATCCTCTTGACAGCTTTCCAAGGGTAAAATACAGCAGCCTTTGTGTGCGTGACATTCCCCCATCTTATCTAGTCGCTACACCAGCAGAGAGCCACCATTATGAAATAGTAATCTCTTAACCTTTACTACTAGTAGTTTCTGCATCTATCTGGGGTTTGTTTTTGTTTCTACTTAAGTGATGGTAATGAGTTTTTATAACTTCCCAAAGCTTTTTATGGGGCTCTCTAGCCCTCTCACCCTCAATTTTCTCGTGCAATAACACCACCATTTGTCTAGCTCCATGAGTTTATCATAATGTCTCACTCCAGTCTGTTCCTCCAGTCTGTTCCTTCAAGAGAAGGCTTCCTTTTTCAAGAGGGGTTTAATAGAGGCCTCTGAATAGAGAAAGATAATAATATAGAGGTGTATACAAGTGAGAAAAATACTATATTGCTCTGTCCTGGAGGAAAACAGATAGTCAGCTGAAGATTTCTAGATGCAGAAAACAAGTCAGATTGAAAAGAAACTGCATGTCACAGCTGCCACATGCAACCCCAGACTGCACTGCCACAGCTGATACCCCCTCACATGTCTTTTCATTACCAACCCTCTCCACAGCTAGAAAGCCACCTGGGCCACAAAGTAGTGTTCTGACAGGATGACATACCTTGGGTCCTGGGCTCAGAACCTAGTCCTGATGGTCATTTGCTCGACATTCCCGGGTTGGTGTTCAAGCAGCACCCTTTTCACAGCTGCACACATACCTACGAATCCTTTTATCCCTCAGCAAACATCAGGAGTGGAACAAGGGCAGGAGCATCGTAACACAGCCACTTGATGTCTGATCTTCAGAAGCGCCAGGTACTTACAGGCACTCTTACAGCTAATAGAAACCACAAACCCTGTGCACTTTGAAAGACTGGGACAATGAAGAGCAGCTGCACAGCATATCCCAGGGAAGGCTTTTGCCTGATGAAATTTCTTATATATTCTGATCTGGCAGATAACAAGGGATGAGTCTCTGAAGCCACAGACGTGACATATGTCTTCTCTTGCTGTTGAGACGGCCCAGAAGATTTAACAGAGGTGCTGCAGCCTGAAAATATGTTTTCTTGCTTTATGCATTCAGAAGGTATGAGTTTAAAGGTATTTATTTGACTCTGTGTACTGCTGCAGCTCAGTGCTGCAGACACCGGTTTGAAGAGCAGTCCAGATGCGAACAGGATCATTAGGCACTTCTAAAATATCATCCCCATAACACTGTACCCACAAAGAACAGTCCTAAAGAAAAATTCAGACTAAAGCAAAGCAAGAACACTACAGAATATAGTCTGTATATTAAAATAATTTGATTTGAACGTGTTCACACAAAATTTACACACAGACTTAGGGTAGGAGATTTATTGTGATCACTTGTAAAAAGCTGTTTTAAGTTCTGATGGTTGAAAACTATTCATAAACCAACAAACACGTACATTACATATACTATGTATATGCTATATACACACTATATATCCAGGGGAAAACCTTTTCTGTTCTCTATATAAACAAAGCTTTTATTTACATAAATATGGCTCAGTTCTCCAAATATTTATGATGAAACTCACACTAAAAAGTAAATATTGATATCAACTGGTGAGACTTACCTTGCCAGTGAAAAGTTTGCTTAAGAGGAATTATCTGTGAAAGACAAAGCAAAGTAGGTAACTTTGTATTTTGTTCACCTATTCGTAGACACAAATGATCCTTGAATGAATATCCCTCACAATATCCCATTTGAGCTTACTCCTTTATGAATCAGAAAAGGCCTGCTTTCTAGTGTAGGTTTTATAAAGCAGAATTTGAGAAAGCCTGCTTCATTTATTGAGGCAACAATGGGATTTTGTGTTGCCTTCAGATTAAACAGGATTTTCCAGCTCTGTTTCCTGGAGAGATCTATTCCAAGCAAACAGAAAACTTCCACGTATTAGTTTTCAGATTAGTTTATCTAATATTTCAACACAAGAGCTCAAAATTTTTTTAACAGTACTATTTACAGAACATAACAAACACTGTGCTTACCTGTATTTTTCCTGTTGCTACCATATAGCATAGTCAAGGACACAATCATGCCAACTCAACATAATTCTGGAGGGTTTGGTTCCAGAAAACAGTGTTTTAGCAGCAAGGAAATTGCTCCTCTCTATGTAAAACAGTTCCCTCTTGTGGATATTCTGTGTACAGTATCACTGGCAAAGTATTTAAAATATTCATCAAACCTGGATCTTTGCAATTAAAACCCCCACCTCTATTCATCAATGATTCCAACACCTAGGACATTCTTGGTATGAGGAAGAACAAGCTATTCCATTTTATTATAATACAACTTGCAAAATTACTCATTATCAATAACAAATTATTTAATTAAGTGTAATAAACACAACAAAGCTAAATAAAATTGCATAACTGTATTTATAGGAGTCAGGTATAAATCACAGTGGAATTTTTATTTTTCTTATATGAGAAAACTTTCTGTGTGCTCCATTAAAGGAAACCATGATTAAAAAAGAAGGAAAGCATAAACTATATAAAGGAGACAATAACAGCAAAACAGTTAGGGTTTCCAAGGATGCATGTACGGAAGACAAAGAAACTCTGCAATGATAAATCTTTCAATTAAAACTAAAGAGTCCAAGCAAGTAAGTGGCACAGCTTCACTGGTGACACAATATTGCACCAGGGATTAATTTGGCATGGCAATTTGGAAAAAAAACCCTATGAATGGAATAACAGTGTAAGATTTATGTGTTCTCTAAATGATGACTAGACTACATTATACAAAGAACAATTTTTTTTCTTAAGTGAAATGTGAGAGAATAAATGTGTACTCCCCAGTTTTGCCTAAAGGCATTTGGTCTGGGTCTAGGGAAATGATAGAAAACAATTGCATGTTATTATCTAGAGGGAAATTATATTAAAAAAGGCTAAAAGCCTTTATGTACCAATATACCATAAACTTGTTTACCACAACTTTTTTGTTTAATGGTTATATAAAACCTTCCCATTTGATTAAAGGTACAGAGTAAATGTTAAAGAAGCAGCTTAAGGTTCTCTAAAGGTAAATACTTTCCAATGTAAAAAGCCAAAGTTCTAACAATTAACTATGCATTTATTCTCTGCAACACCAGTCTTCAGGTGAACAATCCCATATAGGATGTGCTGTTGTTACCTTATACAGATGTAACCAGCATTAAATAATGACTGTTTGTGACCAACAGCCTCCTTTGGATTTGTGTTGTCCCTGTAGAACACGCTGTTGGCTTTTATGTAATGTTAGTGGCTGTGGCAGGGCAAGCACTTACACACAGAAATACCATAAAACAAAAAATCAAAGGTTCTACTAGTCAAGAGGCTATATCTGTGTTCCTGAGGTCAGTGGGGCACTTGGTCTTGACTTCAAATGCTAGAGACACAATATCAACCAGATTTTACATATAAGCACAGATGTATTGCACATATAAGTACAGATGTATTGCATATTTAACTCTGAGCCTCAGTTTAATACTATTCTTCACTCTTCCTACTTTGCCCTGGGAGCAGAGTGAAAAATAATACATTGTAGTGATTAGGTTGATACTGGAAACAAAACAGTATCATGAAATAATTCTGAGAGATTTTTGTTGTAATGCAAAATGTTTGCTCTCTCAGACGCTGAGGAAGAGCCCCTGCTGATGTAAAACACACCTAAGTTTGGATCTGGTGTCCTTGTCTTAAAGACTCTGAAGAGGAAATATTAACAGGAGATGATACTAATATGCATATAACAATATATTTGCATATGGCAAATAATTATCTTCAGCGATTGTTCCTTTCATAGAATTCAGACAAGCTATTTCAGTGCACGTTAATTGAAAATTCTGTTTAGCTTACTTTGCATCTGCCCAATCCCTGTTCAAAGACTGAGGTACATATTTAGCATGATAATATATTGTACGCTGCAACACCTTCTTATCAAAGTACTTTGCAAATAGGAATATATTCAACCTCATCACATCCCTCTGTAACCGTATACGTGAACACTATTCTTGGCAGGGAGGTTACGTAACGATTTCCTTGAATTAGTTAAAACTTTCGTATTGAGATCTATTTTGGCACTTAACCCTGGCAAAATCCTCCAGCTGGCAGGACAAAGACATACCTCAGCAGAATGCTTTAATGGGTCACCCAGTCATTCCGAGTGATCACCTCCAGAGTACTGGAACCCTTGCACTCAATCCAGCCAAATAAAATATTAAAGAAAAGCCCTTGTTCACCCTAATCCATATGGTATGAATAGGAATTTAATACAAATGAATATTGCAAACATAGAACATTTTCTTTGGCCTTTTTTTTATTTTAATAAAGCGAGTCATGAATATCCTTGTATTTTATTTAAGAGTTAGACCTAAGTGTAGTTCCTCATCCTCATTTTCTTCTTTCCAGGTTTACCAAATCACATGATATTTGATTAGATATTTCTTGCCAGTAGAACCACTTATTATTGCAAAATGTGTATGGTTTTTGCATTAATGGAATGTTAACACATGGCTGGCATCTGAAAAAATGTGACAGCAGAAATTATGACCTCAGGAGTGATATTAATTAAGCTATATTATATCCTCTGAGGTCTGTAAGTGCATTTAATAAATATCAATCCACATACTTAAAAGTACTCTTGACTCCTGTGAATCAAAACCTGTTTATTACCGTTGGTACTAATGATTTTTCCTTCCAATCAGGGATTTTGCCACAGCAAAGAAGAAATTAGAAAGATATCAGGATATTCTGAAGACAGAATAGTAGCAACCACTATTAAGCACAGGTAGACTAACAAAGAGAGATACAGAAACAGCAGTTAATGAATGCATCAACAATACCTAAAACAAAACACATGAAGAAAAAGACCTTTACAACGTCTCTCTTAAGCCATTAGTTCCCCTTTTTTTGAGTGGGCCCTGATGAGCAAACCATAGAAAGAAGCAGTAAACTCTTCACCCTGTACAAAATGATGATAACAGAACAACAGAGAAATAAGTGGTGTGCAAGGAATAGCTGCAGGTACAAGTAAGAAGAAGCAGGGTAAATTTTTTCTGACACTGCTTTGTGTTGGTTTTGTTGAGTTGTATCAAATCAAGACAGCAACATCACCCTGAAAACGTATCAGGGCAATGCCAGGACTTCTTTCTGCACCCCTTTTGTTTTGTGGAAGCTGTCTCATTCTTTGTATAAATATTGGCACTCATTGGGCTTTCCAGATACGCCCAGAAACTTCAAATGGAGCAATACAGAAACTGTTATAGTAGTACAGGAAATACATAAGTTCTGTACGTGCCATAATTATGAAAACACACAGCAGTATGAGTGTCCCCCATACCTTTGTGCAGTTTCCAACAGCAGTGTTCACTCTGTGACTATGACTGCTAGCTATAAACCAAGAATTCCAGAACTGCTCAGGTATTGCCATAATAGTGATCACATAGACCAATATAATTTTTTTCTAATTAATTTAATTTGGAGAACTAAATATTTATTGCCTCACCTTTTAGCATTTTTCTATTCACTTTACCTGATATCTTGCATATTGAAATTGTGTAGGCCAGGTAGCTTTATTTACTTGTTTCTAGGAACCATTTATCTTTGACTCTAGCCCTTCTAAGAAATGACTAAAAGGAAATGGAGGGGAAAAAGTGTAATTGAAAAATATAAGTCTAAAGATGCCTGTTTTCCTGGGGCAATTCTCTTTTAAGTCCAGCAGCCAACTTTGCCACATGGCACTTGCAGAGAGGCATTGCTGGTAGAATCAGAGCCCCTACAATGGAAGCTCTACGAGTCATTCCTGAAACCAGCTGCCAGCCTTAACATACTGTAGGCCTCCAAAATCTCTTGTGTACAATTTAAATTACTTGGGGAGCAAAGTAATAGTAGCAGAACAGTAGTGCTGCTCTACTCCAAATAGGCCAATGGAAATTTTCATAAAAGCCAGCTAAATGAGAAAACCAAACAAAAATGTGAAATGTATGTGTACTGAAACCAGCCACTGAGAACAGCTCTGAACACTAGCTAGCTTGATGTCCATGAGGTGTAAATCTGCTTAACACTGAAAAATCAGACACCAGGAATACTAAAACCATAAAGGGGAGACCATATGTTTACAAGCAGCCACTCAATTTTTTTGCAGCTCATTATGACACTTACACTTTGCTCTCCCCAGGATATATTCACATTTAGGAACTTGGTGTTTATTTTTGACAATAGCCTCAACATAATTCAGGAAGAGCAGCATTTGCAATGACCTGCTTTGCTTTCTTGTCTCTCACGGCAGTCTGGAGCTGAACAGCTGAGAACTTTGCAACTGGCAATTTGCAACTGAAAATAAATTAGAATAAAATAAATCTTTCATTATCAAACATCAGCCCTTACAGTAAGGTTTGAAACGCTGAATCTCAACATAATCAGAAGATGCTCTTTCTCTTCCCACTATATAAGCATATATCCACCAAAGTGTTTTTCTAATAGGAGGATGAGGTAGAACCCAGTTAGCATGCAATCCTGCAAAATGCTGAACATTCCTGCTTTGATCCAGCAAAGCATTTAAACAGGTGTCTAATGTTATGCACAAGTAATCTCACAGAATCCTGTAACCGAGTCACATGTTTCAAATTAAGCATGTGGTTTAGGTCCACGGTGACAAGGCTCGACACCTTGTATGATTAAGTGACTAGTAAGCTGAAGAGGTTGTGTAGGAGTCATGTCCTTAATTGCTTGCTGACTTCATCAGCACTTACTTCTTACTGAGGTTGTATTTGCCAGCGTGCAATATAAAGGTGACCTTTAATTCCAGAATTAATACAGTTTAGTATTTTCTTTTCTGTTTGGAACTATATGTTTTTCAATTAACAAAATGACGAAAAAGTAATACCCAACTTAGTCACAATTTTTGAAGGAATCAGTGATTCCTGATATAAGATTAATCTTTGAAATAGTATTCTGAAGACATAATATTCTGTTTTCTCACTGATAGATCCAAATATGTCCTCTCACAAGTCAATGGTGCTGCTAAGGATCAAATATATAGCAGTGGTCACAGCTAAGTGTCAAATGTCAGAGCTCTGCTAATGCAGCAGTCTTATATGCAGTACTAAGTCTGCAGCAGGCTATAAAACAAAATATCCTCAGGCTGAATTAAAAATCATTGAATTCAAGGCCAAAATGAATGCTGACTTAAAAAGGAAGTATTTTCCAACAGCACATATAATTTTTTATCTTTGTTAAATTCAGTGGAATGTTGGGATATCTAATGGCAACCTACAAAATGAAGTCTGGTTTTGACCTTCAGCTGCAGCTTGTGGGCAATATAACAATGGTAGAATGAAGCTTTATTAACTGAGTAGTCTCATATGCTGCATCTACTCATATTCATGGCTTTAATTTAATCTGATCTGCAGGCAGATGTTAATTTCTGTTTCCTCTCATAAACTAATTGTAATTCAACCTATGGTCAGAACTAAGATAAGTTATTTGAGAAAAGGCATAGATTCTTTCTGTCTTCTGCAGTGGGTGCAGTTTTGCTTTTGAATACAAGTCTGTAGCTGCATCAATGAAGCATATATAGTAATATCTAGTAATAATATCTATAGTGGATATCTAGTAATAATTTACATTTGCATATCTAATAATAGGCTAATTTTTAATCGGTGGAGCAATATTTTTGAGGAAAAGCATAATAAAGCATTTATTTTCATAAATGTTCACAGGTGGATATTCTGAAGATAATTTTTAATTATTAATTAACATGCAGGTTTAGGCAATGGAATACTAAACAGTATTTAAATGTGAGACATATTAATCACAAACCTTCCACCTATTCACCATCTCAGTCAAGTCCCAGTCAAAGTCTCTGACAATAAACTCTTGTGTATTATATTACTTTATCTCGCACAACAGGTTTTCCCAGCATCTCCTCTACTAAAAGGAAGTTCACTGTCATACATGTGATAATACATTATTGCTCAACTACCCTTAGTATATGAGAAACTGATATATAGAGTCTATTGCTAACTGCAATGGTTAGAATACTTTTAATGTTTACATAGGTTCATGGTACTTGAACTTGATCTGTTTTTCATTAATCATGCCTATTGTTAAATGTGTATTATAAAGTATCATTTAGTATTATCAACTTTACTAAGCTTGTTATCAAGATTTTTTACTTCCTCTGAATTTCCACAGTGTCATGTTTCAAGTGTTTTCTTTTTGTATCAAGGAATGGGTAACCTAGAACTTTTTAGATTGGTGAAGAGATGAAGTTCTTTTATCATTCTATGTCTTTTAGGATCAAGGCAGGTGAAAAAGAAAAGCCATGTGATGTGTTTATCACCCAAAATTAAAAAGATATCATTTGAAGTGCTAGAGGAACCTACAGCCATATTAAGATTCTATAACATGAAATAATCAGTACTTCAGTGGTCTTACTGTGGTCTCAGAGAAGCTCTGGCAGTACAGTATTCAGTCTGTGTTAAAACAAGAAAAGTTACATTAGAATTTCAGGGGTACTAATGCTCACTCCCACAGACAAAGCCAGCTCACTACTACATTGCTTTCCTGGAAGAAAACCCACCCTCCTTATATAAAAAAAATGTTTATAAAACACTTCCTCTTTTGTTTGCGGAAAGATTCAGCTATTTAGAGACAAGTGGTCACGAGTAAATTATTAACTAACTGCAACAGAGCAATAGGACTATGAAAGTTTATCAAGGGCAGGTTACCATTAATATAAATAAATACTATTTCAATAGACAGTATTTAGGCAATACACTTTGTTCATTGTGCATCAGGTTATTGCCCTTTCAGTGACAGGCACTGGCAACTAATTAGGAGGTGACTGATGTGTCAATGCAACACACTTCCGTGTGTATTACAAGAATCACAAAGTAATACATTTACCAGGTTTTTATCACTATCAATGAAGACATAACCTAGATTATGTTAACTTTTTTTCTTAAAAAAAGAGTATTTCCACTGCCTTTCCTCCTGGATGGTACACTAACTGCTTTCTAACACCAACTGAAACATACAACCAACCTTTTTCAGTGTTTTACTTTCCTTTTTGCAAAAGAATTCCTGCCTGTGACACTCTAATACATTCAGTTTTAGCCATTTTTAAATATGGAGTGTCATCTCTCCAGTCTTCTCTGGATTAATATCAGGTTTCAGAAAATACTACGAGTAGAGCTATTTCTTCTTTGGACACAGAACTGTTTTGCTTTACCTTCTTCAGCTTGCACTAACCAGTGTTACCTGAATCTCACCTTAGACCAATACTTCTGCAGTACAGAAACATCTTTTATCAACTCAGTCTAATAGTAATAAAAATAGCCCAGTTCTGTAGCTTGTTAAACTCTCCTAGATGAAGGATGAGATCCTTATGAACTCAAGATATGGAGGATAAAATGTCCCACACTGAGGATAAATCTGTACATTAGGAATCAGTGCTTTTCAATGCTTCTACAGTGTGGCAGAAGACAGTCCTAGCCTTAGCCCTACTGAGAGGGAACAAAACAGGCAACATTCAAACAGGGTCTCCATGATGGAAATGGCCACTGAAGGCAAAACAGTATTCAGATCTGAAATAAGTTTTTCAAGTAGCTGGTTACAGAGGAAATGCATGGTGCAGTTTCAGTTATATTCAGATTTTTTTTTCCAGCTAATGATTTCAATATTCAGACTGGCTTCGTATTAAACTGAGATCTGTTGGATGTGGGTCAATGCACACACATTTCCTGTTATATTTTCCCCACGATGCCTAATATCTCTTGTGTAATGCGTGCATGTTCTTGAAAACTAGACAGAGGCGTTTAAATCTCTTCTAAACCAGGCAATGTAACTATTAGTAGAAAGTACTACAGATGGCTGACTAATTGAACCATGGAAAGCATTATCACACCATTTCTCAATTTAGATCTCATTATTCATTTGAGTTCAATCTCATTTCATTACTGTTATAATTCCATATAAAAGTAAAGTGAGTTTTAAACTTACACACCTATTGAGGTTATTTTATAGTCTTCTGAACTACACCTAATTTCCAGCCAGTTCTACCAGACCACTGAAAATTACTATGGGGTTTTTTTGCTTATTTTCTGAGGGTTTGGGATTATAACTTAGTTATTAGAGCAGAATCCCTAAGAGACGATACACGGTAACCTTTGTTCTGTGACCTTGAGAATCACTTGTATTTCATGGGTTTCATGTTTACTTCTGTGCAAAGGGTATTATGGGGGTTAATGTTTCTACAGCACTTTTAGAGTGTTAGATGAAAGGCACCGTAAAAGCCCAAAGTATGACTTATTCATTTTATATATATATATATATACACACACATATCTTTTCCAGTTCATGTCTTAGGTGTCCAGTTCATGTCTTAGGTGTCCAGCATGGGGATTTGTATTTGTGCAAAGCTGAAGGTCTTCTGCAATAAAACAGACTAGAGCAGCTACTTATTTAAAGTTCTTTTGCACCAGATTAACTGAATGCCTGAGAGAATGATACTAGGTCACCTTCTTAAAATGGCCTGAATACCAGCAGAAGATTAAGAAATGGTGGGAGTGACTATATTTTGTTACACTGAAAGCATTACAAGCAAAGTCTACATGAGCAAAGTGACATTCACCGACAGATTGAATTGCATTATGATAAACTAAAAATGGCAGAGAGGCTCAGACCTTTGGAATAATAACTCTTGAAGATTTTCCATTTTGATAATCAGCTGATTGACAGAGGGTACAATGAGAAAATGGCTATGACTTTTAGTTTGGAAAACTGTCGCTTTGTGATCTGAGTTTCACCCTTACAACAATGGTGTTACAATCTTCCTCTCTCCTAGTTTTCATGCGTCCCAGGTCATTCTTTTAAAAATTGCCAATTCGTCAGTTTTCCCAGCAGTTGCACAGCAGCAGCTGTAACCAAACACTCATCACACCAGATCATACGTGATGCAGGAACACAAGCTACCTTTCATCTGGCCAGCATACTTACAGAACCACCCTATAATTAACCATTGCTGTGACTTTATTTAAGATCATCTGTGTTAAAATACTGTTGGAGTTTTGAGGTTCTCAGGGCCTTAATACTGTCCATTTATGCAGCTTCCTCATGGAATATTATAATGCAGAACATAAGCATGTGGGTTACTTTAATGGCATTTATAGAAATATGCTTATGTGTGTGTATTTTATGATTTTTTAAGGAAAGACATGAATGCAATTATATCTTCACTTAATATGTTGCAGTTTTAATATACTACAGGATAGATTTCCGGCATTATATTTCACACAGCTTTTTAATTTTTTCTAATTTATCTGTCGTGAAAGAAAAGTGAGGGGTGAGAATAAACTTTCTAACTGGCCAATATCAACATAGAAAAAGAAATACTTTTTTTCTCCAGGCTAGCAACATCCAGCTGAGAATGAAATCTACTTTGTCAGTATACCATGAGCTAAGCCAGTCAGTCACTGGCAGCAAGAAACCAGGTCATAGTGATCTGCAGCTATCCTGCTGTTGGATTGTACTCTCTAATGAGAAGAATGTACATGGACAAAGGTACAAATTGCATCAGCAGCAACAGCTGGGTAAAATAAGATTTAACTGCTTATAGGAACCAGATGGTGGGCTATTAGAAATAGTCTAAAGCTGCCCTGGAGTAGCAGGAACAGGCTTGAGTTCCTGCAGCAGGCAGGAACTGAAAGCATTAGTGTAAAGACTTTGTCAGATGGACATGTTGAGGCACTCATTCCTAATGTCTCCCTACTTCTATTATAAATTTTAAGGGCCATAAGCAGAGGAGAAAGATACAAATTATGGAAACAGATGGAGAGTCAGTGAGGCATAGAAATACAGGTGCTATACGAACAGATGGAGTGAGGGGGATAAAAGGAAAGGAAGAGTGCTAAGTCTGAGAGGTGCACAAAATTCTGCAGGTGTATAACAGTTCAGTCTTGGAGGGGGATTTGGAAATTAATTACACCACTTTTTTCAGATAGCTCACTCCTTCCCACAAGGGACACTAGTTTGTTCCCTCCTCCACATGGATTAAAACAAATTGACTTGTCCTTGAATACATCTGACTGCCAGAATTTTTTTAAAGAGTTGTCTTGTGACAGGGTAGAACTAAATCAAACTCACTAAGAGCCCTTAATAATAAGATCCTTAATATCATGGCAATTCCTTTTTCCCTGCCACACTGGTTTACAGATCAGTGTTAAAAAAAATGGCAAAGCTGGATTGCTCTTGCTTTCGATATCAAAGCAAATAGTATCACTGTCCAAAAAGATGGTGCCAGTAGAGGTGTTAAAGTTGATTAACCATCTGATAAACTTAGACTGTATTCACCAAATGTCAAATCCAGTATCACCTTCCCATTACATAGCAAAGCACAATCTCACTGTCTGACATGAATTACACCAATTTCCCTTTTGTAATAAAAACCCATACAGTGGCTGTTATTTGTCCCCTAAAGAGTTGCTTGATGACTTAGAAAATTCAGAAAACTTAAATTCAAAATTACAGTACATTTCCTCTCTGCCTTTGCTGATGTCACTGAGTGACAACATTCTGTAGCAGAACTGGCTCTGAGAAACCTTCAGGGTTTAGCCTAACAGGAGTCCTTGCTGATAGCAGTTTGAGTTCGGGAACTGGGTTGGCTAAAAGTCTTCTGATTGACAGATTCAAAAGTCATACACACCGTGCCCAGGCTTAGCTGGGGGAACAGCTTGTCAGCAGCAGATGAGCTCAGTTGCTTAGAGTATGGGGCTAATAACACCAAGACTGGGGGTTTGATTCCTGTATGGGCCATTCACTTAAGAGTGGACTTGATGATCCTTGTAGGTCCCTTCCCAGTCAGAATATTCTGTGATTCTAAAATGCACATGTGCCTGCTATCCTGAAGGCTCACATTTGAAATACCCTTTTTGGAAGAATTTACATTTGTAAGCAAGGCATGTCAGTTCCTTTCATTTATCACTATGCTTTCTTCCTTTACCTTCTGGAAAACTAGGACTTAATATTCCAGGCATTACTTTCTGGACATTATTGATCACAAAGCTCTCATCCTCTCTATTCTTGAAGAGAATCTCTGGTTCTTTCCTGCAATAGCACATTTATTTGAAAAATAGCATAGCTAGGAAAGATTATTAATCATTTTCTCATCAAATCCAAAAGCTAGAAGGGAAAATATCTGTTAGGTCCACTATTCTGTTCTCCCTTTTACATGTTTTACAATGTAAGCTTTGCAGATAATGCATACTTTGGTTTGTTCCCTCCTCTGTGGGAGGAATGGGTTCCATTTTGAAGTATTACTTCTAGTGCTGCAACAAAGACATTGGAGTCAGGGTTCATAATTTCAACCTCCATGTCTCGACCACATAAACACTTTGTGCAAACTCAAGATACCACTGTGAACTGTGACATTAAACAATGTCAATGCTCAATCCTTTCCTGGCCTGTGATCAGAACAAATGTGAACACAAAAGCAGCAGAATAGGCTGGGATCCCAAAGCGGCATTCCCATGGTTGCCATCACATTATTTTTATGCATGTTTTTTGAGTCACACTATACAAACCTTTGCTTGGCCTTTGATTCTTATGTTCAGTTTTGTTATTCAGTTTAGCTAGCTTTAGTTATCACTGCTTTACATCAGTGTTTCGTCATAAAATCAGAATGACATCACAAAGGACTGCCAGCTGGCTGAGAAACAAAGTTGAATGCTTATTAGATTTTGAAGGCAATATGCAATAGACTACCATTTGGTAGATTTATGCAAGTCATGTAGCCCTACTACAGTAAGATGTCTCATAAACCATTAGCTTTGGGAGCACTGCAGGATAAGGCATACATTAAGCAGATTAAAAACAAATACGGGGTGGCAAAAGACAATAAAAGCCATTAAAGAAAGGATCACAAGATCTGTTGGACAGAGTCAACACTCTTAATAGGGAATCACTCTTGCACAAAATTGAGTGTTTAAGCCTGCTGCAGTGATACTCAGAGCAGCAGTGAGAAGAAAACTGTCACTGACTACCTTGTGAACCAAGGAATAATTCAGTGCAAGCAACCACCAGTACTACACTCACTCTTGTCCTGAAGAAGTATTTCTAGAAAAGTATCTGAAAGATATTTGTATACCCAGATAGAAAAAAGCCAGGTCCTGAAAATCTGCACAAATCTTGTTTTTACAGTTTCAAAATCCTTATTTTACTTAGCTAATATATTTAAAGGAATTTATTCATTGACTTATCCAATACATGCAAGACCTGAAGTCTTAGACCAAAAAAAATTGACTTTCAATATTAACTCAATTGTCAGAAAATATTCCTGTAGGAAGGGAAGGAAGTTCACAGAAGAAAAAAGAAATCAGAATTTTTTTGTACTCATGAGCAAATCTACAAAAGAAAATGTATTAAGTCTACGGTCACGAGTATGACAGATGCACCCAAGGTCTTGCTGACATTGGCAGCCTTACAGGGGCAATCTGTATATAAGGACAACATGCTCTTGAGCAATTCCTCCTAATGAGGAAGGCATAGAGATTAGTTCCTTTAATATCTCTGGCATGAAGTTTTGTCTTTTTTGCTTATGAATTGAGCACTGCAGAATCATTGGAGAATTATAATAATAATAATAATAATAATAATAATAATAACAATAATAATAATAAAATTGAGCATTGCAGAATCACTAGAGGATAATAATAATAATAGTCATAGTAATAATAATAATAATAATGGCAGAAATTTTCCTGTACATGTAATATGGAACATACTTTTTTTTCCCCCAACTGGAGACAAAGCAGCTTAATAAAAGGCTCAAAAGAGTCCATATCATAAGCATTTTACCATTTTCCATGAGAATGAAATTACACAAGGGAAATCATACAGACTGTGAAAAGTAATCTAAAAACTAAGGTAATTTAAGCATGCCATATAAAATACTGAAATATGCATCTACTACTTTTAGGAAGGGATGTTCACTATAAAAACTTATTTAATTTCAGGCCTGCTCCTTCTTTACATGTGTAATCCAAGGACATGGTGGTTTGGTTTTAGGAGGTAAAAATCAATAATATAATGTAATACATGAAAGCAGGGCACACTAAACATCCTTCATTTACTTCGGAACTGGTTGAATGCACCAAAGCTACTATGTCATCAGAAAAAATGCAATCCTGTATTAAAGGTTGTGGGGCAAATAGCCTCTGTTATGATACTATGACAGTAGTGTGAACTGTAAGTCCTGTTGAATAACCCCAAAAGGAAGAGCCAAGCAATATGAAAGAAATTACTTTTGAATATCACCTATCCTGTTCCTTACAGTGGTAGAATGAACCAGGCTCGTGGGAAGCTCTGGCTACTAATTCAAGGAAAGATGGGGCAATTTTTCCCCTATAAAAGACCTAAAATGCTTTCTGTATCAAGATTAACCTGTCCTTCATCCATAGGGTGCTTACACATGCTTCTTATCTCTGTTTTTGTGAGTGGAACAATTACCCGAGAAAATAACACCTGTTTCTCTCTTCCCTTCCCTTTCTCTCAAAAGCTCCTGTTAACCTTAGCAACTCTTTACCCTATCAATATATAGCTGAAATCTTTCCAGACTGAATATTGGATTCTTCTAGTTACAGTTTTAGGAACAAACACTGCACTTTTCTGGCCAAGTGAACTCATGCAGTGTGAATTCCTGGCATGAAAGGTGCTGTTTCATACTTAATTGTATTAATTGCCTTTAAAACAAGAAGTTTGGGGTTGTTTTTTTCATAAAAGGTAATTTAGTGCTTCCCTTATGGCCTGAGAGTGTACATCCCTGATACTAAAGGATATAGGTGAGGATTTCTTCCTAGAATCTTGACTGGAAAGATGCATTAAACATACCTATATAGATAAGTGCATCTAGATCTGTTATCCATTTGTATTACTTGGATGTCCTAATCAGGATCAGTCTCACTGAACTGGGTACTGTAAAGTTTGGTAACTACCATCCACCCAAAAAGCTCTATTTTTGCATCTCCTTTCTTCTCACAAGGTTACTTAATAAAGTGGATACTTTAAAAATAATGCTTGATGGACCTGATGAAGTCCTGTAGGTTTGTAACTGTACTGTTTTCTGGGATTCTTGTCATTGTGGTATCGGAGTCTTTCATAAACAGTTAAGATACAAACTCTGCAGTGTTTGTAATCAGTAGTATACCGACAACAAGTTTACAATGAACTTGATATGGTGGCATTCTCACTATTGGCAATGAAACTTACACCTGAAAAAGGTAGTTTTGCTTCTTCTAGCCTTCTAAATAGTTAATTGAATAAGGAAGAATAACCATACCTGTTGCATAGACCAAGGACTCAGCCAGAGATACGAGGTTACACATCCAAAGCCTCTCTGTAAGGCAAAATGGAAACCAGAAACAGAACAAATGAGCCTCTGTGCAACTGCAATGCCTGTGCAATTCTGTTCAAATAGAGTCTGGAGATCAGCCACAGAAGGAAAAGACTGGCACGCTTGCCCAAAAACTTTCTGCAACAAAATTCCACCTAAAAAATATGTACTGTAGTACTCCAGTGCATCTTCTGTATTTTGGCACAAAAACAGGATGTGGAGACCTCAGGTCAGCCTTTTCATTTTCAGGGATCCTGTGTAGATCTAGAAAAGTGTAGCTCAATTATGAGTAAATTGATGGACAATTTTTTAACTTCTTTTTTTTTATTTTGGTAATTTTACTTTCTAATAACAGTGAAGACAATGGTTATCTTCTAGCAGAATAAAACTTGGCAGTTCTCTTCATAATGTACAGCAGAATCAGCTCAGCTCTATTAAGGTTATTCTTTCCAGAACTCATGAATCAGCCATTCATATTTTCATTGTCATATGAATTAAAATATCATCATTTCAGCCACCATTTTTAGCAGCTATTTCCTTTTATACTTATTGCATTCAGTTCAAAACTTCACCACAACAGTTTCTCTGCAGACAGTTCTTCCATATGTCTCCTTCCACTTAATAATTGTTTTAGTTTGGTCCTTCAACCATATTTCCAAATAAACGGGAAAGCTCCTATTGGGATGACCCATGTAAACACTGCAATGGCTTAAATTGTGTAATTCATACACTGCTTGGCATTAAGAGAGGCATTACCATGTGCTTGGGGCAGTCATATGGGTAACAAGATCAACTGGATATTTCAATTTATGTGACATGAATAGGCTTCACCAAAATGAGAGAAATGCCAGAGTTATAAAAGGCAGAGCATAGATTTCATGTTTATTTTGTGCTTGGGGCTCATGAGCTCTAATTATCTGTCAAGCCAATTAGCCTGAACAGGCATGCCAAAATCCTTGCTGTAAGACCAGCTCAAGTATGTGAGCCCAGGACTGAGAAACTCCACAGCCTCTCTGTGCTGCTGGTCCCATTCCCCTCCTTCTCTTCCTACTGTTCAGGAACAGCAACCTGAACACCCATTCTGCAAATGGAAGAGGAAAGGGTTCAGCACTCAGCAATGACAACTTGCACTTCATGTAATACAGAGAGAGCCCTTGCTGAGTCAGCCTCAATGATCTGCAAATTGCTGTATACTGCATTTCCCTTTATAACCTCCTAGTTATTGCAAGGCATCCCAGTAGCTACAGGGAAGGGAGAGATTTTTCCCTGCGTTTATTCTTCAGCTGAGAACCAGCACAGGGTTTATGTTTCCCTTAAACCCTCAAAACAAGGATTAAGTGTGACTTGACTGCTGTTGGCCTAGCTGGTTCTGTTAGAGAGGTGTGAAATTCATCTAGACTGATCATGGCAGAAATATTTTAGTCTCCTTTTCCAACTGGTATTAAAACTAACTTCTGCAGAATGAATCTTCTGCTGGAACAGCTGCAGTAGCAATAGATGGGGAGAGAGGAGGAGAACACTTAAATTTTACAATTTACTGTTGTAAGTTCTGTGAGGCTTTGAACTGTTTTAGGGTGATCACGTTTGTCCCATTTTAAAAGCTTCTCAGATTTTTGGTCTATATTATATTTTTGTGCATTTTATTATATTTATATGTATCATGACTGTATTTCAATTAAAATCCCCTTTTTGAAAGAATAAAATTCAAAATTCAAAATTATTAACTCTGTACTATTATGTTAAGTCTTTCTAAATAAGATTGTCATACTTGGTTATTTCTCATATCACAGTAGAAGCAGCTAGTAATATCTCTTGCAGTATATGAGCATACAAATACACTTTTTTAGATGGTATTTGTTTATTCCCTAAAGCTAAGGCTCATTTAATATTTCAGGTAAAATCAGAACAGTAACATAGGTAGCCTGAGGTTGAACAGTAACCACCTAAAGATGACTCAAGGGGAAGTTGCTATGACAATGGCTTCTGAGCAGAGTCAAAAATAAAATTTAAAAAACCCCCCACCACTGCCTTATCAGAAGAAAAGTATGATACAGGAGTTGAGGTCATCCTAAAATTAGACCCCCTGCTTTTAGTAATGCTCTAACAGAGTTTTCATGAATCCAATCCTCTGTGTGACACCCGACATCTGCAGAAAAGTATAAGAAATATTCCCAGTTGGAAAATAATGAGACAGCAAAGGAACAGAACCAATCCAAGCTAAGCAGTTAAGAATACCAGTTCTCAGTTCCATTTAGACAGCCAATTTGAACATCTTTCTATGCCCTGCATAGGTGTAGGAGAGGTATACACGTGCTGTCCTACATGGCTAGCAAGGAAACCAGCCATGTCAGGGCTCCTCTAACATCTTCCCAGCTCGACATGCCTGGCGTGCATCACTCGGAACATGTGAGCTGTTAATTGCCACAGTGCAAGATTTCCCTTGGAGGAGAATTCCCACGGCGAGGTTTGTCTGCAGAGCCCGTTCTGTGCTCCTTAAGGGACAGCTGTTACAGCAGATGAAAAAAATCTGAACACAAATTGAGACAAGCATGGTTTTGATATGTGGAACTGCTCTTTTAGAAATGCCAAGAGGTTTGCATTACAGCATGGCTGCCTGGGGTGGAGTTCCTACAGTAACTCCAGGTCTGCGTTTGGTGCACACAGTGCAGGGTGACTCAGGGAGATACAGCTGGGAGGAAGTGGCTGTTTGGATGTAAAACCTACACAACATGTATGTTTTTAACAAAGGTAAGCTGTGTCACCAAGAGCATCAGTTTGTGAAGGTAAACAACATGCTGTCTTTGGACATCCTCTGAAGTGGGGCACAGACTCTACAGGTCTAACATTAATGATTAGCATAAGGTTTCCCAGAGTGACTTGTGATGCCTTCACTTCAGGATGCCAAATCCGAGACACTGACAGAGACAACTTCTCCTCCAGTAAATTCTTCTGAAATCAATTCCAGGGGTCTCGTACTAGATGCTCAAAATAAGATGCAGCCCAACTGATTGGTCAGTTCTAGATTTCTGGACTTTTATCATCACTGATTTGTGCATTTTCTATGTGGGTAAAGAAACATCACCACATTTCCACAAGAAACAATATCCAGTTGAGGCACTAGGCCACCAGCATGCTCCCTACTGGCAAAATCTTCTGTCTGTTTCAGTCATATAGAATTAAATTTTGTACTAATAAGCATAAAGACAGTAATATATCTTAGCTGATTGAGTAAAAAAAAAAAAAATTGAAATGACATGTCATTCCAAGAAAGTGAGAGTATCAAATTACAGCCTGTCTGCCTGAAAAATATAAATTCATGAAGTAAAACACAGTCTACCCCATAAAAGCCGTTTATAATCATTAAATTATACCATGGTATTTTTAAAATAAAGTTTGTGCTTAATTTGTAATCAATCCTTTGTTGCAACATATTTTTATTTTTTTATATAGATGTTCAAATGTGGCTAAACATAAATTAAGATAAATGTTAATATATTTTAAATATGTCTCAATTAATAACTATATTTAGCTACTGAAAGGTTCTCTCCATGGCCACCATTTAAAGTAATTTAAAATGGCACATGGTAAATATTCACCTTTGTACCAAGCTGCATAATACTGACAAGTGAAACAGACATTTGCCTATTTATTTCTAAATTCAGTTTTGATATGAGTGTATTTTTGTCTCTAAACTTCCCAAAACTAAAAAAAAAAATAAAAAAAAATTACAGAGAATCTTGGAAAAGTTCTTAGACTAATATACATTTTGTCATTGCTTTAGACTGAAAGAAATGTTTAAAAAAAAGCAAATGGTATTTTGCATTTAAAAGGTAACTGTCTTTGTGGACTCATCCATCAGACTAGAATCAGCTTGTGCCAAATGAAAATGCCAAACAAGGCTTGTGATATTCAGAGAATAAGACTCAATGCAGTCCAAAAGAGAGTCCTTAGTTAGCTAGACTGTGCACACAGTGGTCTTACCAACCTACACGTAAAAAATGCTTTTGCTAATTTTAGACAGACCTTGATCCATTGGATCCATCCTTTAAACACTGATTAATTTCATTGCTAACAGGAATGGAAATCCCATTCTTGACTCTTCTTCTGGCTTTCAATCTTGGCCAGCCTGGTGCTCTGTATCTTTGGTACAGGATGGATTTCACTGTTGACTCAGCTCGTGCGATTTCACAGTCAAGACAAAACCAGCTTTTTATGAATTGCATTTGGTGTATAACTTTAATCTAATCCATGCAGGTTTAGGGATTGCATTTCCCTGCTAATCCTTGTGTGTTAAGTAGCAGGTGGTAGATGGGCTGTTAACACTAGGCATAAGTGGTTGTAACAAGTCTGTTCACAACAGAGAATCTCAGACTTTTCCTCTCCACTTGTGCATCACTCTGCCCTGTAGGCAAGGCTCTGGGTGGGAACAGCAGGCCTCCTCACACATTGGTGTCATTTAGTCTCTCTTCAGCTGCTACATTTAGGGAAAAAAGGTAGCATGTACATGGTACAGCAGCAGGAGATAAAGAAAAGGTAGTCCCAGCCTGTCTGTGGCTGGCCAGAGTCACCCCAAGCTCTCAAGCGAAGATCTTGCCCCTGGCTACTTCATCTCTGGCTCTCTGCAGTCTGCTTCCCCCTCCCTCAGTGCCTTTAACCAAAGGAGAGACAATATTTCTGTGCCAGACAGGCAATTACGGCTTTCAGCCACATGGCTTTCTCCCAGCTATTGACTGCATTACCTTGGAAACAGGATAGTGTCAGAAAATGTATGGCCCAAGTTTAGGCTCAGTCTTCCATTTACAACACGGGTCGTACCCACCGGGGAGCCATCCCAACCAGAGAGCATGTCTCAGGTTAGACAAAGAGCTCCACTTAGAGCAATTGCTCAATATATGCTCCTCAGGACTTTATCTGACAGCCTATATCACAAAATTAGACTGTTTATCTTAATTGCTGCCTAGAAAAAACGTTTCCCTACTGGAAATATAAAGCATTTCCCTCTTTCTTCAAGGGAATTTGTGAAGGAATCCTCTCTTAGCATCATTCCTTCCATAATGGATGTCACTATCCAAAGCAGACAAATTATATTAGTTTTCTTAATTTTCTCAACTGATTGTCAAGAAAAGATGTTCTCAGCTGGTGATGTAAGAAAAACATTCCTGTATCTAGAAGACACAATATAACCCGAGAGCAGACAGAAGGTACTGCTTTTTAAAGGAGCCTGCTCCTCAAAAGACATTTCAACAGTTTAATGCTTTAAACATCTCAGTAATGCAGTGATGTTTGACCCATGTGATTCCCATTACGTGACACAACACAGTATAAAACATAATAGCAAAGGATGAAGCATATTGCTGAGTAGAAAAGACAACCCATGTGCTGTGGGGAGAGTCTGGAGCATTTTGGCTGACTCAGTTAACTCCATCCCATCATAAGCTTTTTAACCAGGGACCAGTTGTTACAAAAGCAAAATGTGTATGGAGTCAGATAGACACTTTCTACTAACTGACCAAAACCCCAAACTTACAAGCTTGAAGTGATCTAATACATCATAAGTTCTCATATTGATGTCAGTAGCTGTAATGTTGTCCAGCCATACAGATTTTTTTAAGAACAATGTGGACATTGTTAGCATTACTGGTATGAATGTTTTAATTTTTGCCTTTCTTATTATTTTAAATATTACTGCAGTATAGAAAAAAACCTTCTGAAATGCAGTTTGCAAGCAAATCTCTTTCTCAAGTGACTTGCAAGAAATCTGAACATGCTGTTTGATATCTGTAGTACTTGAGTTCTTTTGTTTAACCACTAAGAATATGTGGCACTGATAGCCCTGGAGGGATACTCCCTGCAAAAGAAAGAATTTTCTAAGACCATTTCACCCAAAGTCTTGTTTTGAGATAGGCAAAAAAGATTGCTATTTTGTGCTTTTTTTTTGTTGGTTGGTTGGTTGTTTTTTGGTTTCTTTGTATCATTAGGAAATAAACTTTAACCACAACATCATCTCAGAGAGGACCTCAGACTCTAAATTACTGAGTCAATGATGTCAAATCTTCAGAAATAACAGTTAGACCAGAGTTGAAGCAATGATTGAGAGCGACAGTTTCTACATCCCACCACTAGATCCCTTCAGGTCAGAGATGTGAGCTTATGTCCTGAACCACCTGCTGCTGGGAAAAAAGCCTGCTCACAAGTCTCACTCACTATCCTGCTCAAAAGGAAAGAGGACACCTGAAGATGGGTCTTAGCAACCAGCACAGTACTTCTCTGGAAAAGCTACAAAAACTCATTTTCACATAGAAGATGATGAGATAGGAAAGCTGCCTCTCCAGCTGCAGCAGCAGGAACTGGGTGCCAGGGTCGTGCCCAGGCTTGAGTTTGTACTACATACTTGCAGAGGACAGTTCAGCACTGATGCACTGCCTGCTCTTCCAGAAGGGAAGACTGTAATCCTATTATCCTGTGGAGCCAGCTACTTTCTGGCAAGAGTCATTACAGAGTTATCTGTGATTAGCAATCTCCTCTTCTGAGCCTGCATACTCTCCCTAGAGCAAAACAAAGACTTTCAGGTTTTCTTGTGTCATGAAAAAAAGAGCTACAAACACCGTCCTCAGGTCCTCAGTCATTTTGTACATTTGAGTAGTATTCTGTGTGGTGTGTTTGAGCTCTTTGCACAATGCAATTTCAAACTCAGACATTTGTTTCTCAAGTAATGGATCTAATTGAAAACCACAAGTTTCTCCTTTAATCTTTACGAGGACATATGAGTGCATTCTTCCTCTAGAAAACAGAAGTTACTGGTTCTCTCTTTTCAGAGCTACATTTGGTTATTCATTTTACATGTTTGAAAAGAGTTGTGTGCATAGTCTAGATGTAATATTTCATTTCTAGGCCTCTGTCAGAAACAGCAGTTAACATCATTAGACATTTTCATTCAATAAAGAAGGCTAAAAAGGGATAGCCCTAATGGACATCCTGTCACATCTTATCCATCTTAAAAATATATCTCTCATAGTAAACAAATACAACAGGATGCCTCACTGCCCTTAGCTTTCCTTTCAGCTGAGCAAACCAAAGTCATTCAGATTCTATAGACACTATTCACAGTACCTTAAAAAGTGAAATCCCAGCCTCAGAGCACCTGCCAAGAGAAGAGAACAAAATAATACAAGGGAAGACTGTGTAAAGGGATTCAAAAGCCTCAAATCCCTGAGAGAGCTATTATTAACTGACAGATTTAGATTTCACTTCTGCTAGAAAAAATCCAGACATTAGGGATGCTTCATCATTAGCAACAGAGCAAAAAATAAAATGTAGTGACTTTTACCGTATATCCCATTTGAAACAAAACAGATATTTTAACCAAAAACTGAAAGTATGAATCAATATAGTCAAGACAGATTATTTGAGAGTTTGCCAGTTCATGACTTGGAGGAAAAGTAAAATTTTGGCCTTTCTTAATATAGTCATTTCTCAGGAAGAAGCTAGGTTGGCCAAGAAAGTCTCCTGAAATTAAATGAGTTGAACCATGAGAGGAGACAGACCATGATATTACTACAGGTTCTTCTGTAAATGACTGGAACACTTTTTGAGGGGAATATTTCAATGGAAGTGGTAGAAAGTAAGAAATTAACATTAGGGTTTTTTTTTCTGTTTCTTTTCACCCTTTCTACTTATTTAATCTTTGCCCTCTTAGAAAACAAGCCCGGATGAAAAGAAAGAAAACAGATTTAAAAGTGCCAAAAATGTTTCAGTTCTAAATAACTGAAAACAGTTTCATGGAAAAAAAAATCAGGGTTTGAGAGAAATTATGTCCCCTCTGTGCCTCTACTTCTATGGAATCCAGCAATATTTTCCAGCAATAAGAGTGACTGCTCATGTGAAAAGCACCTACAGCATTTGCTTTCTTCCTCACTAATAAGCCATCTAAATGGAGTTAATGGGAATAACAGGAGGAGGGTGAGGATAGGGAAGTAGTTCCATGGGTACCAGCAATGGCAAAGCTTTATATTGCAGATTTCTCATTCAGTCAGAGCACTAGCAGAGTCTCCCCTCTTTTTCTAGCCTGATTTTTTTTGCTTGATCTCTAGAAATTTAATTTTAATTTTCATTTCCTTTTATTTTTCATTTTTGTCAAATGAGGATGAAATAAAACAGTTGTTTAAAAGTGATTTGAGAGAGACAGCAATTGCAGGAAATGGACAGACAGCACATTAGGTTGTCTTTCTTTAGGAAAACAGACTATAAAAAACTAGGTGGATGGTAAATGAATGACAGGGCATTTTCTGCAAACCAGAAGGCTGTGAGACACCAATAACTACTTCCATGTGGAGCTTGAAAATGAAAAGGCACAAGGAAAAGTTTGAAGGCTAATGAAACATTTTCCAAAATACATACAAAGAGTTTTATAAGAGTTCACATTGTTCTGATGCTCTGTCTTGCTGGCAGCAGCTTTAAATTGAATAGATGGAAAAAAAGTAATTTCCTTGTGTAACAGCAACTATCCAGTGGCCAGAAGCAAGGAGGACACACATGTAAGGGAAGGAGCTACAAGGGTCATAGTCTCAGGCTTGTCTTTTCTTCCTGGCCTTGACATTGTCCTGTAGCAAGTTCTTCAACAAACAGCTCTTTTTATGGTTCTTTCTCCATCCCTGTTAATCTTCTTCACAGTTACAGACAAACATATTTGCTGTTTTTCATACTTCCTTCTAATTAGGCAAGGTTTTTAACAGAGTTACATCACTGTAAATCTCAAAGTCCTCCTTAGATTTCCATGTTTGAGTGAAAAAATATTAAAAGGCTTAAAGACTGCAAATAGTTATTTTACATGAAAGTAAAAGCGATAAATAATTCAAAAGTGGAATTCAAGCAATGGTCACATGCTGGATGCACTCAGCAATTGCTGGGAATAACAGTAATCACCAAGGGTCTTGAAAATGCCTGTAGAGTTTTTCTCCTTCAATCCTAAAAAGCTTACATTTATATTTTATTTTCTATTCTTTGTATTCTGCTTCTTTGTTTTTCACATGCATCATTATACAAAAAAGAAAGAGAAGAGTTTTCTTATTTTTTTCTCTTCAATTAAAAAAAAAATGACAAAATAGGGGGCAGAAATGGGTTTTTATTTACTTTATTTACTTTGTTTCTCTGGCCTTCTGCTTGTAGGGTGCATCTTAAGGAAATAACAGTATTTTTTCTTCAGGTTTTCATTTGTAAGGTATTCCTCAAGATTTACCTGATATTACTTTTTTCTGTCTAAAAAATTTTCTTCAATTTTCTTCCCTTCTCTGCCCTTCTCACAGAGAGAGGGAAAGATGCTGATTTATTCTGGAACAGTTATCAAAGAGCACCAAACCTATGCATCAGTACAGTGAAACTGAATAAAAAAAGCTCTAGTGCACTTTAAAAGGGAGACATGAGCTGAAAGGTAATGAAGGATACTTCACTGGTAATAAGAAACCCACTCTGGGGACCTCATGCATATAACAAAAGACCAGTTAAAGAATAGAGTGCCCTAAAATGGGTGGATATACAGGACAGGACTACAGGATGAGTCAGTCTCTGCTATGTCACCTTAATCCACAAATGTTGCTGGTATCATGGAATAAAAAAAAGAGAGATTTTGAAAATAGAGGCTACGAAAGGCCTGGTTGAGTAAAACAGTCAGGCCACAGCAACTCAAGGCAGGATGCCAAGCTGGGGTGAGACCCTTCCCTACAAAGCTTTGTACCAGTCATATCACCAGTTGTCAATGAAGAAAAAAAGAAAGGAACAGCTTCTAAAATAAAAGCCACTTCTGTGGCTAAGATCCTCTATGATATAACATTTTTGCTCTCCCTTTCAGCTTGATTTGCTAAATAAATGAATAATTGGATTGTGAAACGTGGCAGAAGAATATTAAAGGCTATTAGCATGTGAAATGAGCTGTCTGCTGGTGTAGTTCTAACCCTGTGTAGTGCAAATCTATGTAATTCATACGGGACTGATGGATAATTAGCCCTCAGTGCTGCCAGAAGTCTCTGATGTGTGAAAAATTAGACAAACTTTCAATAAGCTTTCTTCTGCCACTTCCTCCCCAGTCACACCAATATGTTCCAGTTACACACACATAGATGTGTCACAAGGTTGAAAACCAGTTCAAAGGCAGACTAAGTAAGGCAGCAATCCAAGCAGCTTCCTGTATTGCTGGCTATTAGCCTCCCTCTGGCCTGAGCTCCACTTTCTACATTCTGTTGGGAAAAGCTCTGGAGATCTGTGAACAGATTGTGCTGCATCAGCTTATCCAGATAAAACATAGAAAAGTTAAAGTTCTCACTTTGTCTGTGCTGCTTGGCATAAGTCTAGCAAAGCTTACCCCTTCACACTCAGCCAGTGCAGCTGAGTTTAGTTTGGAGATGAAGCTAAGACTCACACAATGAAGCAGAATAAGAAACATCATGGTAGAGCCCTTTCACAGCTCTGAATGTGTCAAGGTATGGGAGCCATGCCTGGACCCAAGGGTATCCAGACTCAAAATCTCCACTTTGACTTGGTTCCTTGTTGCCAGGTTCCCCTTTTTCTTCCTTTCATGTTGAGGCCAAGGCAGGCAGGAATCCAGTGATGCCCCACAAAATCTGGATAGCACGTTGTACTTTTGTATAACAACTGGTTTAGTGCTTCATAAAGTTCTGTACAGATTTTAAAAAAAAAATTGCAAAATTTATTACCAAATAAAATATCTTTTCTTTTTCCTATAGAAATATTTTTTTCTAGCTTCTTTAGACTAGGGAAGCTAGAGCCAAAGGACACACACTCTTCAACTCCAGTTCTTTACTGTGAGAATAATACTTATTCAGATTAAAATAAAAGTTTCCATTTTCTAGACTGTGGCAAAATCTGTGTGACAAATGTTCCTGCTGATAGATTCTGTTGCTATGCCATCTAAAGAGACCACACTGCAGCTCTTCACATTCTACCATCTCCCAACAATACTTTCAACTATGCTCTTATTGCAATAGAAAGAGCTCTTGGGTCTCTACAGAGCAGAGTTGATAAGAAGACATTCAGATGTACATGCTGTTCCCAAACTCCCACTTTTCCCTGCAGTACAAATACATAATCTAGTACTGCCTAAAGTCCCTTGGAATCCATAAACTACTCACTGTATAGACAGTGCTGTTTTATCTTTTTCTGGGTTAGTATTTTGCATTCTACTTAAGTCTTCAAGAATTCAGTGTGTAAAAGCAATAAAATACAAACTGCTTACAGAGAAAACAGGGTGACAAATTCAAACAGGTGCAATTTACATGAACCAAAAGCACCTTACAAAATATTAATTGATCAAGAAGGAGACCATGACAAATTACAAAGTTTCTAGAGAAACTGAAAATCAAAGAGGAAGACAATTTACTCTGTAAAGTAAGATAAAGAGCTAGCAGAATAGCTGGTTTCACATTGACCTCCCTGGTTTCTATTTCACATTTTTTTGTTGATATATGTGCAAGTATACATATATATATACATATGCATATACATACACATATGTATATACATATATACATTAGCAAAGAAGCTGAGATTTTCCAGATTCAGAGGGATAATGTTCATTTATTTTATTCTTCTAATCTCTTGCACTGTGTAAACATTTGCTATTGGAATATCTGGAAGAAAAATCTCCAACAAGACAGTAATATGTCAAAGTCACAGGAAACTTTGTAATCCCTAACATTGGTATATATTTTGTGGTATATCTAAGGACTCTCTCATCTTATATGAACTTTTTACTTATCTGAGCTTGAAGAAAATGAGAAGAAATAAAAGAGCAACAAAGGAATGAGAAAGGTTTCAACTGCATTTGCAGCCTATTGGGAGATCCTAATTGCCCTAAGGGCTGCTGGTCCCTTCCTCTTGGCATTGGTATTCAAATGGCTGCATGAGCCAGGGTGTATTTGATAGCTACCCAGCACTGTACTATTGCCACACTTTAAGATTTATGGAGTCTGTCACCATCCACAAGTTGATGATCCCTTTTTATTTGGATACACTGGGCTCTTCTCATTAGAGATGATATATTTTAACACTTGTGATAGTAGTAGGTAGCTTTATATTTCTTTCTTCCTGGAATACAGTTGCTTTGGGAGTTAGTTTCTTCGCCTGAACTTGCAAGATTTAGTACAATTCACGTTCTCGACATTTTGTTGGGCATATAAGTTATGAATCTGATCCTGCACATGACAGAAATACAGATTTGCTGAGCTACAGGGTGATCAGAGTAGATCAAAAGTTGCACCATTCCACCAACCTATCATCATTTTGCTTTAGTCCCTTTAGTTTGGCTGAAAATTATTCTTTTCCACTTTTAACTCATAAGGCAAGTATACAGTAAGTTACTGGGGAACAGCTTATGGGAGGGAATATCTGTGAGCATCCAACACTCTTGTGCTTGTGCCAGTCATCTTGTTTTACATTCCCTGCAGCTCCTTTTCAAGCATTAGGCTAGTACTGTAGGTTAATGCACACATTCACCCAGCTGAGTTCTAGCCATGTAGCTGCTGCAGACCGATTCAGCCAGAAAACATGCCCAGGAAGCTAAATCAATATTCAGGCAGTGAGCCCACACTGAGCTCCAGTCTGCCACAGCTCTGCTGATAGCTGTATTTCACTTGTCAAGTTTAAAGGCAGCTTCTTAGCCTGTGTGTTAGGTGCAGTGGTGGCAGTGCTGAAATGCTCTCAGGGACATACTGAGCACAGAAGGACAGGATTGTTTCAGGTAACCATGCAAGAGATGTCCATATCCTTCAGAAAGAGTCACACAACATCTATTCCTTGCCTATGGCACAGGTCACAGAACAGCAGCATGAAGGTACTGTAGTAGGAATGTTTTAATCATAATGTGCCTTAGGAAGGGAACAGGAGGGGTCAAGAGAAATCACAACTAGAACTTAATGAGTAAAACTTGTAAATTACCTTAGGTAGTGATTGTCCAGAGAGGGAGGGGGAAGCCTACAGTGGAACTTAGCCTCATCTGGGACCTCCTCACCTTGATTGAAGAAAATTACTTGAAATAAAGGGTGGGCTCTCACCTGAAAATGAGAGTACAGGTTACTACGAAAGAAATTTGAGTTTGATGTCTAGCTTCTTAGTTCCTGGGGCTGAAAGTGTTTGACAATTTTCTGGGAAATTGCATCCACAGCTCTCTGCCAAGATGATTTGGAATGGAGCAAAACCTTGATGAGACCCAGGACCCCCATTTATTCCAGTTCTGACACAGTTATATTTAGCATAGATATGCTATCTTAAAAATAATAACAAAAAAAAAAATTCTAAACTACTTGCCAAATAAAGTTTGTGCCCATATATGTGATTCTGTGTCATAACAGCTCAGGCTCTGCTCCGTGTCTTAAATGGAGCTCATGTGATATCAGTTATAAATGGGAACTGCGAGAGCAAGTGACATAGTGTATCTGAGAAGGAGTTATAAAAAAATATGCTAATTCTTGGAAGATTCTTGGAAGGAAATTTGAGTATGTTGATGGAACTCTACAGAAAATAACATATTCCTCCACAAAGAGCTCCCTGTTGCCAAGAACCTCTTTTTACCCACCTTAAATGATTACTTTATGTAAATGCAGAACTGGTATGTATTTTTACAAAAGAAAGAAAATTCTATCTTAGCTGCTGCACAAGCTCTTGGGGATGCAGAATCTTTAATCAGCCATTGTGTTATGCAGCCTTTCAGATGTCTCTTTATCTCCCAAATTCTGATGACTGAAACATGTTTAGAACAAGAACAGCTATAATTGTAAAGACTTGTGCCTTTTTGAAAAGTCATGGCTAATGATAGTTTTTTAAAATGAGCTTTGCAGCACTCTGTATCCTCTAGAGGGCTGGTGGGAGGAAGGGATTACAAGAGTTCATGGTAGCTCCTGCTAGTTCCTCACTCTGCCTCCGAAATCTCTTTTATGGCTTTCTGAAACTAGCTGTTGTGGAAAAAATACATGGAGAACTGAAGCCCTTTGTGCATTTATCTGTTGCACCTTAACCTATTTGTAAAAATAGTATGCTTTGGAACCTGCTTGACTAAATAGTTCCTGTGTTCCCTACCTTGACTGAAAATAGAAAAATGGCCAAAATATTTCAGTTCAAACAGTTTTGTTCAGGAAATGATAAATAATCAGTCAGATTTTTTTTCAAGAATGCTGATTTTACACAGGTTGGTTTGGTTTTATATGAAAATGGAATACAGTTTGTTATTAATTTTAATGTCTTTCTAAAGCATTGTTCTAGTGTTTCATACTGCCTGAAGTGTGTGTTCTTCAACTTTTTTTCTCCCCCATGAGCTATGATTCCTTACTACATGTCTATGCAATGGTCAAGACTCCCTATCAAGAGGAGACTATGGTGTGCAACTACAGATTTAATTTATCCAGTACCAGCTGTACAAAACCCACACTAATCCATTTCAAGATGGAAATAGAGCTGTTTTCATTCACAATGTCAGATATATTATTTCCTGTGGTTTTCATTAACACTCACAATGCAAATTTGGTCATTGTTCATATACCAGTTGAGATGTAGTGTGGTAAAATCATTCCTTATGGATGCTGTGATATGCAACCTAATTCATGTGATACACTTTTGGTTCTTTCATAAACTACTCAAAATCTTTAAACACGCTAAAGACCAATGACAATGTTAATGAACTAAAGCACAAGTCCAAACAATTCCATTGGTAAAATTATGGTAGCAGCTTCTCTCTCTGTCTTTTTTGGGGCTTCCAAATTGCAGAATTGATCCAGGGCCATTACTATTACCTCTAGACACCTTACATGATGCAGCACTGAGAGAGTGAAATATGAAATAATGAAAATGAAATCCAGAAATTGATAAAAATCCCAACAACAATCTTGTTTTAACAGCTAACATATTTCTGCCAGAAATTAAGCCTCCCCCGCTTTTTCCCTATGAAGATACTGATAATTGATGTCAGAGCAACACAGTGAACATGCATTTCTATTACCTAAAATATTTGACCAGAAATTCTTCCTGCTCCTTTTTAACTCAATAAACATCAGGGGAAAATACACTAGTTTGGTTTTTTTTTGTTAATGCTAGTCAAATGAAGATGAAGAATAACATAAACTGCAAACACAGAATAGGGAATAATCCCCCCATGTCAATTAAATGAACAGTGTATGGAAAAATGTTAGTGAGTTTACTATTCATTTTACAACATTTCAGCTTGAATAGTATATCTGGGAAAGCTTCCTATGTCTACAAGAGGTTTTTCCAGAAGAGAACATTTATTATAGTTGTCTTGGCAACATGAGCTCCATGGAAATAGAAATCAGAGCTTTTTTTTTTTACAAAGGTTTTGTTTTCAAACTCTGAAATAAAACAGAAGAAAAATGAGGCAACTGGGTGAGCAGAACTTTATTATCTGCTCTCCTTTAAATGCATGAAATGACCAGATCCATTACATGTTAAAGTATTCCACCTTCCTTTGTGCTGATGAAACCTTCAGCGAGGTACAGTCTTAAACAGGAGTCAGGAGCATGGAGAAAGCTGTAAGCAAGCTGCACACATTAAAACAGGGAACAAGATAATAAGCTTAGAGAAAGAAGACCCTTGACCAAGTCAGAAGGAATTCAGAGTGGGAAGTAGGAGACTGAAAGAACCCATGATTGTGATTTTTCAAAACCTAAAATGTTGTTATAAAAAGAACAGTTATAAAACAGTTTTAACAGTTATAAAAAGAACAGTTCCACATGGCCATCAGGATCCCAGCCCTGAGAAGCAATGCAGGGAAAAATTCAGCTGAAGCGGAGCGAAATTTTAAGTTGTTAATTAATGTCTTTAAACAAGGTGACAAGTTGCCTAGAAAATCTCCCAATATAATTAGAAATTTTTAAGCACAGACTAAATATGATATTTTGATTATTTGTTCTTTTACAGTCATAAAGAAATTGCTTCAAAGGTTTACAGAATTGTAAAACATTCTGTCCCATCCCATCACATTTTTTTACTGGAAAACCAACAATCCCTTCCTATTATATACTGGATGAGCCTTGCATGAAGCAGGGTGTTTACAGTGCTGCCATCCATGTGCCAGATAAATAGGATACAGCTCCACCTGAGCAGGCACACAGCCTCTCCTAGAGAAGGTGCTGCTGTTGCCATTGCCTTCATATAAACATTTATTGAGAATCATGAACTTCAAACTGGGAATCAAAGTCTCATAACCTTTCTTCTCCTGTTATTTTAAGTAAAAGTCTCATCTAGCAGCAATTGAAAGGGAGAGCAGAGATGATGTGTGACCCTGAGGTAGCTGAGCCTTCAAGAGCTGCCCCTACTCCCATCAGCAGTTGTGGTCCAATACCACAAAGAGGTAGCTGAAACATTTCTAGCTACACAGCATATAAACCTAATTTCAACAGGAGACAGGCACTGAAGTGGCTGAAAGACAAATTCATTGACCATTTCAAGACAATTTTGTCTGCACTATCCAAGACCTCAGCCCTGCCATGTCATGCAAAGACCTTATTTCCTGTTCAACTTTCTGGACAGCAGCAGTAGTATATTTCTAGCTTGGCACCAATCTAACAAGGAAAAATATTTTTTCTTCTTCAGTCAGCAATCACTAGGAAAATGACACAGGAAAGAATCAACTAAAATGCACCTGACACCGACCAGAAATCAACCAAATATGACAGGATAAATGTCATTTTTGTGATCTTTTTGATGCTGTTACATTTAAAACTAAACTGTGATCTGAAAGGAACAAAAAGGAGTAGTCGAGGACTGAAGTTACTCTAACCCAGTGAGAATTTCAGAAATTTCAGTAGCAGTTTTTTCATAACTTTTGTCCTTTCTTGATCTCATAAACTAATCTCATTATAGCTAATGTTCTCAAAACACTCTCAAGGACAATGACAGATGAAACTTAACACAGAAGCAGCATGTCTGGATAGAAATCACTCAGTGTCCCATTAAAACATTTCTGTTCTGTCTCAAACACTCAAAACCTTCTGATCCTCAGGAACTCTTAACTTATTTCTGTAAAGATTAAAAAAAAAAAAGGAAAAAAAATCAGTGTCTCCCTGCACTTTTCTTTATTGATCTTTCTCCTTTACCACCTGTTAACCTACAATGTAACAAATCACCTCTATGTTGTAGGGCAGACATGCAATGCACACCTGTGATGTTGAAGCTTGCTCTTGTCTTCATTTCAGATGCAGTGAGGGACAGTAACAGCAGCTACAGGAAATGTTTTGGCTTTTCACTTGTGCTACACATCACACAGAACTGACGTGCAAAGGGAAAACCACTCCAAAACACAACCCACTCGGCAGAACAAAGTCCAAGTATAAAGATGCAAAGGACATAAGGGCACTTACTGAACCTCTGTGAGGCAACAAAGGCTTCTCCTACTTGAAAGTATTTTTTCAGGAAGCTGCTATACTTTAAGACCATCCACTGACGCAGGTCTGACTGTTGTCTACTCACTGGTTGAGAATTTGCCTTGGCTAACCTTGTTATATTTAATCTTTCTTGAGGCAGCTGTTATATTTCATTCTTCTGTGCTGCCCATTGCTAAAGTATCTATGAAACTTAAAATTTGAGATGTACTTGTCTTCAATGCATCCCAGTGAAACAAAAATAAAGTACAATTTTTCCCATTTTATTCCTGGTAACAGAGACAAGAGTTATTTAATACTGTACCTAGAATCCCAGGAAAACTGGCAGAGTGAGGAAAAGAGCTCCACTCTTCCAAATTTCCATCTGACATGTGAAATCTCACTTCATATAATGTTTTTTCTCTTTTTTTCTCTTATTTACTACACAGATTTACAGTCTCTGAGTGACTCTTTATAGCAACAGTAACAGTGCAGGGGAAATAAAACCTAAGATACATTTAGATCTCAATATCCAAAATGGCAGCATGATGACAGATAAGCACAGAAGAGAATGAGAAATAGAAGCACTTGCTCTCTATTTCAATCTCCTTTCATTTGATGCTTGCTGATGATGACACTGTGGATGAAATCATTATATTTCTGGTGCAGAACCTCCAGCTGGAGACTCAGAGCTGTAGGCTTAAGAAAGAAAGAAAAAAAGTGATGTTGTCCACTATTCTTCTGATTGTCAAGAGATACTCCTGCTTTACTAATGGAATCCAGTACAAGCTTGTTGGAGGAATTGCCATGCATGGGAAGATAAAGCAACTAACAAAAGAACTTTAACTTTACTCCAAACTTCATTCTAGCTGTTAAAAAGGTGTGCAAAATGTGAATGATTTCTGGAGCATCAAAACAGCTACATGCATATGAAACCAAATCCTATACTGATATTAAGGTTGTGATGTAAGCATGAGCTAGTATGAGAATATCTAAATAGAAGAGGTAGAAAAAGAAAATAAGATGTAACAAGATGGTTATACACATTCCCTTTGTCTGGCTGCAGTCTTTCTCAAATTATTATACCTCAGAAACCTTAACTATTATTGATAATACTTTTTTTTCTTTCAGAATTCATTTAAACATCACACCACAATATAGGACATAACAACTCAGGTGTTACAGCTAAAAAATGTCATCAGCAGGGCTGTTATCATAATGCTGATACTTATCATCAAAGTGGAATAAAGATTGTATTAGTTAGTATTTAGTGTTATGCAAGCACACTAGTTTTGTGATTAAAGTAGTGTCTTCTAAAGGTTTTGTGCTTTTACCAAGTGACAACTTATTCTTGAAGGCATTTGCAAAGTATAACGTGGTGTGACAGTTATAATCCTGGAATGAAAATGTAAAAGATGCTACACTCCAGGTGGGGAAATGGCCTGTTAAGTGATTTCTCCATTCTTTCTTTTTCTGATTTTTCTCTATAAAGCTCTTTCCTTTGGTCTTAGGATTTCTATAAACCTCACTGATTTTCAAGTGTTGGCATATTAAGAGACTTTTAACAATTCTTTACATTGACTAATTGACCTTCTCTCCAAGTGACTGCTTTAAAAGCAGGGGCTATGTTCATCTAGAATTCAACATGTTGTAGTGTAGAGTTGAGATTTTGTTTAGTCTGTTAACCCAAGAAATGCTACCTAACATAAAGAGCTCTGACAAAAAACCCTCTATTCCTGGCATCTACAGAACTAGATTGTCAGAACTAGGGAACAGGGTTAGAATGAATAAATGCTTTTCTCAGGTCTCCACATGTAAGGTATGAATGATAGCATTCAGTTTATCTCATAGCAACAGTAGTAAGACAAATTAATGTTAACACACAGCTGCGATATTTTAAAGACGAGTCCATAGAAAAGACCATGAGGTAAGGGGATATGGTGCCACTTTGCCATCACAATGAGGTAACAGTAAAGGTGCAGTAAATGTTATAAGGAAAAAATATTTCCTAAATGATTTTTCATTACTGCTTGTCTATTGGGGAAGGTCAGCATGAAAATAAGCAATTTCTATGATAAACTGATTTTGGACAGGTCTGTTGGCTGATCTGTTTCAAGACAACAATAAGATTCACAGAATGCAAGTCCTTCCTGGCAACAGCCTGGTCTCAAAAACCACACCACTGGCAAACTTCTAGGCATAAAGGAGTCACACTGAAATTTTACTCAAAAGAGCCAAAGCAGGAATGAACTCCTATGGAAAATGCATAGAATTAGTAGAGCAAGAACATTCCATATTAAGGTTAACGTGAAACCTTGTTTCCCTGTACAGCTGTGTTGAGCCAGCACATCAATGCAGCCTGTCAAATACTTTGTCAAAACAGGTGATGCTGTTACAGGTCTGATACACATTTCTGCAGGAGTGGCTTTCAAGAACTGTTCTGTTGGAGCCACATCAAACTAAGGTTTTCAAACCTATTAAAGATATTACTTCTCAATGTGGTGAATTAACAAGGTATGGGAGGGATCTAACTTTTTAACCTCAATCATTTTGGTTGCAAAGACATTAGTTAAGAAAATCATAGAAATTATATTTAATGATAGAACACCCCTCTCCTCCTTCCTCCCTCACTTTCCCCTAGTCCTGATCAGAATTAGTTTTGCTCCACCAAGCTTATGAAGTTAGTGCTCATACAGACAGTAGTCCTGGCAAATAGCTTCAGAATTATTACAGAAAGTTTACAAGCCTTGACCATCACTGTTCTGGATCCTTCAGGAGGAGTGGTACCTAATGCCACAACAAAACTTTCTTTCTTGATTTCAGAAGAATGCAGGATCACACCTACTGGGATTAAGGGTTTCCTGCTAATTATACTACATATTATGTAGCATAAAATGAATTAGAGGGACTGTTAATGCTCTGTACAACACTGGTGTCTTTGAATGTGAAATGAACTCAAAATTAAAACTAAAATTTTCAAATCCTAACAGCATTCCAAAATTCTAATGTATTCCTATATACTGCAAACTATGCAACATTTATTCCTTATGTTTGTAATACATACCATATTCTGATACATTCTAAATACAATGAATACATAATATAGCTCATAATGGGAAGTTTTGCTTACCAGATAGGATTCTATCTTGATAAAAACCCCACACTACTATGCATAAAAATCTCTTGTTAAAACACTGTTGGAATAATAATGTACACACACAAAAAAATACCCCTTAGCATAAGTGCTTTTCTTATTACAGCTAATGGCAAACCCTCGTTGATTACAACCGGAGTTCTTTTGAGAGAGCTTTTCTGCTTACTTTTACTGCAGGCCAAATTATACCTCTGTAATCTCTGGAACCCTTAGTATTTTCCATTGCCACATCAACAGCTGCCAGCCTTTTCTCAAGTGCCTGAGTCTCTGCTGATGTCCCCAGCCAGCTCGCTCCATGGGGCCACATCTGAAATATACACATTCTGCTGTTTGAATTGCCATTTCCCTCCCATCTAATGACTAATCTCTGCAGGTATTTATACCAATCGAATGAAAGATGTACAGAACATGGATATTTAGGTGTAAATCTCTGCATACACTCATTTTTGGGATAATAAATCAATTTAATAAAGATCAGTGACAAGCCTGTTTTAGCTAAATCAAGATTAATTACTGAAATGCTAAATAATAATAAACCCACCAGTTGAAACTAGACAATGTTTGTTTTCAAACACGCTTTCTGTTAATTTGATTCCAATCTGTTTTGATTAGGTACCATGTAAGGGCATGGAAGTACAGCAGATGACTCTTTTCCACACATAGATAAACGATGCCATTTGTCATATTTTCTAATTAAAGATGATTAAATTATGGCTCATTATTCTTGCCTTCTATGAGTACGAAGAATGGGATTTTTTAGTTGGTTCACGTGGAGATACTGAATTCCAAAACTCCCTACCTGTCAGAATCAGTTGTTTTCCACAAGCACAGTTTCCCTCCTTTTCATGGTCACTTAGGGAAGACAGCCAAAATATTCTAGTTCATGTAACCAAATGCAGCTATACACAAAATAGCATGTATTTTTGAAATTGTAATGGACCCTGGAGGAAAAAAAAGATAAAATATTTTAAAAATCACTTCCCTTAGTGTGTTTCTAAATTGAAAGGCTTCCAAATAGAAATATACAAAAAAGATTTACACAAGTTTACAGGGAAACTACCATTTGAGATCTCATCCAAACTTCCATCTGATGGCTATAGATGTAGACAGACATCCTGTTTCAGACTGGGGTCTCAGATACCTGCTTTAAAGGAAGATGTAAGAAACTATCTACATGAATGGGAAGTTCTGAAGAAAAAGAAAAGCCTATAATGCTAATTGCTTTCCAGGCTCTGAAAAACCCTTGGCCATGAATTATTTCTCATTCAGTTAGCCCAATCAGAGAAAGGCGCTGATTATGATAAATTCCTCCTGTCTTGATGCAAGTTATTTTCTCCATTTCTGAGCTAAAGTTTGTGTGCTCTATTTATTTGTTATCCTGAGTGAAATAGCCAATATTTTGCTTTTTTTTTGCCAACAATTCAGCTTCTTTCATTTCTCTGAAGACGACAATAAGTTTGTTATTACAATGAAGTGACAAAATGTACAGTCCTTTTTCAGGCACAGGGTATCATTTATAGTGATGCTAGCTGGAGATGCCAAAGGTACCATTAACCAAAGAGGGGGAAAACTCAACAGAACTGCAAAGCAACTAGGAAGATACATTTTTTGTTATTATTATTTAGTCTCTTTTAATAAGATATGTGTTCAGTGAGCCGTGCCAGAACAAATACTATCACCAAACTTCAGCTACATCAGAAAAAATCTATTATCATCACAGTCACAGCTTTACCAATGAAGTCTGCAATAACAATGTACCTTGTACAAAGATTTGGTTTCTTAAGTTGTAACCAGACAAAGAGTTGAAGCTATTATCTGATTGATAAGGTTGCTGACACAAAATATGCAGACAATTATTTCAGCATGTTGATGACTATATTTCTCATATACATTATTTAAGCATGACAGTTGCTCTTTTCTTTTTGATGCCTAGGTGTGATTCTCATGAATATTATTATCAACTATGCGGAGCAGCATATAACCTTTTTGGATTCAGTTTGCAAAGGGTTGGACTCACACTGTTTTGTTATTATTATTTGTTATATATTCTGTACAAATTCATATTCACCTGCCTTGTTTTCTTCACATTCCATTAGGTGCTTCTGCAGAGCCTCAAAAACTGTGCTCGGTTCCCTGCTGTCTCATTGAAATAAGAACAAGAAGCCTTGGGGATACATGAGACAGGAAACCCACTTGTGGAGTTTACTAGCTAGACGAGGATGGCAGTAACGTTAGCACAAACCAAAGTGGACGTGTATGAAACCAGTAGGAGAAGGATTCTGTGGCCAGAACCAAAGTGGGATGAAAGTTTATCTCAAAAGCAGTTTTCATGTCAGAAATATTGCTTTGAGAAGTGGTCAATTAGATAAACACCCCTCAGTTCCTGTCAAAAAAAGCTTAAAGAAGTAAATTACTTCAGGAAACAATGGTCAATGTCTTGTTTCACAGTGGAATGCATATTTTAAATTATTTCATTACATTTGTTGCAGAAGTATTAACCTAAAAATGGTTATACTGGATAAGAGCAATAGCCAGACTCACTCACTCTCACCCATAGGGCAATTAGTGGGGGCTTGTGCAAGAGCACTGCCCAGGCAGGGCCTTCCTTCCCCAGGTATTTCTTGTCTAGAGACAATAGCTTAAAATCTGCTTGATTTGGAGGTGCATGCAGTTCACATTCAACAGTCATTGATGGATTCATGATCCAAAGATCCATCTGTAAAACCAAGTCTGCTCTTCATCCCCATAAATCCTGCAGCAATAAATAGCATAAATGTTACTTTTTTTGCTCTAAAAAAAAAAAATAGTTCTTTTGTTTGCTTGAAAAGTATCTTAGGATGGCTCTTATATCTACACACAGGCAGAATTAAACTGTTAGCTATGAATTACATGAGCTATACACATATATTTCTTTTTTCTTTTATATTGCTTTGCATTTCCCATCCTACACCCTGTAGTTGACTTTTGAGCTGATGTCTTTTTGAACATGAAAGTAAATAATCTCAGATCCTGGCACTCTTTACTCTTGACACTGGAAGATTTCTGCAAATAACACATCTTTTATGGTGTCTTCAGTTTAATATTTCTCCAATTAATGCATGGTTTAAAAAAAAAAAAAAAGAGTACTGCTGAAAGAACTTTTTTGATCACCTTCTCCCTGAATACGAATGCAACCAATATATTCAGTTTTTCAGCAATGGCTTTTATCTCCCCCGGTTGCTCTTTTTATACCTGGATCAACAGTCTGCTCCAAACAGCTCTCTCAAAATCTTCCTAAGTCCTGATGTGATAAAACCAGATTTTGTTACAAGTTTTCATATCTCTAACAGAATAATCCAGTTTTAGTTTAAACTAGCAATATTCATGGTTGCTTGCAAGGGAATAATGTCTACTGGGAAAGATTGTTTTTCAGGTTTTTTTAAAATTCTTAATTACTTCCTTTACATGGCTGTGCAATCATGTTGGCCTTTGAAGGTCATTAAAATAAAATAAAATTCTACTGCAGTGGGTTAGTTTCAAAATTTCTCCTTAAAAGAAATTCTCCTGTATAGAATATATCTGCTAGATCTTGAACTACTATATCTCACTTCAAAATGGCAAGTCACAGCACAGAATGGAATGCCATATCCCACATTATGCTCATCATGCCATTTATGTAAATGTCATAATGTGCTGTGAAACAGTGCATTGTTTTATTTTTAATAAATAAAACATTTCTTTAATGTGATACACGTTGACACCTCTTATCTGATTTATTGGATATTTGCGATAGAAGTCAACACCAAATACAATGAAACCATTTGATACGAGGAAGAAGAAAAACAGATAAGCATTCAGTGCACTAATTAGAGGAGCAGCTATTTTCTGGATATGTCTCTTAGCCTGGAATAATTTTTCTAGGATATTCAAAACAGATGCTCTTTTAATTAGAAGCAGAAAATCTGAGTTTCAGCTAGCAACACCCAAGAGTACGCCTGACTGTATTGGAGATAAAACACAAACTTTACGTAAGTCCTACCACCTTCTGTTATGTAAATGTCTACTTATGAATACATCTGCTAGATAGCATCAGCTCAGTCAGAGTATGTGCCTCTCCCTGTGGCTGCAACAGTCTCCCCTGAACAGAGGAGGGACTACTAATCAATAAAATAGCATGAGCTGCTGTTCTTGAACAACAGTGGTTGAGACCTGCAGCTTTTTAAACAATGGATCCTGGATTCTAGTGCCTGTGCTGTTTATATGCAATTTAGTTAGCTGTTGCTGTCTATGACTATATATAGAAACAGATTTATTACTATGGGTGTGTTACCAAGAGAGAAGATCCAGCCTGATAGGAGGAAAAATATTAATTCCACTCAGTTCAAAAACATCTCCTGTAGCCTCCTTATCCTTCTCTTTTCTTATAGTCACTACAGCAGTAATAGATGCCTGAGAAATACCTAAGCCAGAATAAACCTCAGTAGAGAACCCAAAATGAAATGTGACCTCTCAAAAATTTTAATTTTATGACAACAAAAATACAATGGCACCAAATTGCAAATGACAACTTCACAGACATAAAGAAACCAAACCCATATTATCACCATAGGTCATTCCATGTCTAAATGTGGACAACAAGAATGAGAAGGGAAAAGCACAGTCTTATTTACAAAACTGTCTCTTGAGGTTTGGGCAGCCATTCCAAAAATAATAGCCAGCAAGTCACAGTAAAAAGTATGGCCAGGACCTTAGCTATGTTTGGCCCTACATAAGGTAAAAGTTAAGTATAGCAGTTTTATTCCTTCACAGTGCAGGGTTGTCCATGACAACATAGTTACAACAATTCTTCTGCATTGTTTTGACTGCCTGAAGTTGCATTCTGTTCACCGCATTTCTAAAGGCAGAAATATCCTAATGTTTTAACCTTCCCCTGGTCCAAGTCTCGGTTGGAATCTGCAAGGTAAGTGTTCAAGAGGTACCCTGTTGGTTTAAGATGACACAGTCGATCATGAGACTTAACTAAGCTTAGTCAAGAGCCAGTATCTTAAAAACTGAGAGCCCTAGAATCACTGATGTCTACCAAAGACTGGCTAGCTCTGATAAAAGGGAAAGACAACTTCCTCTTAAGATCTTAGCTACTTTTTAGAATTAGAAGAGAAAAAAGATCTAATGGAATAGGTCTTTAATTGGCTCACCGGTGCTAATGAGACCTGCAGTAATTAGCTTGCTCAATACCTTCTCTCTGGATTTAAATAAAAAAGGTTGGGTGTTCAGGTTGTCCTGCCATATTGAGCATATGTACCATATCCAGACTAGCTTGCAGACCGTGGCCCTAAGCAGACCACAAGATATCTGAACTCAGACTGTAGCTGCTTGTTACTATAGAGAGGACAGTGTGGGAGGCAAGCTGTAGAGTTTTAAATAGGTCTTTAAGACCTAGAAAAAAAGCCTGAGTCAACTGCAGAGAACAGGGAGAGTGAAGGGAAGGAAAACTGATATAGTGAGATGCATAAGCAGATTGGCAAGACGTGTGACAGTTGGTGCTTTCCTTAGAGCTTCAGCTTTCAGAATTAAGGGTCTAAGGAGAGAGATTGATTTAATTTAATATTAGAGTACTTCTAGCTCTTGTCCAGGTCATTTCAACATTAAATTTGTAACAGCCTCTCTGAAATTACGCATTAGTGAAAACAGTGAATCCTTTAGAAAGGGGATAAAAGTTCAGGAGATGTGTCATTTATACAACTTAGCCATTGAGAAATAAAACTATCTTTTCATAAATATGGTCATGTTTTGAGTTTGACTACTTTGACAGAATAACATGGAAGTATCAAGGGAACCAGAAAGGTTGTGGAGAATAGAAAGCTAAATGGTAATAAGATAAGAAAATATGGTGTTTTCCTTCTATTGTAGCTGCCTTGATATGCAATATTTAAAAGCTAGCTTCAAATTGCATAATGTCATCCAAAGAGAATCTAGAAATCACAGTAGTTGGGGCTAGAAGTTGGAAGGTGCACTGTAGATGTGTTCTTCCCAAGGAATGATTTGATCTTTTCTAATGTAAAAATCTTTTTCTTTTAGAATTCGGAGAAATGAGTAGTGAATATATGCATGGTTGCCTGCTGATCACTAAGACAGCTCTAAGAATCCCGAAGCACTCTGTAAATACAAATGCTTTCTGTCACACACAGGAGTTGCAAAACCAGCCTTATAGCTACATTACAGAAGCTAAATGGTGGTCTGGGCACACCATATGACAAGCTCAAGGTCACAAAGGAAAGGAGGAGCAGATCTTGGAATAAACCAGAACAAGCCTATAATTCCTGGTCCCTCTTGGTTGGCATTCTTTCCTATTCCTATGCTCGAGTCTGATGACTGTACAGCACTGTAAATACCAGCCAGTCCTTCAGTACAGAAGGACAGGGTTTGCTTTAATGCTATTTTTAGTAAAGCAGATCCCACTTTTAAATCTGCAACGCCTTCATTTTCAATATCGTGATTATGTTTAATGTTCCATAGGAAGATGAGGGGATTAGTATGAATCAGAAAGCACAATGCAGCGTAGGCAGTACCACGCTGCCTTCTGAAACACCAGCACAGAGCAAGCAGGAGCTTCGGTGAGGGTTTTACACGGGTAAAAGGCATTAGGCAGCTGGACGTGTCAGCTGGGTGCCTCATCAGGCAGCTGGTATGAGTGGAAGGTCAAGAGCACATTTACTGTTTACTGAATTTGTAAATTACTAATTATTCAGCTCACTAAGCAAGGCAGGCTCATTGCCTGCGCGTGATATTCCCCCTCCCATCAAGGCTAAGCGCATATGGAAGAGTAGGAATTCTCAGCTATATTTTGATAGATGGAAGCCATTAAAGTGCCATAATAAAGGGCATAAAGAGCTATAATGGGTAGGTCACTAGTAAGCATAAGCACACTTCCATGTTTGTCAGAGAACAGGTGTAGGAGATAAAGTCCAGCTGAGCACTGAAAACAGCAGTTCTCTGTGTCCGCAGAGAGCTTGGGGGTTGCCTTGTTAACCAGAAGATGGTAAGAGGTGATGTCTGTGTCCATGGGGAGCAGTGGCTTAGGAGGAGTTAAAGAGGGGTCTTCACTCACATTCCACTGTGGGAGACAGAGACAGGAGCCTGACAGACACCATCTCGGAACTGGGGAGATTTCAGAGCTACCGGCCAGCAGAAACTGTGGGAACTACACCACAAGGAAGGAGACCACCAAGAAAGGAAGTAAGGAAATTGTCTGCAACATGAGGGTCAGAAAAAAAATTACATGGTGGGCCTTGAACCAAGAAAAGAGATTTGTTCTTGCTGTCCTGTCTGTCAGCAAGAGAGATAATTTTGGAAATAAGCTATTGGAGAACTTGTAAGAAAGAGACCTGAGATGGAATGGTCATCATGACTTGAAAAATGAACAAACTTTGATGTCTTAGTCCTCTTAGATTGGGGCAGTCAAAGATGGCTGACATAAGGCTGCTTGTGGTACCTTCAACTGAATAAACCCAAAAGAAAAGAAAGGAATCTTCAACTGAATAGACCCAAACCAAAGGAAAACTTGGGGAAAGCATATCTAGTTCTTAGCTTGAAGTCACTTACGTTAGCTAAGTGGCCAAATAGGCATGCCTTCCCCTCCAAAAGTGTATCCTTGTACAGAGAAATATCTGCCACAAGAAGAATCAAAATGTGATACTTCTGGAGTGAATAGGTTAAAACCTCCCCTACCCAGTCTTTGGTTGCTGCAATACCTACCAAGACACTTTATGAAAAGGGAAAAAAGATAAACCATTGCCTGTATTTGACTGCTCAGACATGATTAGGAGTGAAAATGAACAAGTTACCAGATCTTCCCAGACTAAGGACAAGGAGGGTCATACAGAAAGCTCAAGAATAGAGGAATTATAGCTAAAGTCAATGGAAATAAGGATCAAGTATAGCAGATTAATGAGACTGTGATTTCCAGATTAGAAAAACAGAAGCAAATACTCTAGATGGGAGGATGGACTTGAAAACAAACAAAATTTAAAAACCCTAAAATGCTTAATTTGGTATAAAGAAACAAGGCAGCAATGCAGATCAGTCATTAAATCCAACACAAAGACTATGAATAAACTGTACTACACCAAGACAGTTCCAAGTATGCCACTCAATGTATACGTATCCCTAGAAGCCAGGCTTTATAGGCAGTGGGAAGCAGGGGAAGTGAAGTAATGAATTGGTGACAGGAAAGTGAAGAGTATTCTGCTAGATATGGCAAAAAGAGATGGGTTTTGTGACGGCAACTTTTATTTTTTGATTCTGGCTCAGATAGTTCTGCATCAGAAAAGAAATATACACCTGAGATGAGGTGACTTTGAAATGACAACACTAAGTAGCTTTCTCTTTTTTTTTATTTTCCTTATATTTAGAGTTGGACTACTTTAGTAGAGACTTCCATGGAGACAGTTCAAGACTTTTTCATTCACAGTTTGATTTCCAGACCCTGCATTATCCTAAAATGCATGAAATTGCATCTGACATTTTGAAAGATCTGTTTCAAAAGTAAGAGGCACTATTGGCTTCTCAAAGCATTTCATGCAGCTCAATTCTTAGTGGACAGATCCTTTCACCAGGGTGCTGCCAAAGCATATCTCAAATCTTGCAACAAATAGAAAATACATATACATATACTGTTTTAGATTACACATGAAGCTGTTCCTCTAAGCCTTCTCAATATAATTTATGATACTAATGTGTATCTCAAGGTTTTTGTAGGTGCTGTTACAAGTTATCATCCCATGTCAATACCTGGTTTCCTACCATGGCACTGTGGTAGGTAACCCTGGTGAGGTTTGAACAGTGCTGCTTGTAAGGACATTTGAAAAACTCCATCAGTCATGATGACATGCTGAGTAGTACATACACAGTACCTGCAAACTGTTGTTCATAATCAGTGTTAGGATACTCACAGGGTTGCTGCACACAGGTCAGCAGGGCATTAACTCAGGATGGGAGCTGACTCTGAGTGACTTGGAGGAAGAGGAGGGAGGCAGTGGCTCACATTCTATCTAATTAGAGAAAAGCTTTATTTTAACTACTACTTTAAAAGTTGTCAGGTTATAAAAGAAATAACATTGCCAAAAAATGACTAAAGAGAACTATGGGACAAATTAAACTGGCAGAACTACTGTGTAATATAATGCAAAACAGCATCATAAGAGGCAGAAAGGCAGGCAACTATTTCCTATGTGCAAATATGTCTAGAAACTGCTTCTCCCTTCTTTTCATCTTCTCCCAATCAGAAAAGGGCTAGGGAAAAATCTAGACAGAGATGAACACCACAGTTACTAGGCAGTTTCCATATACCCCCTGAGTTTGAGCAGTGACTTGACTCCCTTGTGCACGTCACCTTTTTTCCTTATTGAAATATATTTCATCTCAGTTCATTTTTTGGGCTTAACAGAACAACCAAGAAGTGACACTTAAAAGTGAAAAGCAGATTTAGATATCCCCAAGCTGTTGAATAATGTGATTGTGGATCTTCAGTTGTTGGAAGGAGCAGCAAAATGTGATGTATTAAGTTGCAATGATTTTAGCACATCTTTTCAGCAAATTATACATGTGCTATAGTTTTCATCTGCTTTCTACAGAGGAAGATCAGTTCACTTCCATCACAGACTGGAAGTTTCTTTTGGAAAAGAATGGGCAATTCTTTTTGGTGAGCTTCAGAGTTTGTGTGAACTGCCGGTGACCCCCTTGGCTGTTCTGTCAGAGCCTCTGCGGCATTGCCTCTGTGCCTCACCCATCCCCACGCTGAGCTTCCAAAGGTCTCAGAAATCAACCGCAAAATAATTACTGCAGTGCTTGGCTCCAGCTCTAACTGGGAAAGTGCTAAGTCATCAGCTCTACAAGACATAAATTATCTGTTTTGGTCAGTCTCGATGCAAAAGTATAAAAGCCACAGCTTCTTGAAAGCACATCCAGGCATATCTTAAGTCCAGTCCAAACAAAATAAAAACACATGATGGAAATGTGTAATGCTTTCTCCAGTGGTTTGTGGTGCCTTTAGCACAATGGGGCAGATAAGGATGGCTTTGAGACTGAGCAGTGCTCATGGCATCCTGGGTATGTTGGTTATGGCCTAAACCTGATCTGAAAAGCAAAAAAGACTTTTACAGTGGAACTTTTCCATATTCTTAAAATAAAATAATCTTGAACATTTCCCTCTCCAGAGTTCCTTTCTTTATGCCTGACTGCAAGGTAAAAGTAACATCTAGACAGTAATACTGGTCCCAGAGATAAATGTACTAGAAAAAATATTTTGGTTATGAATTGCTCATGAACATTTTCTGATTTTAACACTAACTAATATTCTCTAAGTAATTTCTGCAATAAGTTTTTGGCCTAAAGACTGAGCAATTTAATTTTTTTTAAACCCTAGCCTTGCAAACCACTTAATAAATAGCTCATGTGAGCTGTTTCCATTACTTTGAGTGAAACCAGGCTCCTTTTGCAAATAGTTGTGTCTTAGAGTTCAACATTTGCCTTCTTTAAATACTTCTATTTGTTTAAGATTAGCTGTTTCACAAACATTCTTCAAACCTCTTTGCTAAAATACTGTTGAGAATACTGCTCATAGATAAAATTCTCCATTTTCTTAAAACAGAGACAAAATGTACTTTCAGTTACTTGTTGAACTGCGTTAACAGGATATTAATCAAACAATTTAAGGAAAATTTATCCAGTTACTGTGCAGAAGCCAGTACTATTGCATTTAAGTACCTCGCAATCTTATCCAGAAAATGATTCCATGCAGAAAGGATGTATCAATACTCCTATTTTATAGCCTAAGGGCAAAGCCTAGAGAGGCTAAACGACCTTCTAGGGATCACCCAGAACTTTCAACACAAAGGAAAACATAAACAGAGGCTCCACTGGAATACCTTTCCTTTCCTGAAGAAAAAGGAAAACTATTTTACTGAGTGATCCTTTCCAACCAGCACTGCTCAGTCACAGAGCACTGATGCTTGTCGGATTCTTTCAGGAATATTCCAGGCACGAGTCTTTGTTTTAGTCTCTCTGACACTTTGTCTAGTTTCTGAATCCCAGTGGTACTGAGGTAGGATGTATTTTGGCACATACACCGTGAAAAGTCCCAAACTATTGTGAAAGATTTATAGATAACTTTCTGTAAAAAATGCAAGAGACTTTACAAGTATCCCATTTACTTCTAACTTAGAAGTTAAAAAAATCACAAATGCTTTAGTTAGCTAAATATTTATAATAGCTTGTCTTTATGTATGCAAGGCATAATGCCTTCCAAGTGCTTTAACAAGCTAGAAATAGAGAAACATTGAAAGCTGAAAGAGCCATATTTGGGGTGAAAAATGGAAATTGTTTAAAAACACCACATTCAGTTAGAAGAGAAATGACACATTTTAATGTATGGGCTATTTTAAGTCAAGCAGGCGGTAAGGATTATAGCTAGAATTTGGCCAGAATATCAGGCCAGGATATCATACTTGCAGAAGAAAGCAGCTGTCAGTAATAAAAGTAAATAAGCAATAGGAGCCCTCCGAAGTAAGAGACATCTGCACCCATGGCCAGACTGGAGGCTGAGCTCAGGCATGACCTGGGTACAGCAATTTTGGTGCTTCTTCCTGCAATGCCCTGGGTTTCCTGGTGAGGAAGCATCCCCTGAAATAAACATCTACTGTCCAAAACTACCCAGAAGATGCCCAAGGCATATAATCTAATTGTGCTCATTTGTCTCAGGAAGTTCTTGGAACATGGATGCCCTTCCTTCACTGTAGGTTTTCCCTCACTCAAGTGGCAATGCTCACTTTTCTACCACTTGGATTTCTTCCCTGAGCACTGCAGCGCTTTGGCATCAGCCAGAACAACAGCAATGTCAACAGGTGAGAGCTGTGGGCACCTTCCAGCACACTCCTACAGCTTCTGCAGACATAAAACATCTTTGTGAGAAGTTCATGATGCTGGCAGATGCAGCCAAAAGATGTGTATTCTAGTGATGCTATGAGCTGTCAATATTGCCACCTGACAGCAGTTGGCAGTAAAGCTTATTGCTGCAGGCCTGACCTCAGCCCTCACTGCTTTGAGTACTCCAAAAATCAACTCCCACATCACTAAATGCTATTTTCTTTACTGGGGAAGACTGAATGGGGATACTTTTGCTCTGCAACCAATACATTTATCTGTACAGTCAAAACTTCGGGCAGAGAGACTCAATTAATCGCCTGAAGTGCTTGAAAATTTGTACTAAATACATTTATATTAATTTCATTAGTCAATTTTCTACAACTTATCTATTTATGTATTATGTGTGTCTGAAAAACGCAAAGTTTTACTCCCTATAAATCAGAAATTGCACTGTGGCACTTGTTTTTTCTCTGGTTTTAAAGTCTGTTTGCCAGAGGCTGTGTACTTGTTTGCTGAAATTTTGTAACAGACAGGCTGGTAGTAAGGCATTTTCACAAGCAATGAAAATGCATTTGACCATTCTTATGGGATCCCAAAGAACTCAAACCAGAAAGGCAGGGCAGGGAGGAGAGCAGGGAGAACCACTGCTTCTCTTACGTCACTTCACTGTTGAGACTCAACTGGATGCTTTTCTGTGACCGACATATAGCACTCTGTATTTTTGGGTCTCAATTGCTGTTTCAGCAGCTCCAGGCTACCTGCTTTCACCAGACAGACATGCTGTCTAAAAGTTGTTACATTAACATTTTCTTCCATGTATAGCAGTTCTGGAAATTTTCCTATCTGGGCTGCACAGAGGCCATGAATGAGATCACCACCTCTTTCCACAAGGTGTCATACAAACTTATGGACCAAAAGCTACAGCCTGTAGTCAACAAAACTGGCAAGTGGTGTTATTCCTCACCCAAGTGAGACAGAGAATGCTATTTCTTTGGGGGTGGGTCCACATAATCTAGATGGCCCAGGAAGAAAATGCACTGAAGAAGATATATATAATCTGGGGCAAAATTTCTCAAGCTGGGGTAGATTTATGCCTGTTCAAGGATATTATAGCTGTGATATTTTTTCCTTTCCATTCAACTCTGCTGAGATTTTCATGGGATAGCTAATGCCAAATGGGGCTGACTCACCTAGGACAATAAAAGGAAGTCTCCATTTCCCAGAAAGGGGAGACAATTTTCTGAGTCCCCACCTAGTATATTATCATACCTTCCTTCCTTATTTCTGCATCTTCCAACACCACAGTACATTGAATGCAACCTTGGCTTTGAATACCTTTTGCTAATCATGATACATATCAAGGGCTTTGAAAAGTATAGAAAACCAGTAACTGAGGTAACTGTTTCAAAACCACATGGCTGACAGGAGACTCTCCCATTATATAAATATGACATATATGTACAGCTATGAGTGAGCATTTCTTTGTAAGCACACACCTGACATATCCCTTGTGATCTTCATCCTAAACTAGCGTAGCTTCAGATGCATTTATTCATTTAAGCCTCAGTATATGCACTGAATCTCACTTAGTTAAAACAGAAAGGCAGCTACTATGCCAAAGGGAGATGTTCTGAACTGCTCTCAGCTGGGAGTCTCATTTTCTGCAGCTTACAGAAAGGCTTCTGGAAAGCTGCACATTAACGCAAAACACAAATGGTAACTGCACAGGGTACAAAGAGGCTGTTCTCACAAATGTCTCATCAATAAACATCATAAAAGACTTGCGTCAAGAAATAGTACTCCATCCACCAGTATACGCAAACCATAGTAAATAATGAAAACATAAATAGGAGAGCAATAAGGAAGGCAGGCAGGGAGTACAAATGATAGCGCTGAAACACAAATAAAGCAGCAAGGTTACTGGTGAAAACAGAGGATATTTTTTATATAGGAAATTGTGCATATCTTTCTGCTACCACAGAGATTAGTAATGGGGTGAAGAGTAAAGTGATTGGATTCATTCTTTTGTCAAGATGCTGGAGTTTAGAGAACCGAGTCCTTTGAGTTTGCAAAGGGTCACCTGGGAAAAATAAATTGAATTTATTTTTAATTGAAGCACTTGCAATGTGAATCAGAATTCAAGGACCTTTTCTTTCTGCAGTGTAACTCACTTCAAAATGCCTCTGTTCTTGAATGAGTGTATCAACACAGTCCATTTTGGTTTGTGCAAATTCACCTGACTAGATTAACTGTCTGAAGCACCTCCACACAGACAGACAGTAAATAAGGAAAAGAGATGCACCATAGACAAAGAAAAGAATAAGATGGGAGTACAAAGCTCATTTTATCTTGTGCTGCAGGCAAAGCTTGCTTCTAAAGGTGTCAGGTGAGTAAAAATGCAGTCCTTAATTCATCCAACAAATGTACAAACCACATCTGCACAGAAAATGAATAAGCTAGCATTCACACAAGAAGAGTATTAAGAAACTAAGGTAAAGATAAAAATTGGATCTATTTTTTCTTGAGTTCTTAAAGGACAGGCATTTTCTTTAATTAGAAGCAAGCATCCACATAACAAGTGCAACCTTGTCACTTCTAATAGCTGAAGCATAAGCATAAGCATAATCAGTCGTGGTGGAAATTCCAGATTGCATGCTCTCATCTCTTGACCTTGTTTCTCTCTATCTGTAATTAATACCTTTGTATTAGGGGGGCAATGACTTTGTAAGGAATGTCAATAAATACACACAGTCTAACATCTTCCATATTGTCACAATTGCCACAGACCACGTTTGTGTTTAAGGCTGCTGCACCCCGGCAGCTGTGCAGCCAGAGCTGCTCTTTCTGGACAGAAAGGACTGACCACAGGAGTTCAGTGAGCACACACCATTTGCAGGCACAGTGAGGAGAGCACGGGAGAGCTGCCCTGCATCATGCAGCTCCTGGTCATGGACTCGCTTCTGTGACTAATGAAAGGGGTGGGATGTTGCTACATAGTACCTGTTGGAAATGAAGGCTGTAATTTCAATGCATTTCATGCTAACTGGAGCAACCAAATGGCTGCACAGCAAAGACCAATCTCCTAGTACCAGATGGTGGTATATCTGAACAAACTCCATTAACAAACTAAGCACTCGTGGGCCAGACCTTTCTCCTTCACTTTGCTCCCTTCAGTCTGCAAGTTTCCCAAAAAGAAAAAGTAAGCAGTCACAAAAAAAAAAAAAAAAGAAAAAAAAGAAAAAAAAAAAAAAAAAAAAAAAAAAAAGAAAAAAAAAAAGAAAAAAAGTAAAATGTTTACATCTTGTTGGAGAAGGGGATTTATGTCTGTCTCTGCCCTTCATCAGGTTAAAACTAACTGATGACTCCTCCAGCTTTGGCTGGAGGCCATGGCAACATCAATTATGTGGGACTGCCCAGCTTTATACTTGAAGAAACTCATCTCTACCTCCAAAAAACCCCACAAACGTAGAACAAACCAAAACCCAACACAAAAACCTCCACAAATGCAACACCAAACACATAAAGAAAAGAACCCCCAACAAACCCACAAACCAAAGAGCACCAAATTTATCTTTCATCTGTCTCTTTGTATTTAAAAAAAAAAATGTTTGTGCCCTTACCCTCCCATTCCTAAACATCAACAACGGGCAGCAACAAGTTTTGCCTTTAAGCTGTGGAAGAAACTCTATTGCCTGCAATGGCACTAGAGCAAGAGCTCAAAGTCTATTCTGGAAGACCAGAAGAAATACGAACAGAATGATGTGAGGAGTAAACTCAGAGAAATGCTGATTGTGAGATACTAAAATGTTATTTCCTGGAGCAATTATTTGCCTCAGTGAGTGCACAGAAATCAGCCACACTTAAGGTACTACGACACTTCACACAGCATTGTGCAACAGTTCTCCAGTTAAGCTACATCCTTCTCCTCTTTATGGCATCATTTAGAGTATTTTATTAGCCATATTTTAACATCCCCCTCTTGATTTCTTAAAAATTGGTCTCTATTTGCCTCTCAGCTTTCTATCTGTGAAACAGGATACAACTTCCTATCTGTAAGGCATCTGTAAAAAAATATTAAGCTGCATGAAAAGGACTCTATAATCTTCTGGGATAAAACACAGACCCTTTCAAGAATCAAAAAACTCAAAAGAAAAAAACCTGCCCGTGCAATCCCATCTGGTGCTCTACCTCTCACAGATCACTTCACTGTTGAAAAGCTTGTTTTAATTATTTTCCTGTTTGAAGTAACAGCTTTCTGCCCCATTCCCTCTCTGTAATGCTAGACTTTGTACAAATACAAACAGGTAAGGCACCCATAAAATCCAGGTAATTAAAACAGTTTTACAGCACAGTCATAGTATCAAAGCAAATGAAAAAATAAGAGTGTAGCAAACAGGGGTTCTGGGGCCTCCAGCAGGGTGAAGAGAGAAGCAAGACACAGCCAGTGTCTCAGTCCCTTCAAAAACAGCAACCCAAAATGTACAGAGCAAGCACACAGCAGGCAGAGCTGGAGTGCAGCCACACTCTACTCGCACCAGGGCAAGACTGTTGCTTGTGCCCTTTGATGGCAGAGGTTAGCACTGCCAACAGGGCACAGATCACTTCAAAACCTGTACACAGAGGTGTCTGTAACTTGAATAAAGAAATTTAGAAGAGAAAGGTCATGGTCCAATGCATGGATCGCAAAAGGAAAGGACATGTAGCAACTTCTCAGGAGGCACTGGGATAATCTGCATACGCTGCATACAAGACAGCAACACATGGCAGAGGAGCTTGTTGACAACTTAATGATTGTATTACTTACTCCAGTGCCTAAACAAAAGAAAGATGCAACTCAGTAGTTTTATTAAGTAACAGGAAGTTCTGTAAGTCTAACTTTGGAGGCTAGTATCTAAAAACGTGCATCTTGTTAGTGGGAAATATGCTATTACCTTTGAATTCTGGATCTTTTAAAGCTCAAAGTTAATATAACTAGACAGTGGTATTTTGTACACTTGTGTCTTAGAGGGCTTCCTCCACCAATTTGTATGAATATACCTTAAAGGACTGAAGAGAGCTCTGAATATGTCATAAAAGGAAAATGCAACTCAAGGTGTATGTATGTTTCCATAACGAGAAAAGCACTGCTTCTGTGAAGGCTTATACAACAGTGACTTCTGCTGTGAAAACCTTGTCAAACCAGCATATCAGTTATTAAGGTTAAAATTTCCTGGTACTGCTCTTATTACTCAAAATACTGAATATGCTTAAAATAGAACTTAACAATATGCTTCTGACAGGATACTTGAAACATGAGAGGCCTCAGTTCCTGTTCTTGCTCCTATAGCAAGGGATAAGGTGTCTCTATTTTAGTGGGACAAGGATGGAGGCATAAAAATCAAACTGTTCACTAGTCCCAAAAGAAAACCAAAACTTTTTCATTATCATGAAATTGTGGACACAATTTTGAACACAGGTGGATTCAAAAGAGTTTACAGGACTTGCATCTGACATCTTGATCTGATGCCATTGCATCTTACCTGAGTTAAAAGTAGAGGCAATTTTGGTGAACCTCTGTTATGTCTGCATCCTAGGGACACTTAAAAGATTTTCCTTCCAAGGAAGAGTGCAACAACACCTTGGACAACTTTTGCCTCTAAGAAAAAAAACAGAACATAATAAACTAACAAGGCTTTGGAGGTTTGAGAAAGTAATTGTTTTTTTATTTTCTAAAAAATTGAGTGGTTTCAACTAAGAGCTTTACTTAAAATAAAAGAGCCCATGAATCCTCACAAATTTTAATACAGGGCTATCTTCTGGAAAAACAATTACTAATGAAGAAAAACCATCTGTTCCCCATAAATTAGAACTGGTTAAATGTTCACTGGAAAATATTTGACTAAACAAAAGAACTCTCTGCACCCCTCTATGTTTAAAGCCAATTTTCTTGCTTGTGTATTCACGAATAGGTGGAAAATAGCTCTGTGCACAGGCTATACGCATTAAGTTAGTCAGCATAAACTGTCACAAAGGCTTTCCATTTTAAGTCATACCTTTTATAAGTAGGACTTGACACTAAGCCAGTCAGCCTGATGCTCTCTCATGCTTTTTGCATACTTTAGAGACTAGATTATTATTGTCTGGTCTCAACAAAAGGTCTGTAGCCATACATGGCTTAGTATGCCTTCATCAATTTAGAGTGATTCTTACAAAATAGCCCATAATAGGTGTCTGAATTTAATGCACTAGAAATGTTGAATTTACAGATAAGAAATATCCTATACTTTTCAATCTCTTCAGAACCACCACTATTTGAATTCCCTCTGATGGTGCATTACAGACTGCAGCACACATCAGTTTAAGAATCAGTTACTTTGTTTTTTCATGCCATGCATGGAAGCTGTTGATTTACATCATCACTAGGGCTGCAAGTTCTCACCATTGATTCTGCCCATACTTTCTGTTTATGGAAGAAATGATCATAGAATACACATTATTTTGATTTTCATAAACCTATAGTGGTTTGTTTTCTTTTTTTGTTATTGAAGTGCTTTATGATTTACAAAAAAACCAAGAGAAGAATTTACTGCCAGACTTGTGACCTTGAGGAGGACAGTTTGAAACTCTGCTCCTAATCTTGCAAGAAAAACAATCAGTGCTATATACAGCATAAAATGACTGTAAATGAGATGTTCTAACTATAAAAATAAATAGAGTGTCAGAGATGTTTGATATATGAGTTTGCATCAAGGGAGCATTTCTCAAATTTTAAAAGAATAATTTGATAAATGCAGGTCATCTTCCATGTATTACCAAAGAAATAATTTTTAGTGCTTTTTTTTCATCTGTTGTAGCTTTTGTACTGACTGTATTAGCATACTGGGAATGGAAAGATTTATTCTCTCTCACATGCCAGAAATAATTTTTTTTCCTCTAATCATTACATTCTGTACTACACACAGTAAAAACTCCCAAACACAACTTTTAATGGTGAGTAATTATATAGTCTAACTCCTGTTTTCAGCAGCTGGCTTGAGATGTCTTTTAAAGGGTCCTTTCTTTTTCAGAAATTAATCAATATTTTCATGAAAATTGTGAGTGCCAAGATGAAACAGAATAACAGCTTTCCTTTTGATGAAACTTAACGCCTTATTTCAATGTTTATTAAATGAAGTATCCCCCTCCAGTGCTTTTACATTTTCCAAATATAGCTTTCAGGCTAATAACACCTTTTTAAGGCAGGTATATTAAAAATCAAAAGGCTAAATAACTTTGGGAGCATTGCAATTTTGGGTTTTTATGTGACCCATCAGCTTAATTCTAAACAATTTTGCCATTTTTCTAATTCATGTTGACTAACAAACCATGTATTGCTCATTTACTTATCTGTGGTACCACTGCTTTTCAGGACACATCCTTGTGGGTGTAGTACCTGAAGAATTAGACTTTTAAAAATACAAAACAAAACAAGAGAACAAAAGAGCACACTCACGAAACACAGGAATATATATATACACTGAAAGGAAAATCCCACATTGGATAGGTTAGTTGACCTAACTTTTTCTTTGCCCCCACTGAGGAATAGGACACTTCAGTTTGGAGTGACTATAGAACCACAACTTCTCACCATCAAGCTGGATGACTCAATGGGTTATGATGGAACAAACCTTTATTTGAATCAAAAACTACGTCCCATAAATAGCAGGGGATCGCAAAAAGTCATAAAGCTCAAATCATTGAAATAGTTGAGGATTACATCTAATAAAACAAAAGCTGAAAGTCCTCTGAATAATGAAGTACATACACTGCAGCAGAGAAGTTAAAACAGTATTTTTAAAGGAACAAGTATTAAGGTGCCACAAATGCTTTTGGTCTGGACACCAGATTTTTAAAAATAAGGGAGTTAGATGTTGAAAGTCTCATTATGAGAGCGCTGAGGACAAGAAAAAAAATTACTTTTCAACTCTGTCTTAATTGTTTCAAGAAAGGATTCTGTTTCTGAGTAGCTCCTGCTGCAAATAAAAGAACTGAAAAGGGCCCATGACTTGCAACATTAAACACTGGTTTGTTACTATTCATGTTCTTTCACCATATTGTGTATTACAGACTGCCTACATCTTCAAATGGCTGATAGTATTGAGAGTGTAAAATAAAAACTAGGGTTTAGGGCAAGAGTAGGCTGGAAAAAAATCAGGGAAATATGGCTACTTCTATCAAGTTCCAGAATTTCGGAACTCTTTATAAACTGGCTTCTCGTAACTTCAGTAATGTCCTGAGTTACAGCAAAACAGGTTAAAATTAGAATAATAATAGTTTATTTCTAGTGAAGGTCAGGCACCATTTGAGGATCTTAGTAATCTGCGGCAAGTCAATTCAGCTATACCTCTGCACACCTTACCAGTGCTGCGTTATCACAGAATCACAACAGAGCAGAGGGAAATGCAAATTAATTCAAAGATTGAAGCCTCTGTAAGTGAGCAGAGGTCATAAAATCTTAAGGCAGGTATGTGAACTTTCTCAAGTCATCTTCTGTTGCTTACCGAGTAGGTTCTTTTACAAATGTACTGCTGACACTGCTGGAAACATAGTAAGGCATCGCTTTCAGAAACTGCAGACATGGAAACCTTTCTAAAACATTCTCTGATATTGCAGGCTGCTGAATGCTGGAGTTGATCAACCACTGCTGTTCACGAGATCATCAACAGTGAGTAAAACAAGTGTCTAAAATCAAATCAGTAATTAACACACAACTGCATAGTACGCTTTATGAAACAGACTTTACATAATGCCCCCAAATACTTTAGCATTAGATAACAGGGCGAGGAAGGGAGAGATTAAGTTGCATCAGCAATGGAAAAAAATATCTTTGAGAGTTTAGACGTGCAAGTGAAGCATGAAGCAAGGAAATGGGGCAAACAGGAAGGTTGCACTCGATGGGAGACACGCCTTGAAAGAAGATTTATCTACTAATGATAATGAGATTATAAAGCAAAGGGAAACTAAAGCTGCAGATAACAGTAAAAGAAGGGGAAAGTTTGTGATTGTATCCCCAATATAGTTCTCACACTAACTAGAACCTCACTTCTATTCTGAGAAAAATTTCATGAAGCGCTTGCCAAAACTAGGCCTGTGTATGGTTACATAGCAGAGAATGGACAACTGAAAGGAAAAACACAGCAGCAACTGCTGATCAGAAATCCCACTTCAGCTCTGGAAGGCAGAGAACTGCCCTATGGAGCCAGGACTGTAAGCATCTCACTAAGGTTAACTCATGCAAAGACTGAAGCATTACAAGGTATCCCATGGAGGAGCACAGCTGTGGCCTGAAGCCAGGGCAGGCTTCCTTACTCCACACTGCCAGGAGACAGCTCTGATCACATCCTGTGCAGGACGACAGAGCAGTGTCAGCATCACTTAGGAATTCAAGTGTCTCTGGAAGCTCAAATCTTGCAGCCCTGAAAGAAACTCTGCCATGTAAGGCCAGGAGGAGGGAGGATATCCAATTCATTTTTACAACTTCGCTTGAATTATTTTGTAGCCGTAAAATGGTCACTCTGGCACAAAGTATGTGGTACCACCCTGAAAAATGAGTTCTAAATAATTAAACTGAAAATCAGTCAGAGCAGGTCCCAACAGATCACACTATAATTGCAGCTATTAACCACACATTTTTTATGACAGTGTAAGTCAGGGTATAAAAGTATGATAATTCATTTGAATTCTAGAAATACATTTGCAGTCAGAAGCTCTGAAAAGCCACACAGTTCAGCCAACCCCAGATATAAGTGATACATATTTGCCACCATGGGATCAACCTTACCGTTTGCTGAGGATATGCAGCTTCTATCACCTTCCTGGAATTCAGCTCCATGTGTTTGGTTCCTTCAGTAATTGCACTTACTCATCTTTGCATCACAAACCTACTTGTTACTATAATGCTGCAAGCAATTGCTGGTACTCTCAAATTGTATCTTCACAGCAGAGAACAATTTTCTACCTCTTACCTTAGGTTCTTTTGACTGACTTCACTGGAATTACCCTCTCAAAATGCTATAACTAACAGTTATTTTCATCACAGAACTATAAGACAATCACATTTAGTCTTCTTACACGTATCTGGACAAAAAAAAAATGCATTTTCAGCCTTTTATTGCTTACACTAGCCAAACAGACAAGTTTGAAACCTAATACCTTACGTTTATCACAGGTGGCCCACAAATACCATCTTAATTTGCTTAAAAAACCCAATAACTTGAGCATCGAAATGCTAAGCTAAAATGCTAAGCATCTGTGGACCAAGCAGATTTGGCAAATGAAGGAATTAAGATGATTTTAATTGATTGGTGTAATTGCTAATGAGATAAGATGAGTCTGCAGGAAAAGGAGGTCCAAGAGTTGCAAAAAAACCAGTCACTTACTCTGGAGATCAAAGTCACCATCTTCAGAAAGCTGATCATTCCCTGCCTTTGCAGGAAGGGCATAGGGAATATTACATAAGGAGCATCATTCACATTTGGACTGAAAAAAACTTCAAAAGAAAAGAAACTCATTGCAAATACAAGTGTGATTTTATCAACAGACAGATATTTTTTCAAGCTATTGAAAGAATTTAACGTTTTGACAGACTTGTTTCTAATTTTGGAGAAATATGCAGTATGTATGTGAATTAAGAGTAAACTATCTTTGTTTTAAGAAATTTTAATGTATCTTCAGGAAGATAGGAAGGACATGAAATCATAAGAAAGCCAAACTGGACACTGTAAGTGTAGTTTGGTGGGAAGGGGGTTGTTTTATGCATTGGGTATGGAGGGGGGAGTGTTGTTCCAGTTTGGGTTGTTTTTCTTAACTAGCAGTAGTAATATTCTAGCTCTTGGACACTCTTTATAGTGTGAACCAGTGAAGGAAAAGGGTCATAAAATCAAGATTCCATATCTTTGAAAGCTTCCACAGCCATTGGTGCTATTTTCTTCAATATGACAGACATAGAAAATATCCCAGTGAACACATTTAGCATATAATGTACTGTTACACAGCAGTGACAGATAATTCACCATCATATTAAATGACTAGGTTACATAGTACAAAGATTTTTGTGATTTGCTTCTTAAAACAATGATTAGATCTCTGCCATTTCCCCATTAACAGGTGCATTCTATAAAGGAAAAATAATTAAAACTGCTTAATTAAATGAGATCTAATGAAATCAGAAAAACTTTATTACATCTCTCCTCACTGTTTTTCAAATGAGTTAAGTAATAAGATGAAATAAATATTAAAAAAAAAAATGAAATATTTTCCATACTAGAAGTCTATATAACTTCCAAAACTGAAAATGTTTTGAATTTCTTTAGTTACAATATGCTGTCTATGCACAATTTGCTTCAAGAAAAGGCTCCATGTAGACAACTTTTAAATATAAAGTTACAGCATTTATCTAAAATCACAAATAATGTAAAAAACCCCCCACTCTTAGGAAAGTTTATAAGGAATTGTTTGTTAAAACAGAGTTGAACAATCCCAAGTTAAGCTAGTATGTTCACACCTATCACTTGATCACTGATCCTCTGTTCATCTGGTTTTTGGATTCATGCTTGCATCACTTGTGTTGTGCTAGCAAAAGCATCTCTTGGTATTCAAAGAGAGAAAAAAGGCAAATTAAATAGGTAAAAAGTTTGCTATCAAATATTATCAAAAATTTACTTTTGCAGTGAAGAACATCAAGACATTTTCTAAGCAAAATGACATAGATGGAATGTTGGAAAAAATAACTTCTAAAACAACCAAATGAATAAGAAACACTCATGGACAAAGCAGCCCAAGAAAACTTACAGGAAGAGGCCAAGCACCTTTTTTATGCTGTTCAGTTTCTACTGCAGTTCTGGAACCTTTATTAGTTGTTACACAATACCTAAGTCTGCTTTGCTGGGTATCTGTATTTTTCACAGTAGTCTCTTGAGTTTCCAAGCCAGTGCACATTTTTCCAATGTCAGTCTATTTTAATAGAAACTGTCCATTGTGAAATGGAGGCAAAGAATTGTAGAAATTACATGGAGCCTTAGACACAAGTCTAGAAAAGATTACAAGATTTTACTTTAACCACAAATACATCCCTCTCAGATTGAGCTGGGAAAGCTGTTCAAGACTGCTTAAGGCAATGCTTGCATTCGCTAAAAAGGATCATGATATGGCCTCCAAATTTGTCAGGCACTGAAAAAGAACCCTTGTCTGAGGTGGAGAAGTTGGCAGCTGTCAGAGTGTAATTCTGATCTGGCAAACACTTGCCCTGCAATTCAGGTCAATGTGAACAGAATGCAGAAGTTTGTAAGCAAGTAGATATTTGTCAGCATATTAACAACAGATCATACATACAGGCTGAAGTATCTTCAGCCACTTTATGTCAGTTTAGCTATGGAGAAATAAATTTAAAAGATGCTGATTTCTAGTTAACTGTTTACCTGCAGCCATCCATTCTAAATGGTGGCTTACAAGCATAAGGGCTGAATTCTCAACTTTGTGTTTCTAGCTTTATCATTTAGAACTATTTTAAAATACCCATATAACTACATTCTTTATTTAAAACATCTGGACAAAGCTACTTGTCCCAGAATAAGGGCCAAATCTAGCTCCAGTATGCAGTAATATAAAAGAAAATGGTATAGCAGGAAACTCCTGATGTGAGCTGAAGGAATCTTTGTAGTGTTCAATCATGACTTCAGTTCTGCTTCCTTGTGAAGTAGAAGATATGCAATGTATGGCTGTTACTGACCTGCCAAAACGTACCTATTCTCATTTCCTTCATCCTCTCTTAGAAGATGTTACCACAGTGGTTTTTTTCAAGAAAAAGAGATAAGGTGCAAGTCCTGTCTTATGACTGAAGGCTATTACTAGGTTTGCAGATTACAAGAAGACTGACAGTCCACCAATTAGGTTCATGTTGAAGCTCACTATTTGGCATCTGAGAATAAAGCAACAGATGAAGCAGAAAACTTAGTACACAATAATTACCTTCCCTCTAAGCTTTCAGGTAACTCAATGAACAGAAGAGGCTGGTCTGTCTGAAGTGTAAAAACTGAGTCAGAGCATTCTGCAATGTGTCTCTAAGCTAACATTCACATTTTTGCCTATGTTTCCCCCAGTTTCCAGTGACACTCTTGAAAATAACAGTGATAGACTCATTCTTCAGATAAAGCCTTCATCCAATCAATTGCATTTCCATCTGAAATCCTTAACACCTGGGCCAGAATGTAAAAGATGTTAACACAAACATCTAACTTCTTGTGTCCTGCAGTTTGTGAAGGTCTCTGGTATTTACGTATGCAAGGCTGGACAAAAGCACAAAACTGAAGCTTATTCCTCTCAAGGTGGGTACTTGAAAGTATGTGCACCAATTTTAGTCAGAAATTTAAACCTTATGTGAGGGATCAACTAAAAAGAGTCAAGAAGATCGAGAGCTAGATGCACCCATTACACACAAGTGAAGTTACAGAAATTGACCTTTATTTAGTAATCAGTTTCTTTAACTTTTTTTTTGATACAAAGTGACATTTTCATTTAGTACAGAAAAATCCATATCAGAACAGTACCTGTCTGTTTCAGTTGTACCACTGGAGTCTACTCTGATCTCAAACTTTAAAAAACAAACAAACAAAAAAATGAGATAAACAAAACCCAACTTCTGTCCCTCACCATGGGAAGCAGGTGGACTAGTAATTCATTGATACCATTTCATATTTATTAATTTATATATATAGTATTATAATAGTATGGTATAATACTATATAAAATACTATATATATATTAGATGTTTTTATAGTTCAAAATACTCTATATAGTTATAACTATATAAATACTATAAAGAGTATTTTGAACTATAATATAGCAACTGTAAAACAGAATTTAAATTTAGGACCAGATCTTTCTTTGAAGAACTGTACAATAAGAATCCCTTTTTTTAATTATAAAAGCTGCAAACAGAAGCAAAATTACAGCCTGTAGTGTAAAACTAGAAACTCTACATAATGAAATGTTAGAAACAGTGGCTGAGAAGCAGTTCTACTCAAATAATATTTTAAAAACAATTAAAATACAGTACCCAGGAAACATGGCACAAGAGACAGAAGAGACAGGTACAAAACCTGTGTTAGGAACACAGAGTCAGAAGTGCAAAAAACCAAAAAGGGAACCAATATAACAGAGTTTGGTACAACAGCTAAATAAGTATTGCAACCAAAACTAAACGATCACTTTTTTTTGACAGTGAAAACACTAACAATTTAGTACCTTTCTAAAGGCTTTTAGTCAAAGCCCTAAAACTGTGTCTGCTCTTAAATAAAAACAATCTATGTGAATGCTACACACTGAAGTACAAAGCTTAAGAATTACCCTGCAAAATTGCACCGACATAAGCTTTCCATATTTACAGTATCTAAAAGTGACAGAACACAGCATGCTAGGCCTAGTTTATGACTCTTCCCCACCAGTACTTAATCCAGGCCCAACAACCAAAAATTATTATTTCTCGACACAAGTTAAGCTTGGATTGTTCAGATACATTATGACATTTAAATATTAGATTCATGCATAAAACAAGAAACGATATCTTTGACAGACAAGCATCGACAGGATACAAACAGTGGTCTGCCCTGTGTAGGAGTGTACTTACTTTTGAGCTTACTCCCAAGACGTACCGACTCAATCCCACCTTATTACCTGGTTGTCAAGTCAACAATGTGCTTAGAAATGGTCAAAATCGTAACTAAGAGTCACATTGCCTATAAACTGACCGTTCATATTCAGAAATTTCACTCCATTTTGGAGAGCTACCTCATTAAGTGAAAGGACATAGAGTTAAAAAAAACAAAACAAAACAAAACAAAAAGACATTCAAGTAAACAGCAAGAACCAAATACTTTGAAAAGGTTTTTGTAAACTTGTCATTCTACAGGGTTTTGCAGCATTGTTAAATTCGTTACTCATGGACAAGTACACACAGGTCACAACTCCTCGTGACAATCTGTCATGTGTACACGTACGACGGTAAGAGACAAGCTCGGTGAAGTGATCTACCCCTTTCCCACATGCCTCATCAGGTCCTTGTGTGTTCAGTGTTATCATTCCCCTTCATGAAACAGAAATCACCTACGGATAACTTTATAAAGACAGAAATGAACAGAGTCCATTGGATAGAAAGTTAGTTGGTTATTTACATCTGCAAAGTAGTTTCACAGCGCAATAATCTACAGCGGGCCAGCTGGAATCCACAGGACTTTGTTTTGTTCTTGGTTGACAGTTGTCATAATCTGAGTGCAAATGCTTGAAAGGGCTCCTCCCTGGACAATGACTGGAGAAGAAGAAACACCACACACAAATGAGACTGGAACAAACAGTTATGACTAATTACAAAGAGCAGTCTTCTGCATTTATCTGCAAAGTGTTTATCAACAGATCAGAATTAAGCAACTCAATTCAGTATTTGACAGATGCATGACTCTACTAAAAAAAAAAATAAAATAAACAGAACAAAGAGGTCAAGCATTAAATACACAGTTTCTTCTGCTAGCTCTTAAAACAGTCCAGGGAAGTCACAGAACTAATGGCTGTAATCAACTAAGACAACTGTTCTGTAAGAGGCCTCCATGTACTATTTTCAGAGGCATCAGGTGGCAAAGTTTAAGTCTAAAGATGGTCAGAACCTGCTATAATAAACTTTCTCTGTTCCACATGTGGCGTTAAGAGTTTTATATTTACAGGGTAATATACATAGAGACTACAGCTGTAGCAACTAGACACTATTTACAAATATTAGAAGTAAATTATGAGGCAGCTCACAGATCATTGAGCTAAATAAAACAGCGGTCGTTGCTACTCCAGTTCTTATTGTCAACTACATTTAAGAAACAAAAGGCCAACAGCAAGCAACTCCCTGAAAATCAATTAAAAAGATAAACGAACACCTTTTATTCTACCCTTGCTAAACATAACAGTCATAAAAAGTAAAATGCCAACACTGACACAGGAGAGGAGAATGTATTCGCTTTAAGACTTAAAAAGTGAGGAACTTCATGACTCAAGAAATATGTCAGCAAAGCCTCTGGCCACAGCTACCATTAATGCTAAAAAAATATGGAAATGCTTACACAGCTTAAGAAATAATTTTCCTTAAAAGGAGAATTTGATGTAACATCAACTAATATTTGACTCTGCAATATATACTACAATTAATGATGTCAGGTGAGTTTGGATATAGAACACAGTAACTGACAAGGTCTATGGAAGGTGAAAGAGCAGGGAGGAAATGATTCAGACTACACACTGTGCTCACAATACAGGAAACAAAGCCAACTTCAAAGAGTCATCAATCAAAAAGTGTACTTCATGAAGTAGTCATGGAGCTCAGGTCAGAGAGCGTGTCCTACAGCTCCATGAGTAAGCTACCAGGTACAACACGCCTATCTACAGGTTTATTTTATGCACAACACTATAACTCCAACAAGCTTAAATGTCAATGCAGTTTGAACACCAATCCTCTCTGACTATCAGCATCTGGAAATGCTGATGACTGCTGGAGTCCACTGTACTTGGAACTAACAGAGGGAGGACCTTCCCACAGGGCATATGAGAAGATACACGTAAGACTCTCTTTCACTGACTGCCACTTCCACTATCAGGGTAAAATTAAAATGCCACAAATGACTAAACAAGAAGCAGAAGATAACATATGGGGATGCAATCTGGCCACGTGCATGTCAAATTCTGTGAAGGTTTAGTACATACCATGTAAAAAACATTCATATGGCTATTACAAACAGGTAAGTGATTTTGTTGAGAACGCACACAGGATGCACTGAGAGAGCTCCATACTACATTGACCCCCTTTCCCTCTCCTACCCTTGGCAGTTATGCCTCAAAATATTTCTGTAAGAAACCCAGGGGATGAAAAGTTCAATTTTGGCTTAGTTTAGTGTGTCATTTTGGTTTTCTTTTTAAGTTTTGTTGCCATACACATCAAGATGCTTAGAATTTTATCCCCACTGTTTGAATGTATGTGGAACCAAATGAAAATACACTCTGAAACGAGCAGAGACAGTCTTCAAACACCGTTTTCCTTCTCTGGTAAAAATACAGTATTAACTACAAACTAATACTGATTTCATACATTTTATGAAGTTAAAAAGGCTTCTAAAGTTGAATTTAATTATTCCAAATCACAATGCATGCTCAAGAAATGTTGGACAATTTTTTTGCTTTCTTGAAACATTTAAAGTATGTCTCACAAATCACAAAATCACAGAATGGTTGGGGTTGAAAGGGATCGTTGGAAATCATCATTTGTTAATTTAAACTACAGCGTTCCTCTGTTGTTTTGTTTGATTTTTAAAATTACAAAAAAACCCTTATATTCCTTTCATGATATAAAACTGGCATTACTGTGTCAAATTATCTTGACCATACTTCTAATACTACTGACTAATCATAAAACATTTTCAGAATCTCTTCAGGTCATAAGATTCATAACATTCAAAACAAAACTATGTAGAAGCAGAGAATAATACTTCTAACTTGACATTTCATCTCATAGTAAAACAAAACAACAGAACATGAGTTTGCCAAAAGGGAAGGTAGAATGAAAAAAAATCAAGTGCTTATTGAAAGAATGTAGGATCTTTTGAATTACAGTGTAATTGGGTTAAATCACCACTGTGCTCCTAGTGAAAGTTTGATTAAATACTAACCTGTAAAATACTTGTTATACTCTTGTTCTATTTTTTGAGCTGTCTCAAATTGTTCTTTGGAATGTTTTTGTGTAACTTTGTCCCTCAGGAAGATTGGGTCTTTCTGCTCTCTGAAAAAGGAAAAAAAAAAGGAGAAAAAAAGAGAAACACCTTGTATAAGAGTAATTTTTTTTTAAAATGGACTTGAAAAGATTCCCTCCAGTTGGGTGAATACAAAGCCTAATTCACGTGCAAGTAGACTCCTAGGCCCAGAGTGCCATCTACCGAGTTTCAGCAGTATCAGCAGTCATCAGGATCATTTCAGTGCTAATGAATTTATTTGCTGTCAGACCAAGACAGTAATTCTTTAAAGTTTCAGACACTGAGAGGTGGTTGTAGAAGAAAGAATATAATTTTTTCCAGTTCATGTGAATCATCATCTCATATACACTTTACTACTCCCTACACAAAGCTGGGCACAAGTACCACTCTTTTAAGGGCTTGTGAAATATCAAACATCAAGCAAATAAAATATTTCTGTTATCATATATATAACACACTTTTGAGATGCCTCTTTTTCTATTAGAGAAGCTCTTGAAACACAAAAAAACATAGAGAAATTTACAAATGGTAAAAAAAATATTTTAATTATGATCAAGGTTTGTAACACCCTCCTCCAAATGTGACTTAGGGCACCCAGTAGGGAATTCTGTTTAAAAGGAAGCAGAATTTATATTCAACTACTAAGGTCATAAGATACATACTGAAACAATATAAACATAGTTTCTTATAGCAGTGAGAAAATCAGCACAATTTAAGTCTACAAATAATTTAAAAAAATTTACTAAACTAACCTATCGCTGCTGTGGGGCATTTCAGAGAATGCCAACAGAACCTGTGCTATATGAAAAATGCTGTTTGGAAAAACCTTTGGTGCTCACAACAGGTGGAGAAATGTACCACTGCAACTTATATTGATGGCTGCTAGTTTGATCACTCTCTGTCACTTTGAAAAAAAAAAAAAAAAAGGGAACAGCTGTAAAGGTCACCATTCCATTTCTAATGGGGGTCAAGACATGACAGTTCCATTCATCATTCAAGTGCCCAATCCTACAGTGGTGATGAAATACATCTAATGCTCTATGTTTTTCTTCCGCTTTAAAGTGGTGATACTTATCTTCTTTATTAAATAGATAGTAATCAAATTTACATACAGATCAAGAATATAAGAAGTCTTCAATTTTAAAAATGAAGATAGCACAAGTATAAGATCTCTTAGCAAAAGTGTCTTAATATTCACGTGGGGAGATTATGTCACTTCTTGCCAAATCAACCTATCAAAACATGTGAAGGTTTACTCAGACATCAGAGGAGGGACTGGGGTTTGTAACTCCCGTGTTCTGTTCCTGGCTACATTCAAGCAGAAAACTGACAATTACTGAAAGACATGGCTTGAGAAAACTACAATATACACACTATGTGCAAAAGGGGACTTCTTTTGCTTTTTTCACTGGAGAATGAAGGTGGGAAAGCCGAGGTTGTGAGGCCAAGGTATACCCTTGGCCCTGCTGAGAGGACAAAGAACAGCTTTGTCATCGTCACCACTAAACCCTCAATGGATCTGCCCCATATCTGCCTTACAGTTTACTACAAAAGGGAGCAGGAAAGATCTGAATCCCGCTAGGAGTACGTTCAGTTTAGTCTACACGGATTTCTTGAGAAGATTCACTTAATTGTCATGCAGCCCAAATGGAGTTATGACCATATACCTCATAGTGGTTTTCATGAGGATTAATTTCCCCATTTTAAAGAGATTTAAGATGACTTGGATGAAATAAACAATAAAGGTAAAACAAGCTTATTTTAAGCTAAAATAAACATCCCTGAACTACACCCCTCACAGACTTACTTGATTTGTTTAGCATTTTTGTAGCGAATAAAAATTACAATAGGGTAGATATGAACACTGTGGAGCCGTTCGATGGCATGAGGAGCGATGTCAAGCAGACAATGACAATCCTAAGATCAAATGTAAATGCAAAACACTCATTCAGTTAAAGAGCACAAGCACACATGCAAATACCCCATTTCTCCCCCTACTTAAATCATAGCAACCCAACAGAATTTGGCTATTCATTTACCACCTTGGCACTATCGAGCAATTTGTACCCAAAGGATTTATAACAAAAGACAGAAGATGAAAAACTGCAAGAAATTCCATTCATAATACCAAAAGCATGCATTGATAGAAAAAAAAGTAGTTGAAGAACTAATGAAATGAAAACTAAAACTGAAATATATGCAATATATATTTTGTCAAGTTTAAACACTCCTATTAATTTTCTCTTTCAAAAATCATAAGCAAACACAAGTGTTAATAGGACTTTCTGTGTGGTTTGATTGGAAACTGTAAGGAATGTGCAGACTTAAGGTAATATCTATCTCCAGGATTATTAGGATGTTTATTTCTATACGACTGCATTAAACTGAATAGTTAAAAAAAATTAAATCCTTGTTTGGCGAGGGTAGAGGGTGGAATTTAAGACAATGATTTCTAACTTTATTAAATAATACTGTAGAAAAACGTGGACATTTCTAGTTTCTATAAAGGTGAGTTTGCATAAAATAATCTTTAAACAGTTACATGCCAAAGTGAGGTAAGTTTTATTTTATTCAGTGGCCTGGGGAAGAATTCCCTAAATGTCTTAATAGATGGCAATAATAAGTTAATTTCCACCCCCCAACATAGTCTGACTTCATATTGTAAACTGTACAAAGAACTACAGCATTAAAATTGACTCACCTTTTCTGTTATCTCTTTTATTGAGGCTACAGTTGTCACATCAAAATGTCCACTCCTCCGTTTATAATCAATAAACAGACAATCCTTCACACCTCGTTCAATGGCTTGCTGGGAAGCTTTCATAACCTCTGTTTCATAGAACCAAAAGAGATCCACCTTCATCATTACTATTCCTTAGGCACAGAACAAAGCTAAGAAAAAACACTGTCTGCAAATTCAGATTCTTGGGAGTTTTATCCATTTTGGTTTTATCATTTAGTTAATTTATATAGAGGTTACTGTCATGTATTCCAGGCATGAATAAATTGGTTATATTTGCATACTTACCAAGAGGACATCTACGAAACTTTCCCGGGCATTCTTTGATCAACATGTCTTTCACAGCATCAATTAAAGGTCCTAGAATAAGGACAGGCCTAGGAGAAGTACAGTCCACTTTCTGAACACGCTGATATGCCAAACTTGCAGAATCTACACACACAGAAGAGATTTACTTGTAGAAGTATAAATTATTTTCCTGGAATTCCTCAAATAAGCAGAAGCACCCTAAAAGTAATTATGAGAACATCTCCCTTGCAAGGGCTAAAGGCCTTGACAAGTACAAAAAGTGTTCAGTCATTATTGCAATTTTTCCACTTAATGGCTTAAAATAGACATTTTTCTAATTGAACCTGGTGTTCCATTAGAAAAATTGAACTCCCCACCTTCATACAGACTAAAACCAATCATCCTGGAACGTGTAAACAATACACAATATTTGGTGTCTCTGGCTTGACTTGTCGAGCTCTTAAAAAGACGTAAGCATTGCAATCAACATGATTTTTGTAAAGGAGTGAAGAAATAGAAGTGTAGATTTTTTTGAATGATGTGCAGAATTTCTCTCTAGACTAAGCAACCTGGACAGAAATAAAATAATTGAAAGGAAGATCAAAACTATGCTTCAAAAAGAATCTCCCTCTCCAAATGAAATAGTATGCCAATAGGTCTAGGAATAAACTACCAAAAAATTATTTTGAAACACTCTGGCTTGTAATTTAATAGAAAAAACCATGTTATTAAAAGTAATAATCACCATTTGTATTCAGAGCAACCAGAAAGTAACATTATTTGTTGTGTTGTGCTGCAGTTGATTAAAAATGAAAGAGAAGGAAAGGAACTGCCTCCCAAGTGTAACAAAGGTACTTGCCATCCAAGAAAGGAATTGAGTCTGTACTGATTGTATCAAGAGCCAGTAAATCTTTTCCATCTTTGGAACCACTTCGCTTGTGTTTATGCTTTCTTCTGAAGAATGACCTCCGTGCTGCTGCTGACAATGTCTTAGATGAACTGTTTTCATCTTTAGCCTCAGACATGCTGTGTCTCCTGTAGAATTCCTGATCCATCCTATAATGAGACAGACCAAATGGATGGTATTTAAACTTATATTTTTAAATTTTTTTGACAGTATCACTGCTGCTTTTGGGACATGAAAAATGAAATGCTTCTCTCAAGCCTTGGCCTGAGTATCATCATAGAAACTCAATCCAAAACAAACAATAACATAAACCAAATAAAAAGCATCCGAAAACTTCACACTGCCACAATTTCCTCAGAATTCTTGTAAATAGCAGAATGGCAAAGAGGGTGATCACTCTGATACAGGTAGGGCAAAATTCTCAAGGGCAGAAGTGGTAGTATGCACCTATTTGCCAATAAAGGCAGCCTCGCATAGAAGTGAAGATCCCATTCTTTCTGTGGAGCTGCATGTTATGCTCATCCTCACAAATAATTCATTAGCAATACAAAATAACAGTTTTGTGCAGTCTGATTTTATATCATCACAAATATTTTGGCCACATAACAATATAGTTAATTCAATGTTATTAAAATATGCATACTTAAAGTGATATCTAAGAACTACTATCTCCCAGAAAGAACAGAAGCAAACAAATATTTTAAATCACATCTCTCTAGTCGGACTTTTAAAGGCAAATACTTTTTAAAGATAAATACTGTAACCGAGGTTACTTACATATATTTACTTGGAATCTGTCCTCTTTCCAGCTTCTGAGCATTCTCATCTAGCTGCCAAGCCATCCAGCAACCAAAATTTCCCTGTGGTAGAGTATCATCCACATACAAAATGTCATCCTTTTTAAAGCTTAAATCCTGTTCCACCTCTGCCAGACGGTCATAAAGTGCTCTGGAAAGGAAGACATAAATAGGCTCTACAACCGGTCTCCATCAACTCAAGGGAAGAACACACATACCTTTTTTGAAAAGTTAACAGATCAGTGGCACGTTCTACATTTCAAGAACAAACAAGTTTACAGCAAAACATGCAGACTTACTATAAGACAGATTGTGTCCTCACCACCAAAGACTAGTTAGGACAAATGGGTAAACTTCAAATTTTAAAAAATGTGGCAGAACTGATGTACCACCTATCTCGTGGTGGTCAGCACACTATCCTAACAGCCTTATGCTGTCATTACCAGTCATGCTCAAATACCTGATGTAGAATCCATCTCCAGGAAGCTCTTTTATTTTATTAAACTCTTCTATTCTGTATTGAGTCTTTATTTTGATGTTTTCTCCAGGTTTCAACATTTCAAGATAAGCTTCTTCTGCTGTTTTATTTCGCATATCAATGGACCCATACTGCAAAACACAAAACAGAAACCCCTGGGTGTGAAATTGTATCTTAACAAGCAATAAAACCAGGTGAGCTTGAAAAACATGCAAAATTACTTCGTTTTTCTCACTGGTAGGCTCTATATACAAGTAAATCTTGTCACTTAACTCTAGTACAGTTTGCACCTTAAGATGTCTAGCAGGAGACTGAGACATTACATTGGAAAACAAAAACTGAAGTGCACACAGCAGACATGCACAGTGAGAGTGCCTGCACTTCTTGAAAAAGTTTTCCAAGTGTAAGCTGAAAATTGTAAAATTCACACTGAAAAAAATTTAATATTTTTAGGAAAAGCAAGTGGTCTGAAGGAAGTCATAAACATGATCACAAAGCAAAATCTCCATCTCGGTAGTAGAGGTGCAATGGGAGAGTCTCAGTACTCAGTTGCATCTGAAAAGCTCATAAATACATATGTGTTTATCATCTTAGCAGTCCTGACAAGTAAATGAATATTCAGATGCAGAAAGCAGAGTCAAAGACACATGATATGGTTTTCCCTAAAGTCTCATTAGAATTTCACAGTAATAAGATTATTATTATTCTCTGTTTTGCAATATCTTTCATATCCTTGCCTTTCCCTATGTACAGCAATTGGATTCAAAGACTCCTATTTAGATGAAGGGAGGAGATGTTTATAATTCCAAGTGGTCATACGTGAGTCCTTCAAACTTTCAGGCATCTTGTGCCATCAACAGTGATAATTCTCCAGGTCCACATCATCCGCTTCTCATGTGTTGCAGCCAAAATGTGGGTTATACATTCTCATCATTCTTACCCAGTTTTGGGGCAGGAACTAAAGATTCACAGAACATTTCCCACTGTGGGACAGTACAGCACTTGGTACCTCCCTCTTTAGACTATCCCAGCCACTTTGTCAGTATGCTGCACACTTTTCTTAAGAGCTTACCTCAAGGATCATGTCACCCAAGACTAGTCCATCAGGTCCTTTTGCTGGGCTATCATCATCTACATCTGAGACAAATATTCCATACAGGTTTCCACCACATATCTGAATCCCAAGATCGACTTGGGATTTTTTAACAACAACAGTTCTAGGTTCAGGAGTCCTTTTGTTTGTGTCCACAGGGCCCCTTGTGACAGAAAGAAATAACATGTATACTAGAATTTAAAAATTTGCATTGCATACAATCAACTAGTCATCTGAATAATATATATTTACATAAATATTATTCAGAATAGGTCACCTACAGACACAATCTTACATGACAAACATCACCGTTTCAACTAAACCCTTCTTGTAGTAAACTTTCTTCACTAACAGATCCCATCTTTCAGAAACTGTCTGAAAACATGTACTTTTATCCTGGGGTCTACTTAACTTGCCTGCTGGCTTATTTCAACCAGACACAGCATTCACAAAAGTCAACTTTGTTTTTTAATACCCTCCACATCCACTCTGACCGTTTATTTTCCTTTAAGAGAAAAGTTTTGCTCTCTACCTTAAGGAATTTCGAGGACTTGTAGTTGGAGTGGTTTGTTTGGATGGCGGTGTCATTGTTCCTTCATCCTGTTCACTCACAGTATCGATCACGGAATGATTGTCAGGTGTTGCAGCTCCACTGCCTTGAGGGGTGGAATGATTACTCACAGGTTCTAGGCGAGAACTGTGAGGGGAAAAATGACAGAATAAAAGACTGGTGGGCTAATGCCAAATGTTTTCCACTCAATTTTTAATTTGGCTGTAAATCAATTTTAAATTAAGGGTGAAAAAACCCAAACCAGCATGCCACTCTAAGTCTAAGAGAAAGATAAAGCTCTGTTTCAAAGTGTAATCATGCATCAAAACAGGATGGGTAATTTCACTAAGTCATATGCCTTCTCTAATTAGCTTATGGAAATTCCAGTTATGAAAAAAAGAATAAAAAAGATTTCAAGTACTACAATGTCACAATTCAAGGAAGAAGTCATCCTGGGTTTTAGTTTAGTATATTTAAGGATTATGCCCAAATAAAAGAGAAAATGTAGTTAGATGCATCGAGCATTTTTCTTTTGTTTTTGACAGGCACATATTCACACATTACTTTTCTAAGCAATTACACTTCTCATCACCAGAAACGTGCTCACGTTTGCAAACATATTACATGTACAGAAGTTGGCTAAATAATTGCATGGACAGGAGAGCTGTCTTTTTTCCAAGTCTAGGCAGCCTTACCTTGATCGTGAATGATTGCCAAGCTGATACATATGTGGGTTGTACTGAGCCAGAATAGTGATGGTGTCGCACTGCTGCCCAATGATTAGTCGAGCCTGTTGCTCTGTAGCATTCCTCAAATTTATTCCATTAAACTATGGAAAAATTGCACAAGCCAGGATGTCAAGCTTTCTAATGAAAACTAGCAAAATCATTCTTTCAGTGTTCTAATTAGTTTCATGTCTAAATGCTGACTTATTTCCACAGGAGTAAATAGGACAATGAAAACGTAGCTATATTATGATTCCTAGAGTTTACTGCTTGGAAGGAATCACAATAATTTTAAAATGTTTGGTAACCTGACCATGAATTTAATAATCTTTGCATTGTTAAAAGACATGCATTCTGAGTTGTGCTATAATTTGATATCACTGATTAAACAGAAGTTGATTCAGATCACAACTCTGAGTATATTCAGAATTTAAAGATAAATTCAGATCTACTCAGGTCTATTTTAGCATCATAAACACACTGTGCAATAGAAGATGCTTTAACATGATCTAACATTTACAAAGCAGCTCTGTACTTTACAAGATGCTACTCCATGTGTTTATCTAATACCCTAGGCAACAACATGACTGAGCCTACCTGAGTAACTTTTTAATTCGGTGTCTCAGCTAAGGATATGGCACAGCAACAGCAGCATGAAACTCGGTAAAAGCCAGTTGCTGGAATATTTACTCACCTTACCAGGCAGAGTATGGTGTTGAGACTATATTGTTTTAAGTACTGAAACTAGCTTGCTTAAAAATTAATTACATCTATATAAAATGGAATGTAGATCTACCATCAAAAGACAGTATTTTTATGATAAAGCCTGAAAAAAGTTACAACAATCACAGTTATGGAACATTACAATACAGAGTACTGTTCTCTACATCTCACAAGCTTTCACAACATAATGTTTTGGGGAAGACAGTTATGGTTGCAGTCATAACAATTGATTCATTAAGCCATAGGAATAGTAAGCAAACAATTACCTCTAGTAACTGATCACCATACTCAAGGCCAGCTTGATGGGCAATGCTCCCACCTGTCACTTTAGAGACAAATATTCCACCATTTTCTCCGCTCACAATGGAAATTCCTAGTGGCTCAGAACCCTTCTGCACTTTAACATGACGTGGCTCTTCCATGTAGGGCCTTTTAAAGGAGATAGTTAAAAGTGATTTGGAAACAGTTGCACTCAAACCATCACAAATGTCCAAATACATGCAATACTTTATGTCTGTCTGAACTGTAACAGTAAAATAGGTTTAAACAGGTACTTAAAAAAAACCCACTACTGTCAAATGTCTTAAATGCATTCCTTTAACACCATGCAATGTACAGTGGCAGAAGTAAATGTATACCAGGTACATGACTGCTCTAAAAATTATGGCAAATATGAATTATAAATCGTATGGTCATGAAGTTGGCAGGAAAAAAGCTTCCAAATGCATATTATATGAAAGTAATTGAAACACTGTATATAATATGTCATTTACAAACCATATTCCAGAAAGGTATGTTACAAATAAAAATGTTGGGAGTCTTCATTGCCAGTGAAAATAAACATAATGAATAATAAGGTGGCAAACCAAAGGACAACAATGCACAAATATCATATTTCATATTTGTAAGCTGGAAAACATAAATTAGTAATGAAAATTAAGCAGTTGCAAACTCAAGCCATTAAGACAGCAGTTTGCATGGTAGCATTACAATTACCATGCAAATTCTCCTCAGGGCAATTATCCAAACATGTAAAAAAAGCACAAAGTGCGCAATACTGCTCGAGAAGGACAACCTTAGATCAGGCCAACCTCAAACTCCTTAGTGATGAGAACCTAGGCCTAGGAGCCACAGGGATTCTCAGAAAAGACCTATTACGGAACAGATATCTGAAAGATGTAGAAGATTTGAGAAGACAAGAACACTTAGAACAAGACAAACAGCAGTAAGACACTAGTAAGTATAATAAGAAAATGGCTTATACAAAAGAAAACTCGGATACAGTCCTCTTTCCTCCCCCCATATTTGGGATGTATCCACCTGTACAAACAGGGCTGGTCCATTCATGCCATTTATAAAGAAACAGTAGCCTTCTAAAAAGTCCTGGTTTATACTACTATAAACTTAATAACGTCTGCACAGCAAGAGGCATCACCAGATATTAACAGTTGAGTTCACTGTGAATGAAACAGCTTGGGCATCATGTGTGGTGTATTTTTTATTTTAGTACCACTATAATGCATTTGACATGCATTAATTTGAATATTTTCTTTCCTAACATTTCATTATATCATAGACATTCTCTAAATTGTGCCAACTGCCTAAACTATTTTATTGTGCTGTTCAGAGACCAGAAAAGTTAACTGGACTTTATTCACTTCCACTAATGTGAACCAGGCTGAGGAAATGTATTTTTGGGAAGAATAGAATGTGGGGCTGGGGGTAGAGTGAAGGGGACATTGTTTCATAATTATGCATGTTGCCACAGTCTTTGAAGGTATCCATCTGGTAGCCTTAATAATAGTTTCCCAGCTTATGAACGCAGATATGATAAAGACTGGTTGCTGACACAAAGGTAACTCTTTGACACAGTCATATCACTGTTACAGGTAATGCCCTCAGCACTTGTCTGAGCACTGAGCACTACATCTATCAATGCAGTGAAGATAAGATTTACTTATTGCTGAAGCTCATATTTTTTTGCTTGTAGCCTAAAATAGCTAAACTCCAATAACTCACAGAAAACGAGAATTTATGAACTTTATTTTTTTTCACTCATTATGAGCATGTAAGCCATGATGTTATATGAAGATTCTTAATGTCACAAAACTTATCAAGGCATACTATCTCATTAAAAACTAAAATTACATCTTTCTGGATTTTGTTTATTGTACCTTTCTGCTCTTCCATCTACCCCACCCATCTTCAGCTTGTTTGCTTTGGATTGGAATAAGAAGGAATCAAAACAATACAAATTACACAGGATCCTATCTTAGAATTCCAGTAAATACAAAATGAAAGATAACTATGCATGTAGTAGAGAATCAATAATAAAGAAAAAAAGAATGATAACATTAAAAAGGTGTCTTACTTGGTAAGCAGTGTTATTAAAATCAAGTGAAGCACACTTTTCTATAATATTTAGACTGTCTGCCAGAATCACTAAACACTGATTAGAGCAAAAGTCTTAATTGATCAGAACTTTTAATTTTCATTTAAATTAAAATCAACAGGACAAACAGAAATATTGATTTATTTTTTTAATCTGTATTATTATTAATTTTATCTGGGGAAAGGCCAAGTGAGTTATTTGTATTTTGTGGGGAATAGAAAGATTATAAGACAAAAAAAAACCATTTAAAATACTATGTAGACATCTTCAGACATTGTCTTAGCATAGATTTAAGTACCTACTTTCCTAAATTAAGAACACTTTGTGTTTGTTAGTTTTTTTGGTTTGGTTTTGTTGTTTTTTTTTAAACCCACAAGTAAACCTTAGAAGTATAGTCTTTTCAGAAAGTCACTCTAGAGTATGGTTTGTACATAAGCATGGCAAGAGCAATGGGGTTGGAACCTGGAACTTCAATCATCTGATCAACATTGATAGAAATTTGTTATTTCCCAGAGACCAGAAGATGTATCTTGAGCTCAAAGACACAAAGATATAGGGGTGTCAAAACCCCAGCTTGTTCAGCTGAACACTAATCATCAGTCATGTGAAAGAGAAAAGACATCTGACTTTGAATTTGCAAGTGACAATTAGAGGAACATTTATAAAAGAACACACTGAGTATATGTAGTAAAAAAGTCACACTGAAGTAAGAAAGAATGAAAATTCACAAAAACCTCTTTACATTTCCTTTCAAAGAAACACTTTCCTTTGTACATAAGACATTCTAGAATTACTACAATAACTTAATCACAAATTCTTTAAACGAGACAAAAGTTTTATATAGCATTTTGTGGATAACTTTTTATTACTACCAGAAAAGTCAGAATACAGAATATCCTTACTACTTTATCATTCACATTTTTTATGACCAGTGCTTTTACGTAAATTAAGTATACAATGGGGTCTTGAAGTCCACATAAATGTAATCTATTCCAACATATCATAGCTCCTTTATACTGCCAGAATGGCATTCAGCTGCCTTATTGTAAATAAATACCTGATCCAAATTTGTATCTTACTGTTCTATGTTTTGAATTTGTACAGACTTTCATATATTCAGTTTAGCCAGATCGTGATAAACTGAAAACAGATGTCCAAGACTGATACCATAAACAATGTATCTTGAAAAGGCTCACCATGAGATACAGGCAGTCATTAAAACACAAAGCACATGTTTTTAAGAAAACCATCAAGTCAGATTCAAATTCTGCAGGCAGTTACACATATACTTAATGCTGCTACTAGCAGTGGTCCAGGTACAGCCAAAGGGATCAGTCAAGATAGTAAAACTGCATCTGTACAGGTGGATATGTTCTTCCACAGTTACGTCCTTAATTTTTCATGTTATCTGGCTACATTGAATCAAGGCACAGTGGTTAGAGCACATATTCTGCAATGCTAAGGCACCTGATATTTAGTTATCAGATATTACTAAGTCTTAATTTTGTTTAGATTTCCAGAGCACATCTGAGGTAGTTCAGCTGAAGGAGTGTATTTCAGTTTAGACACAGAAGAAACAAAACCTTTATGGAATCACTTATTTTAAAAATCCACAAAAAGTTCTCTTACATACTTTGTAAAGAAAATAAATACATTGACAAACAGGACCTGAGACGTACCTCTGCACCTACATATTTGTAATTTAAATTAAATTTTCACGTTCCTTCAGCTTAATAAACACACAAAATTTCCTCAGATACATTTGTATTAAAACCAAAAAAGGCAGGGACCTTACCTATCTTTCCTACGTTCTCCAATAGATACTGGGCTAATGGAAATCCTAGGTAGTGTAGAAAGAGAGTTCTGAGACTGGCTGCTGGCGAAGGAAGATGTTTCCAAGTTAAGAGGTGACTGGGGAGGAGTTATCAAGCTGGGACTGCTACATTCAGAGTGTGACAAGGAGCCTAAGAAAAGTCAACAGTTGAGTTTTAGTATCCTGTATCTGTCACTGTTTGCAGATCTACACAGACACAGTGAAACACACCACACCCATGTGAGACAAGAAAGAGGACTGACTGTTCACTAGTTCTATTAGTCATGCAAGGAGCTTAGGGAGACCAGGTAACTAATTTCAGACAGTGCAAATTTACTGTCCTTCATGACTACGTGTTAAATCTGTCCTCTCTAAGTGTGCATACAGCTACTGCCATTCTCAACAGGAGACAAGGTTACAGACAAGCTACACCATAAGCATGTCTAAAAAGACTTAGTAAGGCAAAGTTAAAGAAAAATAATAAAAAAACAGGAAAGGAGAAGTAAAATAAAAATTTAATATGTAGGTTTATTTTCAAATAAAATATTTATGTGCAGCTCTTCCCTTTTCATAGGAGATATATTATTCAAAAAAATAACAGAACCCTAGCATCCAGCATGAATCATACACAGAGACAGGAAAGCTCTGAAATTTCAAACCAGCTTGACATGACTTTGCATCCTTACCCTGGTTGTACCCTCCCTAAGTAATCTACTGAACAAATGCCCTGACACAAACAGTTTGCTTCCTCTGAAAAGCGAGAGAAAATAAACCTCAAATTACTAACCACAAATGAAAACCATTTTTAAGAATTATACTTGCCCAGTTAGGAAAAGCACTGCATACAGTACTTTAAGGCTACAGAACATCTGAGCAGTCATGGCAGCGAGGAGTTGCCAATTGCTTGTCAGCAAACCCTTAATTCTACAGCATTCCAACCACTGTTTGTATCATGTCTTTAAATAGTCTCCACCAAGCAGTTTTGAGTGAAGTACTGAAATATTTTCACTGCATTTCAAAATATAATTTACAATCAGTGATGTAATAGTAAGAAAATAATATACTTAAAGAATGAAAAAATGCAGGTCATTTCACTGTTAAAACTTTCAAGGTATCATTCTAGAAGAAAGTACAACTATAAAAGATACTCATACATAAGAGTAAGCAATGCTTACTCTTACTTTTTGTCTGCACTTTTACTTAGTGTGCCATGTACTCTAGTCAACTAACAGAAAAAACAAGTTTCATTAGAAAGTTTTTTTTTGGTTTTTTTAACATTTCTGTGGCAAAACGCAGATTTTGAAACCTTAATAAAACTGTCATTTTAGATTTCAGCGCCATCTGATTTAACAACTGCAAAGACTTTGTATTGGTAATACAGAAAACAGTGTGACTAAAATTATTTATGAAATAATTCACCTCTGTCAGAGCCCATCATGGACCTTGGATATCTTGGTGTTAAAGGGATCTTAATTCTTTCTGTTCTGTATTGCAAGTTACTTGAAGAACCTATTTTTAAAACAAGGAAACATTACAATGAGAGAAGTAAAAGTAACTACAAACAAAAAAGTACATTTAGATTCTACTTCTTCAATGAGCATTAAAATGGCTTTTGAATGATCAAGTCGTAATTGTGAATATCATCTTTCTAGTGAATTATCTTGATTACACAGTCAGTATAAACAGAGCACAATGCAGCTATATAGTATATATGCACTGTTCATTCCTGTATGAAAAAATATGTTGAGTATTTTTCTATCAAATGAAACTTAACTTGAAGTCCAAGCAAGATCTAACATCTCTGTTTACTAAGAATCCATGGGACTTTGCAAAAGACATTTAATTATTCTGATTACATTCTGCTTGGATGAGCACATAGTCATTGATACTGGTTGCAAACCATTATGCCCCTTTTTGCTGTGGTTACAAAGCTACCATGCTCTATTCAGATGCAACTGCCAACCACTGATGGAATACAGGGAACACAAACATGCACAAAACCCCCAGTTATTACATAATTTAAAATTTAAATAAATCGAAAGTGTTAAAATATCACTGCCACAAAGCATGCATTTGCTTTGGTATCATTAGGCTAGGCATAAACAATTTTACATGTCAATCAACTAAACATAAGCATAACTTATCTTCAAACAATACAGTTTACATTAGGTCATTAGTCATCCTTGAGTTTTTGTTCAGGGGGCTCTCTCCTTTTCTTTTCTTCCCTCTACCTCACTGAGCCTCAACCTCTGGCTGTGCCTCCCTTCTCTCTAAGGGTACTTTCAAAGAGTAACAGGCACAGAAAGGAGAATCATTCACACACACAGAGCATTTCAAAGACACTGTAAAGAACTGATTAAACACAGCTACTTCTGGGGAACACTTTTAGTCATAAACTCACAAAAAATGAAGAAAAGGAACACAGGAAGCCTTTAAGCTTTGCTAGCTATGACAATCCCACAACATGGGCACTTAATGAATTTTCCATTTATTATTTGTCTCCAATATATAGGAGTCCCACAGGAAATTAAACAGAAAAGCTAGTTACCAAGTCTGGCACTAGATGGTAATGAATTTGAGCCATGAGATGCTCTTGTACGTGAATTTTCAGAGTAGTCATTGGAGTGTTTATGACTTAGGTCCAAACTCAGGCGACCTTGATGCTGGGAACTACATCAAAAGAAAAGGACAATAGGGCAACAGTTAGAACTGGGCAAAGAACTGCAGCAAACAGCAACTGGCCAACAAAAAATTTTGGTTAGCCCCATGCTACCGAATAAAACAAATGCTTCTCTCCTTCCCACTTCCCCATTGTCCCATCATTTTATGAATTTAGAGAAGTCAGAGGAAAAAGAGTGCAAAGTACTATAAAAAGGGGGAAAGGTTTATTTGTTTTGGCAAGAACAAGAAAAAATATTAGAAATTAGTTAATTAAAAAAATTAATTTCTTCAGTTAATTAAAAAACTTTGTCAGTATCAGTCAGTAGGACACAGTGAAACCTAATCCATCAGTTACTGAAAAACATGAAAGCAACTGCCACACCACCTCTATGCATTAATGGTTTTGAGAACCCTGGATCAAAATAACACACAGCAGCAGCATGTTTCAATCTTCACTGTATCAAACTACCAGAAGCAATTTCATCCTAATGAAAACAAAATGTTAAGGAGATACAAATTTCAAAACACCTGGGATGCAGATGCTGATGACATATCTGGCTGGCAACTGATGGGCAATTGCTGGTGTGAACTCTATGGCTCCAGGCAGTATAGATTGGATTTCTCATGACAGCAGTCACTGCAGGGCACGGTGCTAAGCTTCTTGGTACTGTCCCTGCTTAAGATGACAAAAGCACATTCTTACCAACATTATTAGCATATAAACTACAGATTTAAAATATATATGTTTTTATAATTATGTATTCTAACATGTATGTGTATGACAAATAAAAATATTGGCATACAAATAAGTTATTAAGTATGTAGGACACCTTTTAGATAATTTATGCATATTTAAAATCTGGTTTATAATTTTGTAATGAGGCAGGAATAAAGTGGATTATATTACCAAAAATGAAGCCAATCACTGCATATAATTTTAATATGCACTGGTAAATAAAAGATTTTCTCTCTTTTCAAGTATGGAAGTTTTTTATACAGCAACAAAAATTCTGCATTTCTCTTTGAATAGTCATCTGACTGGCACACAAGTTTTTATTTGGTACTTGAATTGACTGCAGCTAAAATTATTCTGGTTCTTCTCTTTTGTTGCCCCAATGACTCCTAGTTCTAGTGTGACTTGAAATTCTAGTATTTCAGTATTTATTTATGAAACTTAAACTGTTCTTTTAAGTACCCTCATCCTTCAGTACTCAACCAAAGTCTATCTTAAAATTTCCACCTAAATGATTTGGTAGCATAGAATACAATAGCAAAAACTTGTTCTCATTTCAAGACAGACTCATACTGTCTAATGTAGATTTGACTTTACTCAGTTATTGTGCAAAAGTATCATACTAAGATAAAGATTAACTAAAAGATTAGAAATAATACCTTTAAATACTTTTTCTATCATTAAGAGAGGGAGAAAATGAGAGAAACGAAGAAAAGAAATCCAACAGAGTAAAAGTTTCTTGATCTGAGCTACTCTTGAGCATGTCTTTACATTCTGAACTGATTGGTACACCATGGTTTGAGACTATCCATGGTTCCAGATACACCAGTTACCTTCATGGTCTCCAGTAAGAATAAAATCTTCCATAATTTCTAGAACTTGCAGGAGTTTAGGGCTTTACTAGAATGGAGAGTACACTCATAAAAATGAATATTGTTTTCATTTGAAATTCAAGATTAATAATACAACTGCTGAAAACTGGAATCTAAGATTAGACACTAAAGACTGAACGATTTACCAAACACTTCTTGACTATTTCAAAGTAACTAGCATATGATAACCTAATTACCTCCTCTAGCACTCAGTTTAGTCTGTGCCAATTCTAAACCTGCTGACATGAACTTCAATACCAACAACTGTTGGATCAACTGAGACAATATGCTGTTTTCTGTTCCACCTGATTATACTGATATATATATATATTTATATATTTTTTTTTTATTTTTTATAGATGTATATATATAACTGCTCGTGAGTCCTCTTCAGCATCTCAGCATGGCAAGCACACTCACATTTAACCTTTAATTAAGATCACAACCAGCTTGGACACTCGACTTCAGATACCCCCAACTATTTGATTTCCAATAGGCAGAACTTAATATGTTGCTCTTCCTGAATATCAGATCTTTTTCCTTGGAAGTATTTCAGAAATTAAGCAGCTAAAGCCTAGGACACCTGCATTTACTGTTCACTTTCAAAAACACTGGAAATCTTACTTGTCTCCCTAATGGACAGGCTACACCTTTTTCTCCACTAAAGTATTCAAAACTTCTCTGCACAGAAAGTGATGAAACACAGCTGTCTTAGTGGTTCTTAAACAGGTTTCACTTCTTTACAGTCCAAAAGCTGAGCAGGCCACGTTCAGACTACAACAGACCATGGAAATATGTTTTGTGAGTTATGTTTCTTCTTTACTTACAACAAAAAATCTCCAATACAGACAAGTCCCTTGGGGCATTCCTAGGAAGTACTTAGGAGGTGTGCCACTCACCTGCTGACATGCTGCCAGTGTATAAGGTAGCAGGCACAAAGCCATCACTGTGCCTTGCAGAACGTTTTGGTGAATATGGTGCCCACTCCTGTAGCTCTGGAGACAGATGTTCCTCACTAGCTGGAGCATATTTCTGTGCCTACAAGATCAGAGAAATTTGATTACAGGAAGTTGGAGATTCAGAAGAATAAAATGGCAAAACTGTGAAGGCAGCAAGCAACATCAAACTTTCTAGCATCTGTTCCACAATGTGCCACCACAGTGCTTCTTACACCTCTGTCTTTCAATGATGCTGCTCCCTTCTACTCATTTTTCCTCCATCCTGCTTTGTTATTCTTTTTTATTGTTTTGTAATCATTTTAGGCCAATATTTGCAACTTAAACTCAGCATTTAGACATATTTCTCCTTTAAAACAATGCTTTCACAGGACATTTCAATTGTTATTTCAGCCACTACTACTGCAAGCGTTTGCTAAAGAAGATCTGTCTAACAAGCCAGAAAGTGTTTCCCTCTAAGCCTGTAGATCCAGATACATGTGGAGCAACCTCTCTTCAACAAGCAATTCAGGTTTTGGAACCATCACAACTTCTGCATGTAACAAGTAGACACTGGTGAATTAAGAAACATGATATTGACTGTGATGCTAGAGAGTTGCAAGTGGCAGGGCTCAGCACATGGAGTTTACACATTTCAAATGTACAACATAAAATATTAGATTGGAGTATGTAATAAGTGAAAAATAATTAGTGAAAAGATACTTACAGTTTTTATGATAGAAGTATTTTAATCAAATGAAGAGTTAGTGAGAGCACAAAGACTCTAAAAGGCACACCAGTACCTGATCATGTCCACAGCTGTATTAGTAATTGTACCACCTACTATTCAGGGATTAAAGATCACTCAAATTTATCAGCTTATCAGAGTACACAAAATTAACTGTGTATATACACAACTAAGGAAACTGACAACATCCAATATGGTTATAAATTCAACTACACTGTATTTTGGTATTATAGATACTACCTGGGGAGTGAGTGCATGCTGACTGGACCCTACTATCACAACAGCCCAATGTAGGTGCAATGCACAAGGACAATTCCACCAGAAAGAAATTTTCAGAGTGAGTTATGTCTACATTTCAAGGCACAATATCACTTGTGCTCTTCAGTCAACAATTTTAGAGTTAAAAAGCTCTAACTACTTTCTGGGCAGACAGGGGAGAAATTAAGGAAAGAACAATAAAAAACTTTTGTAGAACTTACTCCTAATTTAACTCTAGAAAAAAAATTAACTAATACAGTAAGTAACCTTAAAGAAAAAAATCATCACTTCGTAATTCTATTATTCTTTAGCTCAAATCAGCACCAACTTGACATCTGTAACATCGCTTGGGCACCACGTGGGAGCAACCACAATATGTCCCTGTATATCCTTTCTTGTCTCTTAAACAGTGACTGCCAAAACCAACCCTCTGTTCCAGCTAACAAATCTCTTAGGCATAAGTCCCCACCTGCACCCTTGTCACAGTTGGAAACTCTTTACTCACAACAGAAATATTACTACAATTATAACCAGGGGAGTGCATATGCTCCTGACAATGCACTACAATGAAGCATGGGACTATCAGTGCTAATGGATCAACTTGATATTCCACATAAAACAAACATCCCATCTTTAAATGTGTTCAGTATCTTGATCTTGTTTTGTTGTTATATATGTGCTAAAACATGACATTAGAATATGCTCTTTTTCACTTTTTCCAGTGCAGTTCTCGATGAAAACTTGTGACCTTTCTCTTAGCCCTATTGCATGTCAGACCTACTCAAAATAAATCTGCTGATTTCAGCTACAACATTAAACATTTATGCTTTTCTGTCATTTGTTGTGCTGGTTTTGGCTGGGAAAAAGTTCATTTTCTGCATAGTAGGTAGTATGGACCATTTTGGATTGTGCTGGTAACAGTGTTGGTAATACAGCTATGTTTTCATTTTTGCTGAGCAGTGCTTACATAGAGTCTTAAAGCTCTCTTGTTTCCCTAAAAATGTGCAGAATATAGCTCCAAACCCTGTACTGCTTCTAATTCAGCTCTGCTGTCTGTATTGCTTCTAAAGTTCCATGAACAGGTGGGATTATTCAGGTATAAACAAGTATGGGCAATGAATATGAAATTCTAAATAATTATGATGTTATTACATAGAAACAAAACACTTTTATAAATGTCAGTTTTGAGTTGGGAAAGAAAAAAGAGTCTCTATCTGCCACCTGAGCAAATCTGAGGCAGTAGACCTGAAACAGTGTTATTGATTATGTTACTTTAGACAATGCAGTCATTTAAATAGGTTCTTCTTCCCAGAATCAAAAAAATTTTCATCCATCTACTCTGTCAAGACATGACCCACCATCTTCTCAGCACAGCTGTTTATTCTAACAAATTATATGCTGATTTTGAACTATATTATTATATCATATCCTCATAAACAATTCATCTTTTTAGTGTAATGTGCCTAACACCCTATGGATTTCAGGTAAGATGTACAAAATTATTTACACACATAGAAAGACTTACAAAAACCCAACACTATGAATGGTACACCTCCTTCCATTAAATTGTACAGTGAGCTGCGCAACCAATCTGACTTTTGTAAAACTTCAGAGGCCCTATTTTCACTTTTTCTAAGGCTGATGCTTTGTATTTTTATTTACATTTTTTCAGGTTGTCAAAAACATACAAGAGAGCCCAGATCTTCCAACAAATGGCATTAAAATCTAAGATGTGGCTGCTAAGCAGAACTCTATAATTCTGTTTGGTGGTCACCACTGCCTGTTAAATACTGCAACTCCATAAACTGGTTTTGTATTTTGAGACACTGCCAAGTGCCAACTGAGCCTCAGCTCCGGGGACCTGGATTCTGAGGGTAGGCTATGCTTCTCTGGCTCTGGCACGTAACTGGGCTCCCAAAACCACACTGAAAATACACTTCAAGGTTTCTAGTTTTGTGTTTCAATAGATCAAGCTTCTACCTGAAGGGCAGGATTAGGAATGGGCACAGGGGTCATTTTATGCCTCAGAGCAGGAGCCGATTTTGGCCTTGGTCTTTTAATCTCTGGCTCTTCAACTCTTTGAAAGCCAATGTCATCTTCACAGGATTTCCTTGAAGACAAATGAGCGCAGTCAATTCCCTCCTCCCGATAATAATGCCCAGCATTCCTGCTGTGCCCCTTGAGAGTAGCAGAGTCCTGTTTAAGTGCCAAGGAAACTGGAGCTTGGGCAGTGGCTGGGCTGGTGGGTGGTGATCCAGTTGTAACTGTAGACTCTGATGCAGAGCTTGCCTGCTGTTTATGTTTAAATTTGATAGAGTCACTTCTCTTAGGAGGAGTTGGAGGAGTTGAAGCCACTTCAGCTTTTGATGGCTGAGGTGAATGGCCTGTCACCTGATTAGGGGAAAGGTACTCCAGTTTGGGAGGAGTTGGTGGCCTTTTGAAAGTATCAGGGTCAAAGATAGATTTTCTTTGTTTTGGCTTTTTGTACACAGAGAACTTTTCTGTTTCTGTTGCTGAGATATTAACCATGACTTTTGGCCAGGTACCACCACTATGCTTAGTTCCATGTCCTTTGTCAAATGCTGTCTCAACCATCATACAGTCAGCTCCTGTAGGTTCATAAGGCAGTCTCCTGCTGTCCAAGTCAACAGCTCCATAGCCTTGGTCCCCATATGTCTCTGGGCTGAAGGAGCTGAGACTGTGTTCTGAATTACTGTGGCAACTGTGCACTGTGTTCCTACGAGAGTCTACTCGTAATGTGTTATTAGGGAAAGGTTTGTGATCACAAAACGAAGCGCTGCCCTGATCACTCTGGTCCTTCTTGCTGTCCATGATGTCTGGATTGAAAATGTCAGTCTGGGTTGAGCTGTTGAGCTTCAGATTTCTTTTGTTTTGGGCTTGTATCTCTGATGCATGAACCCTACAGTTTGATATTTTTTCTGAATCCTTCAAATTTTCAAATATATTTTGACCACTCCAAGATGAACTCTGAGGGAAAACCTAAAACAAAAAACATGTGTCATCACTTTATTATTTTGGTTGATTTCTGTTTAGTATGAGTCACATCCTAACCTCCTTGATTTACCTATTCTTGAATATACACTAAGACATGTATAGACAAGTTGGGAAAGGTTTAATAATGTCTTACAATTCAAAGCACAGAACTTCAGATAAAATGAGGCTAGAAACTTTTTGTAACTTTTTCACAACAATTCCAAAAGGACAACTCCACATGGCAGCAGAAGTACTGACTGAAAGTGAAGGGACCTGCATTCTACTTCTACCTCTGATAAGTGATGATAATAAGACATCTTTCACTGCCCATTTACTTTCAAACATTTCATCTTTTTACTTTCTTAAAACCTCAAACTCTCTAGATCTGAAATTATCACTCTCAAAGGCCATGTGACAGGCCCAGTATAACAAGATTCTACATGCAATAAGCAAAACAGAATAATACTTCTATAGAAATAAGCCTGAAAAAGAAAGCCCTGTACTTCATCTTCATGACAGCTTAAGTTCAGTTTTCTGCGCAACTCCCTCCTAAGTAAAAGTTAAGTCAGGAGGCAGTTTATCTTTCAGGTACAAAACCACTGCAGCTCTGAAGCAAAAACCAAGAAACAGCAAGCAATTGAGGTAGCAGTCATTTCATGTGACCAGCAAACAAATGGGAAAGAAGACTAAGTTAGTCTCATTTCCTACTAGATGCCACAAGAGCCTTACTTTGGAAATAACTGTTGAGTGACTGTACCAGCAGTGAAATGCATCCAGGTGGTCTTATTTTTACCAGAGACTTTCCCATGTTGATGTATTCTTTTTTTTCCATATACTCTTCCCTGAACAACTAAAGTAATTCCCTATAAGTTCAAGAAAATTCTGCAAATTTCGCTTCTCCTACTCACCTTCATCAGTGACAGGGTAAGGGAATCCCTACAGTTCCGTAGCAAAGCTTCACATTCAGTAAGCGACTTATTATCTAGTGCAATGCCATTGATCTAAACACAAAGAAACCCACAACAGACATCTGTAAATCAAAGGTAACAGGTGGGCAGGATCTTAACATAGAATGTCTCTGAGACAGGGAAAACACTAGTTTTATATGTTTACCTGACTTAAGTCTGGTTGACCTTTATTCCCACTTTCTAAATGAGTGGAGAATGGTAAACATGTAACTACAATTTGCTATTCCTCCCAGGGACATGGTGTAAAAACACTTGTTCACTGCACCAGCCCCTGTGCAGTTGTACACAGACTGTAACCACCTCACGTTTCACTGGGAATTAATAAATTACAAGGGTCAGTTAAGGCTGCAAATGCACAAAGGGACAGACTTCCTCCCCAGAACAGATGACATCTGTGATAGCAAAATTTAGAAGATAAGAAACCTTTCATCCAATCAAGGGATGCCTTTTTTGGAACTGACCTCTCCTAGACAATATAACAATCGCGAATATCATTACATATAAGCCAAGTGTGAAGAGTTAGTGCTTCTGTCAAAAGTTGTCATATGAACTAAGCACAACAGATAACCCACAGATTATGTTAATAACTCAGCATACAAAAACATTAATTTAGAATAAATACTTCGTGAATTTACAAAAAGGGTTTAATATTGTAAAAGTAAAAAACTGATTGGAACGTTTAGCATTTTAAAGATTAGCATCAATGATAACACTTCAAAATAAATAAAAATAAGAAAAGGCAAATGCATTCTTAAGACTTACAGCAATTATTCTATCTCCCACAGTAAGGGAACCCTCTTTGGCAGCTGGGCTTCCAGGCACAACAGCAGCAACAAATACTCCATTTTCTAGACTGACCCCACTATCTGAAAATCACAAAGAAGAATTTACTCCTGCGATTCAAATATCTTGCTCACATGGCACATCTAACCTGCCTGCACAAGAAATAAATATGGCTACCAAATCACCTGAATTTCAATTTCTGAAAACCCTTTTAAAGAAATAATAACACAGAAGGGAAAAGCGGGGATTTTGAATATCACAAAATTTAATATAATCAAATGGGTGACTGGGTTTAACAGTCTTGTTTATACTCCCAGCAGGAGTATAAACTCCTGTATAGCCTCCAAACAGGCAGCTAACTAGAACAAAATATTAAAAACCTAAACCCACCAAAGAACAAAAAGAAAAGCTATACTTACAGAATAAAGCTATCATCAATAATAGCATTCTTAGTTTGCTAAAAAAAACGTAAAATAATGAAATCCCTATCTAGGAGGCCATAACAGTTTAAGTGGGGTTTAAGCAAAGGCTTTGAGAACATGTACCTTTATGTCAAGCCATTTCTGGTTCAACAAACATGTATCATGCTTGTTGAACAATCCTTTACAGCCATTACCTTTATGTCCAGAAACATTGATGTGAAGAGGTGTTATCACTCGCCCACCTAATGACTTCCTTCTTCGAACCACCATATTAATAACACCTCCTCCATTCAGAACAGCTTTTATAACTTGCTTTTTATCCTTATTGGTAAGATCCACATCATTTATCTTCAGCAACCAATCATTCACTCTGGTAGATAAAAATAAGCAGGTCGGTGTTGTAAGCACACTTTGCTGGACACAGCACATGAAAAACATTCCATGAAAAGGCATGTAATAGGGCTGATCTCAATAAACTAATCCTTCATTATCTGGAGTTCTCCATTCCTGAAAAAGCATTAAGTAGCAGCCAAATGAAAACCAGGACTTCTAGTCTGTGTTTCACTTGGAAAAATATATCCTCAAATCACTAATGATTACTTCTTATTTAAAAGCAACTCTGTGGACTGAGGCCAGTTACTAAAAACCTTCTATCAACACTAAGAACAGGAGGTGGTTTTAAATGAGCCCTTGCTCTACTCTCCTTTCCTCTAGCTCTCCCTCAATAATTTACTCTCATGTCTTTCCCAAAATTTAAATAAATAGATCTAAACTTAAGGACATAATAAGGGAGTAGGTGGGACACAGTGAAACAAAAGAACATTTCAAATTCTGTTGAGTTTTAAGTGTTGAGTCAAACAGTGTTTAATTTCTGTAATGCTTTTAGGCACTGGTCTTCTCAGTGTGATTTCCCAACTAACAAGAACAATATACACGTGATCAGTGATAAAAAAAAGAACTTTAAAAAAATGGGAAATACTGAAGACAATTTACAATATGCTCATATTTAGTTTATTATGACCAACAAAAGACAGGTATCTTCCAAAGTCAAATCCTACCTTAACCGACCATCAGCAATGCTTCCTTTGTCTACTTTGGTAACGAAGATCCCACAGTCTCCAGGGAGGTATGGCTCGTTCACACCTTCTGCCACATCAAAACCAAGTGCTTTCAAGTCCATGTCATCCTAATAAATATTAACAAGTGATTCAATTGCACTGGCAAATATTGTCAGTTAGCAAGAGGCATTACTGCATGTTTGCACTATGCATTTATATTTACAGTGTTCCTGTACAAGGCAAGTTTTTATTTTTTGTACATAAATATATAAGCTCCCAATTCCATTAGTTATTAGGCATTCTCTGGCATTAGAATGATCCTTCTCTCTCAGATTAAGGCTGAAATAATACAGAAGGGTAATTTCACCCAAGAAGAACAGAAAAGCAGAAGAGCATGTGAGAAAGTATGTTCAGACTCGTATAACCTGCTTTAAGGTTGATGACAGTTGTGAAATGAGAGAATAAGGACATGTTCCCCAAGAATGGGCACTACTTGGGGAAAAAACAATTGCAAAGGTAAGGAAACAGCAGTCTTAGTGATGAACTCTGACAGACCTCTGCTTTGATATGGCTACAGACTAGAAGTAAACAGAAAAGAAAGCTCTAACATTAAGGGAGACCATTTCTAAATACAGATTTAGAGGTGATATTCTACCAAGCCTGACCCAAAACAGATCATCCTTTCATTTAGCTGTTACCACACTTGCTGCCTACATGTGTGCCTACATGTGTGCCTACATGTGTGCCTACATGTGTGCCTACATGTGTGCCTACATGTGTGCCTACATGGTTCCTCCCACAGCAACAACAAAGAACTAACAAGACCTAAATCATATTTTTAATCATACCTAGTACACAACGACTATAATTGGCTTCAGAGCTATCCATTACACAAGACAATGCAGTTTATGTTTTTTACTTACTCTGTCTTTTTCAAATTCTACCACTTCTGTTTCCCATTCCAGTGAATCTGTGTCTATGGCTGAGTCATGGGAACTATGGGCCATCAATTGACGAAATCTGGCCTCCTTTTCCAACTGATTCTCCATCTTCTCCCTAGGCAAAGAAAATAAATACTTATAGACACCAATCACCCCCTTTTAAATTGAAAAATAATGTTATTATTGACCTTATATTTGGGTTTCTAAATCAAAAATCCAAGCTCTGTCAAAAATTTCCCACATGCTTCTGTCTTTCAGATATTCTTAGTCTGGTATCAAATTGACTTTCCATTTCTATAGATTGTCCTAATATAGCCTTACATTTTTTGCAATATTTTTACATGACTCCAGTGCACATCTAAGTTTTTAATTTCTCCCAAAATGCATTTAATTTACCCTCAGATGAGCTGCATCCCTATGCTCTGGACAAGTGGGGCATGATAAATAGATGGCAAAACCTCTTCCAGAACCTAATGAGATGACATATGATGTACACCTTGCATTCTTAAACTGGTGATAATACAGCTGGGAGGAACTAATTGGAAGTTAATCTCACTTTGGTGAAAGAATCCCATGTTGCTGAAGTGTATCTCCACAGTACAAAGTCTAGACTATGCATCTCATTAATAAGATAAAAAGGTTAAGATAGTGAAACTCAGGGTCCTGCCCTCCATAATAACTTCCATAACTAAAAATATAGGCAATTCTTCCACAGACAGTAACATGACCTGCTGCCTAGAGCTGTAACAACCAATGGTTCACTTACAAACACAGGTAATAAACCAAAGATTGTATCACAAACTTTCATGCAGTTTGAACACTTCTCTAACATACTTCAGTTCCTTCAGCTCACGAACAGCATCATTTTTCTGCTTTCTCATGTCATCCAGATTGCGAAGAGCTTCAGCCAAGTCACTCACAGCTCGGTCTCTCTCCCTCCTTAAGTTGTCACACAAAGTTCTTCAAAAGAAAAGAAGTTGCAATTTAGATACTTAAAACCCCATCAAAGTAACAAACTGGTTTAGCCACATTGTATAGTTAATGCAAAATTTAAAACACCAATTTCAAAAGATATCTCCATGCAAAATAAAAAAGGATAAGGAAGAAAAAAATTATATATGCTAGGTCTTAAGAAAATGCTGGCAAGATAACAGAAACTTTCTTTGTCCCTCTCAGAACTTTATTTCCACTTATCTTCTTTAAACTAGCAGAAAAACAAGTCTTAAATTTAAGTATTTTCCCTTAGTTCCTTATATCTATTTAGTAGCAAATATGTTGGGTATTTTTCATGAATGCCCCACAGGTAAAGAATTATTTGCAGGACCATAGCAGGATTAGGCATAGCACACCTAAAAGAATGCACAATTTGTTGTTCCTACACAGCAGTGCTATTACACTCAATGGTCTTTACTAGAAACATACTATGGTTATGAAAGCCCAGAAAAACACAAGGATCTTGTAAGGTGCCCTCAACTTTTAAAAAGAAAAAAAATCACTCTGTGACAGCTAATGTAGAGAAAGTGCTAGAAAAATCCAGCAAGTCCTCGAATTGCATCAACTGCACACAAGGTGTCACAAAGATCACTCATGTATCATTTGTTTACCGTATACTTTCCCTTTCTGCAACAATCTTATCCCGCTCTTGAAAGGCCCAATCCCTCCTACACTTGGCTACTTCTGCTTCCTGGACAGCTTCCTTTAGTTCTTGTGACATGGCCTCATATTGTTTCCGAAGCATTTCAATTTCTTTGTTTGCTCTTTCTATGTCTAGGGTAGCAGAATCTTGTATCTAGGAATTAAGAAACACAGGTAAGTATTTTAGGCACAATTTTTAAGTACATATGCACAAACAGCTTTTACTATATGTATGTTGCCTGATGTATTCAATTCTCATGTTTTCATGACACATGACACGTTTATCTTAGCAGAAACTTTTTTTGGGGGGGGGAAGATAAAACCTGCTGTAATACATTTCCTTCAGTAGCATACAAATTTATGCAACTACATGAATAAGAATCCTCACTTCAAAATAGCATCAGTGAATATTTCATGTTTCAGAGATGACATTTTATGCTTCTCTCTTGTTCTGTTTAGCAGACTGAAAAAATCTTCAAGTATACTTAGGAATCAGATAAACTACTATAAGCAGTTACAACATAGATTTCCTGCATTAACACTTGTTATTTACCCTGGCACAACCAAACATATATATTCCTGCAAAGATTGTGGATTCAAGCAGGTCCCTTAATTCCAAAACAAAGCAATAGAATTCAAAGAAAATTTTGATTTAATGTTTCTTGTTTTGGATAAGAATTACTTTATTCTTAAATTAACTTGCACCTTTAAAATTCTCTACTTTGAACAACAGAGATGGTGACAACAGTAAGACAAATACACAAAGAAAACCCCAAGCTTGCAGCACAATAATACAAGCCAACTACAAGAGTACAGCCCACCACAAGCACTGGAGGCTGTGCACTTGCAAACAACTGTGTGTGGTTAATTTCAAGAATCATAAATAAAACTAATGAATCTGACTAGATTTATAATTAGGTAAAATATTAAACTTTTGTTATCTATATTTACAAACAGAAACCTAGTATTTACAAACAGAAGCTCAATATGAAGCACAAATGTACCTTTATCAAACAAAAAGTGCTATCATGATGTCTTGAAGACCATACATGCATTCACATGTAGGTATTCTAGAGTGACTTGAGAAGAAGGGGGAAGACTCCCAATGTGTCCAGACCTTTAGCTAATCTCTCTCAAATTACTGACCCCTTGAAACTAAGAAAGAAAAAGGCATCAGTGAAGACTTGCAATACCTGACGAGCTTGATAATATTCCCTTAGGAGGTGGTCTCTCTGGATGATAGCTTCTGTTCTCTCTTTTCTGGCAACATCTCTTTCTTCCTTCACTGTCTCTATATCCTTGCAAGCCTGGTCAAGTTCCTTCTGGGCCTCAGCTTTGTCCTTCACTTCATGACAGTATTTTTCCAGTAACTCATTCCTCTCACAAATCGCTCGATCTCTTTCCACTAGAGCCGAGTTCAGTTCCTAAAACAAGACCCATTGTTTGCAGTAGGTTAAGTTCAAAAGGAAACAGTTCATCTTTCCAACTGGATACACGTCGTGACACCTTAAAAGCACAGAGAGTTTACCACTCATGTTCTGAAAAATGGGAGCAGATCACATTACATACAAGTAAGTACTAGCAAAGAATATTAAATGTGGTACTAAAGATATCACACCATCACATTAGCACAGTGCTATGTCAAAAGTAAGCAAGATTCTGGGAGCGCTCACGGTTTTAAGGAACCTAAAGGTAATTAAGAAAGGTAATTAACCAGACAGATTTGGTGTTCTAAAAAAAGGCTTTAAATGTGGCAAAGGGTAAGAATATATTGCAAATATTTTTAAGCAACTGCCTCAATTTTACAGGACTGAAATAATTTAGACAACCCAGCTACATAAGCATCTTATAGCTTCCTCATAAGTTTTAAAGGCACATCAAGTTATATGCCATTAAGATACTAATGTGCTACAGAATAATCAAAGATAAAACAACAATATTAATCAAGCAGAATAACAGTACATCTTATTAAATGTGGAATTCAACTGCATTGTCATAAAAAAGATAAGGCAAATGTGGAAGCGTTCTAAAATAGAATCGGTCCTTTTAAAATTGTTTAAACTAGACTTCCATTGGAAGAATGGGGCATTGAAACAATTTAATTTCATGCCACTAAATTTTCAGATGGTTCAGCTCTCTAGAAGCATTAAGTTAATGGTTACAAAGAAGTCCTCTGACATACAGGCACTCCTAGCTGGAAAATACTGATGTTTTGATCACAAAAAGATCACCAGACAGGTGACTTCCCAAAAGCAAAAGAAGGAAAGGGTCCAAATACTTATGTAGAAGACACCATGTCACAAACTGACTTCTATTCTATTTACCTCTACAGTTTACAAGGAATAAAATTGAGTATTTAAAGCACAGATGACAATTTCATTCTGCTGTACTAACATAACTGTTTTTGACATATGCATGTAAAGAAGGCTAATAACACTAATACAACAGTTCTGCAATGACATGAAGAGTTATTTTTGCTGTAGAGTAACAGACAAGCACTAGAATTAATTACTCACTCTGGGAACTTTAAACATATAAGTGAATGTCAGTTACCAGAACACCCAAGTGTTTCCAACATCAGTAAGACCTTTCCTTGCTCAGTACCTCTGAAGAGAGAAATCACTGAACCATCTGTTGGTGCAGACAAGTTTTAGTACTGGAAATAGTATTTTGCACAGTTTAACTGCATTTTGTATAAAATGTGCATTCAAATGTGTGTATAAAACTTACTCAAAAACATTAAGTCTTTTCCCACAGGCAGCTGAGATGGAAGTCATTAAGGCAGAGGGAAAGTTCTCAGAAAGTATTTCATTAAACAAGAATTTACAGTTCTTTAAAGTGATTGGAAAAAACACATATTACTACAGTTTCTCCCAGCAGGCTCGATACAAAATATCTGAATAAGAGCAGCCATTGCCTCCAGTGGTCAGTGGTAAAATTTCACCTCTGTCTTTTTCCTATGACATTTACACAAAGTTACAACATGACAGCACAGGGAAATGTACCATTTGGCTTTGAATAGAACAGTTTCTGTTTGAAAACAGTAGAGCAGTTTGGTTTGAAGAATGATTCTGAATTTGTGAAGAATTTTTATGTTTTAAGGAAGTTCTTGCATATGAATGTAACATAAGGACAAAATACAACAGGTCTATTAAACAGAGGGGAAAGCTGACTACCACTGAGATGAAACATGACATTTTGAGTATTAGCCAGAGCAAAAGATTATGCCAAACAAAAAACACCACTGGAGAAAGTAGAGGGGGAAATCTGTAACATCTAATCCCTAGCTTTGAGCGGCTGAATTTGTGAGAACTTAATATGAAACTGTCCATTAGTGCAAAAATCATGAGCTTTCTTCTATCATTTATAAGTGCCAGAATATTAGTTCATTTTAGAGGTCTATTAACCCATTAAGTTTGGGTATGTGCAACAAAAGTTTAAATGTCTAATTGGGAAATTGACTGACTGACCTCATCAGTAGCTGCTCAGACACAATGCTTAAAAATCAACCTCTTCCCAACTTCAGTTGCTTTACAATTTCTTTGGGACACAAAAGGTAGCAAACACACTAGCAAACAGAAGCTTCAGGGAAGAAAATACATTCCAAATTCCCTAAATGGATTCAGTGCTGTGTCAACCAATCAGTGAGCACTGTAATAAGGCACTTAAAGGTGCTGTACATCACAAGGAAAGTGAAGACCATTAAGTCACCTTTTTGGAGAGTGCCAGACCAAGTATTCACTGACAGGATAATCCTACTTACATGGGTACATGTTTCAGGACACTATTTCGAGTGAATCAATATACTGATCGATACATTTTTTCAGTGTTTTAAACCTTTTCCTTGACAGAATTAGAAAATCCCTCATGCACTGAATGCAGCTGCAGCGAGCTATGTGACTACATGATACAACAACATATCTCCTCACAAGCAGAAGAGTCATAGCTACTGGAAAAGAAAGTGTGAACAAAAAGACAACTCACAGTACTGCTATTTTACGCCTTTTAAAACATTATAGAAGCAGTAATTTCTGCTTTCTGATGGGCCAGGTCTGAGAGTGAAGAAAAATGCATGTCTCTGCCCTGCCAGCACCATACTCACGCTCTTTCTGTTTCTCACATTCAAACACCCCTTCAAGTCATCTAGGCAAGAATACCCATGTATTTAAAACTTTAATTCTCTGCAGCAAATTACTCATAGTGCCACAATGACAGGTATAACAAATTGGAGTAGAATGACTAATTGTGGCTATTTCCATGAGTATTGCTTATTACCTACCCTGATCCCACTGAAGTCAACAGACATTTCTACTGGCTTAAAGGGTTTGATGGAAGTAGAAGAAGTACGAAACATATTAAAATCTCACTCACTGTAGAAGCTAAATTACTAAGCTGACAAATGCACCAGGCTGAAAAATATGGATTCTTAAAACCAGAATTTAGTTATATTTAAAAGCTCTGATGCCACATGTCACAATCCACGTTATGACCCCCAAAAATGGTATTATTTATTTTAAAAAAAGCTCCATGACCTCATTATTTGTAAAGGGTATTTTGTTCAGATATAATGCTGTGAAAAGAGTAAAATGAGATTTATAGGCAATGGAATGTCTTTGTATTTGCTTGTATCTGTTTCATGCTAAATTAAGTATTTGTAAACCAAAGAGTCAAGTGAATGCACGTCAGCTGAAATGAAACCAAGCAGGAAATTGTGTTCTGGAAATTGTAACAGCATCATTCTAATATGGTTGTGATATAAGCATTTCAAGAACATGTTGCTGAAAAATACAAAGTTCTGGTTTCACACATTTTAAGGCATGCCTGAATCCTAGAGAAAAATATTCAAAATATTCTTTTTAACTTAAAGGCAGAAAGAGGGCAAATGAGTAAGAACATGCATGTAAGCACAGGCTTTGCATAAGTATTAGAGATGATTTGATCATGTACCGTCTTAAGCCACAGTAGATAGTATCCAGTGGTTCCTGCAGAGGTTAGAAGTTAAAAATAATGAATATTTACAGCTATATTTTTACAGAGAGCATTACTTGAGAAGGCACACAAGACTAACACAGCAAAGAAAATGATTTATAGTAAGTAGAACAGAATTAAGTCAAATGAATACGAAATTTCAACGGGCAGGTATTCAAACATGGACGCTTGATAAACTGATAGTAAAAAGGACTGCCTTAGGAAAATATCAGAACTTCCCCTTTGCAGTGCATTCCTATTTTCCATTAAGCATTTCTGATTCTAACATCAACAATGCACACTCATTTCCCTTCCCCAATAGGGAAGAAGCAATAGGTTAGTACCTGTCTTAAAGCCTCCATCTCTTCACTGGCCACCCGTTTCTCAGAAGAAGTGTTCTTCAGTTTGGACTCTGCAAGCTCCAGTTCTGTTTGAAGTTTATCTACCTCTTTGATTACTTGATCTCTCTCACTCATTATGAGGCGGTATTCATTGAAAACTGAATCCCTTTCTTCCTTGTATTTTTCTGCATCCTTCGTAGCTTTCAGCTGCATTGTTTTGAACCTTGTCACCTCTGACTGTAATCTCTCCATCTCTCTCTGCAACTCTTTGTTTTGTGCTGTGGCGCTGCTCAGTTCCTGCTGTGCTGATTCAAACCTAAAAACAAGTGGAAACACCACTAAGACACTTGTTACTCACTTTCCTTTTTCATACATTAGGGATTCTGCTAGGTAACCAAATGTATCCACTGGTAAAACACAACCACAGAGGACTTCAAAAATGTATTCTCTGTGTTGCAAAATAATAATTGCTTTATGAATATTAGTGAACTTTCAGGAATATTAGAAAACCTCTTTAGGGAACTGAAACATAAAAATTATTAGAAACAATTTAATTATTAAAAGTAAATTTATAAAAAAAATTCTAAAAAGAATGAAAAACATTGTCATTATTTAATAGCACAAGTTTAACTTCATTCACTATTTAGGTCTGTTCATCTTAGAATTTCTTCTCCCACCACACACTCTCAGACATGTGGGAGGAAGGGTAACAAATGCAGAAACTGGAAAAACAAAACTTCCATAAGTCGAAATATGCCACAATGGATTGGTTAAAAGAGAATAAAAGAGTGGGTTTATGATAAAAATGCACACAATGGAGCTAAAACCAGGCAATTCAAAAATTCAAACATTTCTGTTTGTTTTCATCCATAGGTAAAATTAATCCAATAAAATCAAAATGCATAGTATCTTACAGCTTTATAAAATTACTTTTGATAGTTAATATAGACAAAAATGTATGTATTTTACCACTAGAAAGTACTGAATCATGGCATGATCAAACAAAGTATATAAAAAGTTTAATTACATTTATAAGCTTTTGGTTTTATATGGACTAAGCATTCTTAAAAGTGGTGAGAATATAATTCCATACACAAATTCGTAATTTGGTTTCACAAGAACTTCTCCTGAGAACAGTGTTTTACCACAACTGGGCACTAAGATTGCCTTGCTTTTTTTCCCCAGAACTCACAGGTAAATGTCATTAATGAAAACACTGTAACAAATTTGATGGACTTCTAGGGTTATCCAAATTTCAGGTGCCCACAAACCTCTGGCAGACTTTGTTCTCTTTCTCTCTCACATACACACACACCCCTTCCCCCTATGTTGTATAAAAGTGCAATTTCTTGTCTAATCCAGCATGTTGCCTGACCTTTCCTGAGAGAGAGTTGTAAACCAAATTTCAAATATTCCCTTGAAAACGTCAGTGTATTCAAAGCATTGCCATAGCTTTACCAAGGCATCTGCCAGTAGTTTCAAAACCATCACCCCGTTCTTTTCACAAAAGTCTTGAGTTTAAGAGGTCATCAGGTTGGCAGTACAGAAGACCTAACATATTACAACCTGGATTTAGTTTTTCTTTTCAGTACTGTAAGGATGAAGGTAAGAAGAATACACTAGGAGAGAAGAACAAGTAGGTATCAGGAAATCTAAGAGACTATGACAAACCACCTCATTGCTATGTGAGAACCCACAGTACTGTTGCAAAGTATTTGGAGGTCAAATCAAGGACAACAACAGGAAGATTCAATCAAGCAAGGAGGAGAACAGATTTAAGGCAATGTTTGCCAAGCAAAAATATATCACCAGCAAGGAACAAGAAAAAAAAAAGGCAGCGGGGTGAGGGGGAAGGAGTCTGGAAACCAACAAAACAACCAAACTACCCAGGGGAAGTGATCAGAGAGAGAAAAGAAAACCTCTGCCATAGAAGGACATTCATATTAAATAGTGATAACTGAAGAAACCTGAAAGGAAAGTTTCATCTGGAACACCTTGATCCAGCCTGACCTTGCATTGTAGGCAATGAGGTCAGGAAATACTGAGGCAATACAGATCCCATTTTCATAGATGCTTTCACAGTTGTGAATGGGTTGCAAGTAGCAGGGTCAGTAGCAGTAAGCACGGGACTGTCCTGTTTAATCCAAGCACCATGGAGCCACTTGCTCACTCAGAGCCAGAAAACTCATGGGTTGAAATAAAGACAATTTAACAGGAAAAGCAAAAGCCATGCATGCAAGCACAGCAAAACAGGGAATTAATTTTCCACTTCCCATGGGCAGGCAGGTGTTCAGCCATCCCCAGGAGGGCAACTGCTAACTTGGGAGGACAAAACCATCACTCCAAACATTCCCCCTCCTTCCTTCTTCCCTCCACTTTATATGCTGAGCATGATGTTATATGGTCTGGAATATCCCTTTGGTCAGTTGGAGTCAGCTGTCTGGCTGTGTCTCCTCTCAACCTCCCATGCACCCCCAGTCTCCTCACCAGCGTGGCATGTGAAAAGCAGAAAAGGCCTTGGCCCTGTGTCATTACTGCTCACTAATAACAAAAACATCTGTTATCAACCCCTCATTCAGCACAAATCCAAAACACAGCCTCATACGAGCCACTCTGAAGAAAATAAACTCTAACCCAGTCAAAACCAGCACAGTTGCTCCAGTTTATAAGGAGCAAATAATACTGAGAAGAACCCTAACCAGGACTACCTGCTTTTTATTCAATGCAATTGCAAACTGCAGGTAGATCTGCCTGAGTACCACAGCCCACATTCAAAATGCAGCAGCACACGTGTAGGTTAAGATGTAGCACACAGGAATTAGCTATACCAGACACCTGGAAAAAGGCTGAAGACTTCTCTGATATTTTTTTAAGACCAAAGATTAATTCAAAATGAGACCTCAGCTATCATGGGAGTTCCCGTTCTCTTTAAAACCTACTTTGATAGTGTTTACAATGAGTATTAATTAAAAAAACTAGTGCTACAATTTATGACCCATGCATACTCAAATACAAGTTTGTTAAGTTTTTATATTCTGAAAAGTATACATGCCTGAAATGCATTTTAATTTTTTTTTTCCAAAGAAATATAGTTTAAGTTATGAAGAAAGGGTATAAAAATAACACAAATAAAGCTTTATATAAATACAAATAAAAAAGAAACTCAGACCTAAAGGCAACTGAATAAAAGACAAACATTTCTTAACCTCGGTTATCTTAATTTAGTTGGATTGCTGGTTCACAGGAACATGCATACTTTCATGGAATTCTTAAAACCAATCTCTGATCAGTATCAAGCAACACTTTCCTCTCAAGAAGGAGACCTAAATCACAAGGCCATAACGAAAGCATGTTGAGCTTCTGCATGTACCAGCATGTTTGCAGTGTTTCGTGTAGTATATGTTAGGCTTTTCATCCCTTTCAGGAATCCATGGCAGTTTCAATTACATAACTTCGTGTGTACACTATTATCTATGCTCAATCTCACCTTTTGGAAACACTGAAAGTCTATGAATGTGGAAAAAACATTTTTTGGCTTTGGTCTGTGGGAGTTGAGTATCACCCCTAACAGTGAATGAAAACATTCCTAACACACCCACGGATGCTCTTTGGAGTCCTTGTGTATACTGATGGTCTTCCTACCCCATATGGTTAACTGTGTAGGCTTGGTATCAAGAAGGAGCAGAGAGACAGGATAAGTGTGGTATGACATAGTGTCTGTGTTGTTTTATGACACTTGCACTGCCCATGGTGGCATCTTCTCAGTGAAGCAAGAGTCCCAAACACCTGTATCCAGTGAACTCTGCTCCCAGCCTGAACCCTGTCTCAGTCTCTCACAGTCAGCAATTCTAATATCATGAAAAGTTAACTTATGCTTGAAATTTTCATTTGCCAAACACTTTCTAGAAATTATATTCTCTTACTGACTCACTTTTAGCATTTAAATAAGGATATACATACATATATATATGTATAGGCATATATATATATATATATAGGCACATCATGCATTAAGGAGTTTGTTTGGAACACTAAGTCTGAGGTTTAACAAAACTGGTTATATGTGACTCCTGTCTCTACAACTAAGAATAGATATAGGTTGAAAAGTAGAGTATCCCTATCTCTGCGGTAAATAACGGTTAAAAATTCGTCATACAATTCCAAAACCTGGGAAATTCTTTTCTCAAGAAAATGCACCATTTCTCCAAATAAACATCCTCATAAACATCTTCTAGGACCTCCCAGAAAATTTTATATAGAAACACATGCTTACTCGTCACAGCAAGGTAACATATACCAGAGAAAAATTTTAGAAAAGAGATGAGAAAGGTATTTGTGACTCCACCACTATGAAAATAAGATGTGACATTAGAACTGCTAATGACATCACAGAATACCTCAAAGGTATCAAAACTGGATTATACCTCCTGAGAGAGGACGAATATTGTTGCTGAAAATGAATGGCTGTGTCCCTTTGCTTCATTAACATGTCGATCTGTTTCTGCAGACGCCTGTTCTCCTCCTCAGCCTGCTCCAGGCGGCTCAGATCCGTATTGTGGCTGGCGATCTTCTCGTTGTACCGTTTCCTGAGGGCATCATAATCCTTCTTCACACCCTCCAGCTTGTCCATGGCTGTATCGTAAAGTTTATTCAGTATCTCTGAGGATCCGTTTTGCTTCATAACCTTAAAAAAGTGCCAGAAACGCCATCAATAACCTTTGGTTTTCATCAGTTCAATAAATATGATTTAAAATACGTACGTAAGAAACAATATTAGAACAAAAATATATTAACCAGTTTTGGTAATCATTCTTTTTAATGACCAAGGAAAGACTGAACTGCTCTAAGTGCTACTGTTACATCTGCTTTCTGTTAATTGGGTTAAAAATCTGTTTTATCACAACTTAAAGTGTACAAGTTTATGCAAATCTCTCTCTAATGGTAACTGCTATGGACAGTATTAAACCCATGTTGCTTTCTAAGTATTTGTAGTTTTAACAAAAGGTAATCACTACTTGAAGATGATAGTGGTAATTTAGGAAATGCCCACGAGGTGGCATTCACGACCACCATGCTTGCCTGTATCCTCTATGAACAAATTAAGTAATTAAAACCCCTAAGAGAATCAAATCTACTCGAAATATGTAATATATGCAGGCATATTATTTTAATATTCATACGATACCTCATCTGACAACTACCCACAGATGTTTGTGTTTCAAAAGCTATACATAAAATATGAACAAGAAGAGGAAAAGTCCATTTAAATGTGAATAAAGCCTGACCTGAATCTTAGTTTCAAATTAATTTCCATCAACGTAAGAATCCTGTTGCAAATAGCAACACTGATGACAAATGACCAGCAACAACAAAAGAAAGCCCTAATGAGCTTCAGCAAATCCAGTCATTGTTCATTCTCAAAAGGCAAAAAAAAAATTGCCTGAAATGAAGCCTTATCTTTTTTTATTCCTTTTTTCTTTTATTTTCTTTCTTTTTTTTTTTTATTTCTTTGCTCCTTTTTTCTGGTTTTGCCTTTTAAATTGAAATCTGGCCCTGATAGAGCACTGGGAAGAAAGAGGAATGCTCTATATAGAGAGGTGCCAGTAATTACATAATGCTAACATTAGCCTACAAAGGTATGTCCCTAACTACCTGAAAATAAAAAGTATTAAAAAAAACTAGAAGGAAAAAGAGACAGAAAATATGAGCTCTATAAAAAGTTGAACCAAACACAGAGCAGCTATCCTGCACAAATATGCACAAATTGGCTCCTCATCTTCTTTTGTGTCTTACATTCAGAGTAAGGACCAGTTCCTGAATATGGAAGAACCTGGATGCTTGCAGACTAAAATGAAAGGAGAGTACAAGAGATTGCCTGCTTTTCATTGTTCACAGGTAGCAGAAAACACCTGTCATTGTTAATAAACCCCTTTGCTACAGAGGCAAGAAAAGAGACAAAGTTCTTCAGCCTGACATTGGTCTCCTTTAACTAACCAGGATACGTAAGAGGAGTGAGTTACTGTTCATAAAGTAGCCCTTGAACAAGACTATACTTCAGCTATTTCCACATACATCCCAATCCTCAGTGGATTCAGCAGCATAATCTGCACAGAGGTGGACCCATGAGTAGCCAGTATGCTTCAGTGAACCATTTCAGATAAGCTAAGCACATGGTAAACTGTAGGCATATGTAAAGTGTAAATACACACTGATTTAAACTCACTCAAGGAAGCCATTTTCCTGAACACCACTTCCCAGAGCAGTTTGAGAACAGGTTTAAGAACTAATTATTTGAGAAGCCAAACAGAAACAAACCACTTCTTGCTGTCTAAAGCAGATATGGAATGTATTTATGTTGCAAACACACTAAATAATTAAGAAAAGAAGGACTAATAAACAAGAAACTGGATGGAATTCAACATAAACTTGCTAACAGAGATTTCACAGAGGAAGACAGAAACACCAGCACAATAAAGAAGGTCCCCCATTCAAAATCCTAGCCAGAGAAAAAGTAAATAGTCCCAGCTGGTCCAAGGAAGACAGCCGTGGCAACATGAGACTTCCTACGTGAGCAGCAGAAACTTAAGCTGGTCAGCTGCTACACAGCAAATCCATGACAATCCTACACAAAGAGTAATTTGATCAAAAGTTTTTGCTCTCTGAGGCCACCAAGATGTATTTTGTTATGGTCCAACAACGAAAAAACACATCAGAGGGATCAACACAGAGTTAGACTCATTCATACAAGAAGTGACATGGACAAGATAAGACTTTTGGCACCCCTTCAAGACACCATGACTCACTCTGACAAGCTGAGAAATGGAGTTACACAACGTTCTCACTGAGAGTCACATACACAGTTTCCTTTAAGGGTTTAATCATGACGTTGACATGAGACTGAATTTCTTTAAATCAATACTGACAACGACACTTCAGCCCCCTGTCCTTCCAGAGAATTTCAAACCTCAGGACAGATCCACAAAATACAATAGCCTTCTCTTGGAGGTTGTGTATCCCTTCTTTGCAGACTGGGAAACTGAGGCATAGAACAACTAAGCTATTTGCCCTCATTTACACAGAAAACCATTTCTGCTGTCTTCTGAGCCAAGCCACTAAACCATCTCACAGCAGAGCTTGCAAGATAGTGTTAGAGGAATGGATAAAAAGGAAGAACAAATCTTCACTCCCCTTTGCACTAGACCTCAAGCACATGCTGAAGTGCCATTCAGCACATCCAGCTTGCTTTGACCTTTGCCCCTCCTACCCTAGCAAATAATTATTTTGGTTTGCATAGATTTTGCTTCTGAAGCCTAATGTTTGACTTGCAAGTTTGCCCTGTGAATCAGACTACACACAGTCAACCAAGATACTCTGTTTAACCATTCCACATGTTACTGTAACAATTCTAACTAAATGATCAAACTTTTCTGTAGGTGAACAGTGGACCTGATAGGACCAGTTACTCCTTAGTATTACTATTGCTTTTTTATTTTCTGAATATGTGAAAAACACTGACCTGAAGACAGCCTGTGGTATAAAGTTCTGAAATATTTAATTCTTCCAGTCCTGAAAATTTTGTCTCTTTTTGTTTCAAGCTCAAAAACATTAATCAACCTGTAGCTTTTTTCTAGCTGAATAGCTCAGTCATTCCACTAACCTTTATGGTGTCATTAGAATAACAAAAAAAAAATCCCCAAACCAAACTCCCCACACAGACAAAAAAACTCCATCAAAACCAACAAATAATTCAAACCTCCAAAGGTTCTCAAAGTGACTGTCACTCTTTTTTTTTAATTGTGATTCTTTCCAAAAAAACAAACACAGCATGCAAGTTTAAAGCTATCCCTGTCCCATAAAATACCCTAGGAAAATAGGCATCTTTTTAATGACTTTGCAGTTTCAAGTAAGATTTTTGATGCCTCTCCACCCACTTTAAAAATATATCATGCATATACAATCCTCAGGTACACTCTTTCATCTCTGTATCAAAATTCCTTAATGCCATCTCATATTCTATACCCCTCACTCTTTATGCCAGCCAGACACAGAAAATCAATTAGCATCCCAAGATGTCATTTTCTCCCCTAGTACAGTAAAACGTAAAGAAGATGTTTCAGAATTAGTAAGACATAAAAAGCAGCAACTCTGCACGTTCAGATTTGTTTATCAAAGGAACCATCGACGATCCCTTCCCCCGGCTGAGCTCACCTGCTGCTGCTGGCTGCGCAGGTCCGTTATCTCCTTCTGATCCTCGTCGTGAAGCCTCTTCATTTCCTCACAGGACTGCTGGAGGTGATTATGTTCTCGCACCAACTGGGTGTTTTTCCTCTTCAAGGTATCCATGTCCTCCTTCAGCTGGGACTGGTCACTCAGCAGCCGACTGTGCAATGTGCTGTCACGGCACACAAAACATGCTCTTAGAGCCAACTTGCAAGGACAAAGTCCTGGACTAATTCATTTCCTACCAAGAAAGCAGGTCAAACTAACTCAATTCTGCATATTTGTGTATTTCAAGCAGCAGGGAAAAAAAGAAAGCAGAAACAAACAGGAAAGTAAGTATGAAAATATGCAAAAATACACAGTACTCCTAAACTGCATCAGATGATGGATTTATGCCACCCATCAATGCCATTTCATAGCCATTAAAAGCAGGAAGGCAAACAGAAATGGCATAATATGAACGTAAGATAATCCTCGAGATAATAGGAATTATCCCACTAATCATCTCCACTTTCTCTCGGGTCCCCCAGCAGAGCAGCAGCTAACCAAAAAACAGATAAAAAGTACAAAATTCTCCTTGTGTTCTACTGTTTTAGAAAGAAACAAAATCACCCAAGCTGTCCAAAAAAACACCACAAGCAACAAAAACACACTATGTACGTTTCAACTACATTCAAGCAGGTAAAAAGCTATGAAAGTTCTTCCAAACCTCACTGTGCAAGCCAGAATTGTTAAAAGAAATACACTCTCACTTAAACAACTGAGAGTCACACAAGGAGGCTATCATTCAGATTAAAATTCCAGGTAGCAGTCCAAAATTAGACCAAATCATTGCTGAATAAAAGCAGATCAGTCAATATATTTTATTATTGTAGATTAAAAAGAGTGCCTTTTGAATACTATAAATATTTTTATTGTTGAAACAGAACAATTCTAACTGAACTCTCATACTTGCTGGTAAAATGTTAAAAATCTGTATTTATACATATTAAAAAAACTTACTGATAAAAATCTGCCTCTTTTGCTGCTTCTTCACACCTCTTTAGTGTCTTGGTGTGTTGATTCTGCAGCGACTGTAGGTCCGACATGGCCTTCATGCACTGAATCTTCAGCCTTTCATAATCATGATTTGGTTTTGGACTAGGCCTAGCATGGAAAAAGAATATAAGGTCAAGCATCAGCTACTAAAGAGAATGAAAAATTACTATCCAATAAAAAAATACTATCACACAATTGCTGAAACTTAGGTTATATTATGCTTTAATTTAAATACTGACCAGCTCACATAAAGATGCAACTGCAAACAAAATGTCACTGACTTAAACATCTATTAATTTTAAACTGAGATGTAACATCTAATAATGTCTAACTATCACTAATACAGCCAAAACTAGTACAGAGTGTGCCTGTAACTCTCTTCTGAGCAGCAGTATTACCACAGAACAGAACAGTCACTCAATACAAGAACAAGTCCATCTCTGCACACTCGGCTTTCCTGTGCCACCATGTCAAACTCTCAGCAACAAAACACAAAGCTGCAGTGAGAGTGGGGTTGAAAAGAGGCTGCCAAAGACAACTGGGGGTGCATGGGAGCCTGGGCTAGAAAAGGCTTCTCATATAAGCAGCAGTTGGAGGACCTTGTCTATAGCTCCCTAGGAAAATCAGGGAGGGCTGGGAGAAAGATTTCCAATGGGATACCAAAAACTTATACATCTATGTTGGCAGAATCTGACCTGTTTGACTCATTGAGCATTGAATTTAAATAATTTGATCAAGTCATTCTGCTGAATTACATGTCTGATTGTGTGTTATCATGTTCTTTTAAACTATTATAAAGGATGAGAAAACGTGTCAGAATCTGCCTCACATTTCCATAGAATAACCCAAATTTTGTCAAACTAATTATTAGCAATCTCCAACACAACATTATCTCCAACAAGCAACTTCCAGTAAACAAAACAACAAAGTCAAAGTCAGTCAAAAGAAAAATTTTGACTCAAATTTCTTTTAGTATATCAGGATGACTGGGAGAGGAGAAATTTTCTAAAATCCTCTCCCTTGTCAAGCAGTTGACCAATACAGATTATGTCTAGAATGTGTGGTACTTGTACATGGTACCTTTATTTGTAGACTAGAATTGATTAGATTTGTCTTCTGGTTTTGAAGCGCTAAGCTTCTAAGAGGCTCTAAATTGAACTATTTCTCCTCTATACAGTCACAGAATCTTTGCACCATTGAATTTTCTAGTTTCAAAATGGAGCGTCTGACAGCTGTCCCTTGTCATCTCCTGGGTCTCTTGTAACACCACAGGCAATGAATAAAAACCCAACAAACCACCAAAAAAGAAAACCAAAGCCTCCATAAGGAAACAATTGCTTTCTAATTTAACTCTGCTTATTCTCATATCATATTTGCTCCGTTGCTGCACAGATCATTCTTCCTCCCTCCCACCTCACACTCTCCCAAATGGCTTCTCTGTAAGCACAGCCTGAAAAGCCATCAGAATTTTCTTTGCTTCATACAGAAAAAACTGCAGCATGGATTCTGGAACTGAAATGCAACTGGCAGTTGAATCAAAATGAAAATGGTTTTGTACTATTTCAGTGGTGAGAATTGTTGAAAAAAAAAAAAAAGAAAAAAATGCCAACCACATCTGGTTCACAGACTTTGAGGGGGAGTGTGTTTGATATGAGGTACATTTTGGCAACTCAGTTGCATCTGGGTTGCTGAGTAGTGAAGCCTTCAATTGAAATTCCTCTTTTCCTCCTTTCTCCAGAGAAGTGCTTTTGGGGAAAACAAAACAAAAAGCCCTTCCTTGACTGATAAACAATTAAAAGCCAAAATCATATAAAGTAACCAAATGTTCAAGCCATATCCACAGGGATTTTTTTAGGATATTTTTAAGTTCATTGCTTAGGGGTGCCAAAAGAAATAGCATGTTACTAATACAGCATTACAGACATTACTGCAACTACTCCAAGTGTTATTCTTTTAAAATACAAACCTAGTTAGCATAAGTTAAACTCAATTTGAAATGTTCACACCCTTGACAGAATCACTAAAACCCCAAGTATTGATTTAAATTAGACCTTAGGGTGAAGTTATTGAAAGCAGACACCATCTGTCCACCACGGTCCTTAAATGACAACATTAATTGCAGCACAGTTTAATTCTCAGTTGTAGCATTAAGCTTACTGAAACCCATTAACACATGTTCATATTAAACTATCAGGTCAGTCTGAAAGCTATGGTTAAATTTGTTCTACAAGTGTAACATCCATCGAGTGTATTTCATATATTGCTGAAGTAACACCGGCATTATTAAAAAAAACAAACACGACAAGACCACCACAAAAAAAACCCAAAACAACCAAACCAAAATAAAACCCCCCAAACAAAAACAAACAAACAAAAAAAAATCCCCAGACTAAAAAAAAAACAATGCATCACCTATAAACATGGAGACTACGCAGGTACTTACACAAGTTAGCCAAACTACACAACAAGAAAGGACCAACAATGCCACCAATAACATCCTCCATTCTAACTCATCTACATGACATAAAAACCACATGGATATCCAAGGCCTTATCTTCCACAGTGCTGTTCCAAGGCTTTATATCTCAGTAAGAAAAACAGGAATATGAAAATGAGGAATATTGGTCAGAAGTCAAAAATCAAAACTGTTTCAACAAAACAGTCCATTCAAGCACACGTAGGCTTGTTTAGGCAAGACCACCACAGTTTTATGCTAAAATGTCCCACAAAATACAGAAAATTACTATTTCAATAAAGGAGAGGTATCAGTTACTATTTTGGAAGCACTTGTTCAAATATTAACAAAATTTAAAATGCTAGTGTCTGTTTTTCTGATATTCATGTGAGAATCCTAAAAATCCTTTGTGCTACAGTGGAATTACCCTGACCATAAATCAAGGCTACAGCGAGATTGACACTTACATGTATCTGATGCTAATGCCAACCACAGCTCTAATTCTGTGGGCAATGCCTACCTAACAACTTGTGTTATCATTCACTATTGCAATTCCAACAATTACAGATTACACACAACACAGTCTCTTCTCAAAGGCAGTTTTCAGGGGTTTTATTTGTGTTGCAGCTCTCTTCTATTACTACTGTGTAAGTAAAATAACAGCAAGTTTAAGTCTCCGAAGTGCTGCTTGAGCATACGAAATTATTTGGTCAGAGCTTTGTTTAATCACCACCACGTGGGCTCACATCCATGTCAGTCCACAAGTACAGCACGAGCAATCCTACTCCTGGCCAGCAGGATGGCACATGATCTGATTCAGCACTTCTCAATCCACTGCTGTGGCTCCTCTTCCATTGCTCTAGACTCAGTCAACATGTGCTTTGGAAAGCAGCCCTCGGTTTTGCAATGCCAACCGTCACTGCCAGCAATGCCAACCGTCACTGCCAGCACAGCCCAGACTACCAATGTGTTGGGAGCTGCAACTGTTTTGAAGCACCCAAACGTGACATGTCAAGATTTGCCTCTGCACCACCTGTGTTTGGTACAGCCATAGTTAAAGCAGCACACACAGTCAGGAAAATAAAGCCTGGGTAGTAAAAGTCACCACCTACATAATGATCTCTCGGCTTTCACACTTCAGCATTAACAGTTTGCCATGTCTGGGCTTTGACTCCTGGAGGCTGAAGATTGTTTCACATTCTTTCCTCATATAAAACTAAAGTAAAATAAATACCAGCAAGTTTTAAAAACCATAGATGTGTATGGGGATGGGAGGAATACTTGCTTTTACACTGAAAGAAAAAATGTCAACTAATAATCTTCATTCATTTCCCACTCTTCAAATATTTGATTGTTTGGAAGTCTAACTACTACAATCTAACTACTGTCCGAGGACTACAAATACAATGTTCATTTTGATGAGTTGTTCTTGAAGTTGTAAACATTTATGTTTTCTACAACATACAAATCCTACACTGAAGGCAAAGGATTGAAAAGAAAAAGAAAACTAGGGCAGTCTAGAGGACAGCTCATCAGAATTTTATTAATAGCATCCTGGATTATGTAGAAGATTATTGTGAGCCATAAAATCCTCAGTGCCTAAGCTCTAGTGACTTCAAAGAAGAAATCCCTCTATGTAAGTAAGTAACTGGAAGTATGCAAAAGATGTTGACATTTGACAATCTTTTCCTCTCCCATCCCCACAATGCTTTGAGAGGGTTAGACAGAACATGATGCTCTTAAAGTAGCCCTCAGAATTCACAGGGGGAGGAAGGGGGCATTAAGATGAGTAGCTATGGAGTTAATAAAACGTCCAGATTCTCCCAATTCCAGTTCACTGAGTCAAATCTTGACCTCATCTCATACAGACAAAAAGTTTAATTAACCACCTGACCACATACAGATAGAGTTGATTAAGTAACAACCAACAACAATAAAACATTCAAGTTCAGAGAAGCTATGCATCATGACACCACCTCCCAGAAAATCTGTTCTTTGCTCTTATTTCAGATTCAGTGACAGACAATTTTTTCCCAAGGTTTAAATATATTCATACATGTGCTTACTGCAGGCATAAAGTACCTGCTCAGTGTACCCAGTAACACATAAACATTAGCAGATCTTTAGCCCTCTAAAACAAACTAATTCTGCTTTCTACTCAATAAAACCCTTTTTTACAATTAACTCATACTCTGAGTACTATCTTCCTTATAACATGTCAACACTCAAATTAGAATGAGCTACATAAGACTGCTGGCCATTAACTAACTTTGAAGACACATTATTTTAATTTGGCAGCACTCATAACTTCTCAGTGGAGGAAAGCTCCTTACTCTGAACATATTTCTGCTACACAGTTCCCCAATATATGTATACCAGAAAGCTTATGTTCTAAAAAACACATAGTTCACTCAACAGAAATCCAAACCTCTCTCTCCTTGAAGAAGCACAGGAATAGCTGAGATTTTTTTCCTCTCCTCATTTCTGTTCTCCAGCCAAGTATTCAGAGCTATTTCCCTTTCTTCTCTCTTGCTTTCAAAAACACCAAATGCTTCAGCCACTGTCTTCTTTCTCTTCCCACAACAAAACCCAGGAAGCCTAAACAACTTGTTTGCTTTCTTCTCTCAACATAGAGATGAAACCTACTCCCCTCACTCTCACAGAAAAATTGCTGGACAAAGTGAGAATAGGTCTTTAACAGGCAGCTCTGAAAGGTGAATGTCTGAAACACACCCATCACCAGGATGCAAGTAGGTTACAGGCAACATAATGCAATCTCCTTAACGCTTTACAGCCAAGTACCAGTCAAGACACTTGAAAACACTACTGAGGACTTAATTAAAATGTCACATTTCCTTTATGTTTACCTGCAGTCATCAAAGGTGGACCCAGGAGACGAAAGTGCAAGTTGCTTACGCAGCTCATCCCTCTCTCGAGTCACCTGACGGAGCTGATACAATATAGTCTCCAGCTTCTCACTCATCTGTCTCGTGTCTATCACAGGTGGTGGAGAGGATGCTTTACCAGTCGTACCTGACAAAGAGATAAGTAAATGGCAATTGAGAGAACTCCTCATAGAACAATACAGCTTCACTTAAGAAGTAACTCTAATTTGAAAAATCCTGTATTTTTGGTTGCAGAATCCCGTTCAAAAATGAAACAAGTAATGGAAGTTGGCATGAATGAGTTGAGAGAAAAATAATTCCAGTCAGATCCCACACTAGCAGAAAAGACCTGTGTTGTGAGTTAAGTTTGCATGAGTAGGTTACTTGCTCACTCATGAACTTACAAGTTGCCTAAAAGGCAAAGCAAGTTTGCAGTAACAATTGCTAAGACCTCAGGAACTACCATAGTGACACAAGTCATAGGCAAAAACATTATTTCCAATAAAGAACCATGTCCACGCTTCTAAAAAAAAAGAACAACAACAAAAAAACAGCAACAGCAGAGAAACTACTACAGCACAGGGGCTCTTTTGCTCTTCTTTTATCTAGCAACATAGACATACCACTCTGTTATGTGCTACAGCCAACATTTATTTTTAATGCAATTCTGTGCTTTCACATGTCACAATTTTTCAGTCTGGTACATGAAGTTAAAGATTTGACTTGCCAACAAGTCATGAAAAACGGGCTTCATTTTTAACAACATTGGCTAACACAAGCACATTGCAATCACTTCAACTGGACTACACATCTAATTTCCTCTAAGGGGCAGTCATACATTTAAAGTGTTCTGTGGGGCTTTTTAATTCTCAGTTGTCCTAATATCAGAGCTGATGATGATGCCTACTGTCTTCTCAGAGAACAATACCAACAAAAAGATGTCTTCTTCCACTCAAGAGATGAGAGTCTGCTATATTGCTTCATAACATGCTGACAATTAATTCAACTTTAATTTTAGTTCTGCTCATTTAAAATTAAGTTGTAAACATAGTTTTGCTCATGTGTCTCTCAAACACACAAGAGAAGACTCAAAGATACAAGTCACAGATGTGAAAGTTAAAGGTCTAAATGTATATAGGAGATTATTTCCTACCCAAAAGAGAAATTCTAGAAATAGTTTACATAATTATACAACTGAAACACGTAGCTGATATATGTATTAACTCATTAGGATGTACCTTTATTATGCTTTTTTTAATTAATGAAGAAACAAAAGATAGAATAGTAAAATAATGCTCTCTGATCATTGTCTTAAGAAAGAATTTCAAACAAAATTATTTCCCTGGTTTAAATGGTAATGAGTTGCAAGGATTGGTTTCTTATCTCTAAACCCAGTTCACGAAGGTATTGCAGAATGTAAAAACTCCAACTTCTCAATAGAACTACCTGTGCTTTCAAATTCCCACAACAAAATAATTGCAGTGTCAGGGCTATCACACATACAGCATCTAGAGTAATAGGATCCCTGGTTTTATTCCTTTTAGCTGTTACTGTAATTATGTAATGAGAATTTATGAACAGACTGTTCTTTTAATCTAACTATTGCGTAATAATGTATGCAAATGCTCTAATAGTAAACTGAAGAAATAAAAAATTGCATGAATGACCTGCACTCTGTAGAAAGACACAAACTCTCATCCCTCAGAAGAATTCTCAGTGGAGACTGCACTTGGGCTTTTCCTACCACTTTGTTTCACTCCTCCATCCAGATGGAGTCCCTTCATTCATAAGGACTAAGGATTTCACACTTCTACAACGCAGTTATCCTTTCTTTTAAACAAGAAGCAGTCGACACAATTTCTATGGCAAGGTTTTACATAAACCAGTAATAATAGAAATGCACTATCCTGGGCTCATGATATAGGGAATAAATAAGGAAAGAAACAAATAGACAGATAAAAAAACTCAGAATGTGTATTCACTTGGAATAGTTTGGACACATCAATGAGCAAGGAATTTCACAAACAAGCTGAAAGGTAAAGGCAGACAAACCAAATTCAGGTACTGACAGGCTGCATGGTCTTGGGTAAATTCAATGGCAACATGCACATCATCTCACTTGAGCTGACATATCAGGGTATGTGTAACATGGCCAAAGTCCTTCTCATCCTTACAGAGAAGTTCAAAAGCTTATGCCATCCTGGGGCTGCTTGCAAGCAAAACAGATGAACAGGATGCAAGAGGTCAAGAGGAAGGAGGAGATGGATCAGGAAGGCTGGTGTGCTTTACATGGAGAAAAGGGCATTGGATTACCAACTGGTCCATCACTAATATCAGCATTAACTCCAGCAGCAGCCCTGTGGACAATGTCCGCTACGCAAACCTACAGCAGCATTCAGCGGCTGTCCCAGGAATCTTTAAACATAGTAAAAGCAGCCCAGAGTTACAGCACTATTCCTCCACCTCTTTCCTCCCCCCACAGCTTGGACAGCATCTGAGTGACAATCTTCGTCAGGCAAAGAGAACATTTGTGCACACAGCCCCAAAACCGTGCCAAGCAACAAAAGTCTGCTTTAAATAAAGACAGGCTAATTAGCCTTAGGAAAAAAGCTTTCTTCACTAATGTGAAGCCATTAGTCTTAGTACCAGAAAGAGTTATTTTTCATTAACTTGGCAATTTTTACAAGCCCATCAACAGGTACTTTAATCTCTGCAATGGTATTGTCGACGCATAGCATCAGCCACAAGATGTACGGTTGTTAAGTGCTGTAAAAACACAGATCAATATGATCCAGTTTTTCCCACTCTTATCCTTAAAAGAGGACCCAAAAGTTCATCTTTGCTTGATTTGTTAATAACCTTACATCTTCAATAGTTGTACAGAAGTTCTTATAAAGCTTAAATCAGATTTCTGAATGCTTAAAAACCAAACACATTCAGTAAACACCTTTTTCATCAGAAAAATTGCACAGTATTTGTTTCCTTTAGAGGAGCTTTTATAGCTGAATGCTAAAATCCTTTAGCTACATTTGGCATCTCGATGCAGCAGAAGGAAAGTGACCCATGCTTCCAGCTTTTTATTCTTTTTCCATCTGACTGCCTATTTTTTAGAGAAGTACTTCCCTTTCTGCACTTTAACCACTCAAACTGGTCTTAAGACATATGAGCCTAAAGGCTAACTCTCCATTATCCAAATTATGCCACCTTTTGGTAACTCACCTGCTTTCTCAGACAACCTGGATTTCTGAAAAGGCATTTACTGCATGTCCTGCCAAGTATAACTCATTCATCTGCTTTGATAAGCCCCACAACTCATTTTTGACAAGGCTGCACTTGGATTCTGAGAACTTGACTGCATGGGAGTCACTCCCTGGCCAGCCTCCAGGTAAGCAGCACTCCACCAACTCCTGAGACAGCCGAGAGCAGGGACGTGTCGCATGGTGAGACCACACTTGGCCCACAGTGCAGTACATTCATTCAGTCCTGAGCATGCACTGACTTAATCTAAAGCACCATTTTGCAGGAATTCCAGCATGGGTTGTATAAAAGAAAAACCTCAAAAAAACAGAAGTTGGAGTGATCATATCCTCCATATTACAGTCCAAATGCTGGACTTGACAGAAACCACAAAGATCCATTATGTAGCACATACCAAATATAATTCTTGATGATTACTCTAATTGACAATGACTGAAGAGATAATATGTCCACACAGAAACAACTGCTTAGTTAGCTTCACATTTGGGGATGGGGTAGCATATTTTTTGAAGAATAACAGACCATTTTAAGAGAAAGAGGTCTGGAAAACAGGTCATGGAAACTGCACCAAAATGTACCATAATGCCAAATAATAATATAATTTTGAGGTGGGAAAATGTGTACCAATGCATAAACAGCTAATTTTAAGAAATGCCATTAACATACTTTGAGTTATAATAAACTTGGAGAAATACACTTGTATCATGGATTCAATTAATTCAAAAGGTAATCTGTCACCAGTCAGCAGAAACCCTGAATTTTACAATGATTTTTCTTAAACCCATAAATTTGTGCTCCTTCTTGCTTCAAAACAAACCGGAGACTAATTGTACAGTCAAGCCTTTTTCATTGTTGTCTTTCATAAAACATAAAATCAACAGGGATGTTCAGAATATTATTTCTCTATAGCTCTGTAAATCATGACAGACAAGGTTAAAAAAATACTTGCAAGATGTATTGCAAAGCATGAACAACAGGGTTTCTCCCCAAGCTAGGGAAGGGGTGAAGAGGAAAGACTTATGCCTGCTGCAGGAAAATGCATTCTAAAATATTTACCTTCTTTCAATAATTTATAGAGGATAGAACAGGATTACATATCAGAAATTATCATTTAGATTCATTTCTTCAGATATGTCTTTTGAAGGGGTCTTGAAACAGCAGAGAGCACAGAACAGAATTGCAAGCAGGTGAAATAAAACATTAGTAAAACCAAACAGCGGTAGACTGAGGAAAGGAAATTGAAAGGTAAAATAAAGAACTGTGGAAACAGTTTCATCTGACAGACAGAAAACCTAATAGGTTATGAAAGCAGTGAGGATCATGTAACATGCAAGGACAAAAGAATGCGTAGCATTTCAGTATATTGTTTTAATGCAGAATGTAACAAGCTAAACAGAGCCAGTAGCATCTAAAACAAACTTTCAACTTCAGTAAGTTTAAGACTATAGAAAGAACTGAACAGTGATTCTAGAAAGGTCAACATGAAAGAAAATCTACAACCTAGTACTCGAAAATAGCAGGGGGGAATAGGGTGGGGGAGGGCAGATACATCAATTCCAAACATCCTTACAGAACTTTGCTGGGTTAAAATACAACTGAGAGTAAAATCTGTTACTGTAATCAAGGAAAATACAGTTGAAGCTTCTGGGTTTGAATATGTGGTAGCTACCTGGCTCAAACCCTACCTTTGTCAGGCTTACAACTGTGTACTGAAAGCACAGCCTACTCAAAAGTGTCCAATCTGAACTCCAGTGACTGTGATCAACCACTGCACACCAACCAAAGGGATGAGACTCCTCCAGTGCTCTGTCCTTCACACCTTCTCCTGCAGGAGTTGTGAGCACTGGCTCACCATATCACTTTACAGCCCCAAAAGAAAACCACTGACACCAAAAGGATTTCCTAAATGTACAGACTGATAAAGGGTCTCAGGGAGCAGTGAAAGACACCACATTCCAGAGGTGCTGTCTGGAGTGCAGGAGATGGGTATTCTCACGCTGCATTTCCATTCAAATCAGAGTAGAACAGAATCAGACTAACCAAATCTTCAGAAATTCCTCCAGGGAGCTGACAAATGTGAAGAAGATACTATAGCAAGTGGTCAATTATTCATTAGTAGCTCTCTCACCACAAAAACCCTACTGCCCCTTCTCCAAGACTGCATCAGTATACATGATCAAAGTTAACCTTCTAATTGTTACCATTCCTTTTTTTGAAACAGGGCATGATGTCCACTGAGTAATCTTGAGTACTTTTGAAGTGATGTAAGTCGAGAGAACCCTTTGTATGACTCATGTCAACCCATAGCTGCCTGAAAATGGATGCCAAAGAAGACAATGATAATACAGTAAAGCTATTCAGAATGCTTATTACTTAAGAGAAGATGGTTACTAACAAACACACTGAAAATTAGTTAGAGAGATTAGGGATCAATCCTAGCTAGAGTTACATGGTTCATGAACAGAGTAAAATAAGAGAGTGAAGTTACTTTAGGTGCGTGGAAGAAACTGTTCATTTCCCAAGTTAAAAGTCTTGTTTCCAGTAAACTAAACCGGTAGATTACTACATTGGAAATAAATCTATAGACAGAATTTTAATTCAATCACTGAGATAAAATTTTACAGGAAAAGGACTTCTGAATAGAGAAACTGATGGGTAAGGAGGTGGACAGTCAAAGGCAATTACTGCAGTACAGAAAAAGATTCTGATGTGGGCTACTGGTAGTGCTCCCACTACCTTTTCTTATTCATTCATGGCCTTCTAGCAAGTGTAACATTGTCACTTGTCCCTTTATCAGTATGTGTTAACTGTCGAGGTGTCTTTAGCAAACAAACTTTGTGTTAGTAAAAAAAAAGCAAGAAATAAAATGGAGATTCCTATAGGCTGTCATGGGGGAAATAAATAACTCTTTCACACAAGGACGGTGTTTGTCTTTGACTGACTGAGCATCATAAGCCACACCTGCAACCGAACTGTTCCTATGAATAGTGAAAACAATTACTTTGTTATATACAGCTGTAGAAAGCATGAAGCAATACACTGAAATCACAACAACATGAAAGGACACTTGTCAAAATGGCCAACATGAAAATGGGGAATGAAAAACCAGATATTGTTGGGAAGGAACCTGCTGGGAGGGTGGTAGTGTTTGCTTTGGAGTAAGAATTAAGGCTCTCAGATTAAGCAACCTGAACTGCAATCAGTGAAAAACTATCTGTAAATAGCCTGTCAGGCTGATAAGTTAATAAAGTGTTAAGCAAGGAATACTCTCAGCTGAAGTCAAAGCTGGACAAGCTTAGTGGAGACAGATATATGACAACCTGATGGCTGCAAGAAAAAGGTATAAAATTGTAGAGCCAGTGGTGGTGCTTGTTACAGACTGGTATGTCCACGGCAGGGGGGTTAAAACTAGATGATCTTCAATGTCCCTTCCAACCCAAACCATTCTACGATTCCTTTTAAGTTCCCACAGGAAAATGCAGTGATATGAACAGAGAAGAGTAAGAAAAAATACTTAAGATGAAAAAGTGACACCGTTTGCAAAGAACTGAACAGGTGGAAAGATAATAGTCTGTTAAAAGTTAAAAGATAAAGGTCATAAGATGCAACATGGAGTGAAGAGGACATAAGATTGACAGCTGTAATCAAAACAATGCAAAGAGATACGGCTGTGGAAAGAAGAAATTTATGCATGTGAAAAGATGGAAGGTCTTTTCCATTCCAGAAAACCTCTCATTAGGAACTTAGTATATTTTCAAATAATGGAAGAGTATGCAATGCCTTCCTATTAAAAAATTATAATAAAAACTATTGTGAAGAATATTCTCAGAGCCCTAGCCTGTCTCCTGCATGCAAACTGCTGGGTTCCATTAAATAAGATTTCTTAAAAACAAACAAACCAACCAAATCAAAACAACACCCAAACATCTGTGCATTGAGGAAGGGAAGAAAACCCACATTTTTAAAGCACTAAAGGGAAACTCTGAAGCATCATTATGGTATTAGGAGAGGTAAAAAATGGCTCAATTCTAAAGCATAATCCTGTTGTGGCATCAAATGTCAAGTGACTAAGTGCACTATACAAACTGGTTCTCTTTTTTTTTAACTGTTTTAGAAACAGGGTCTTGATTCTGTGTTCTATTCTTCTCCATTATCATGGCTGGTCAAGTGGGAGACTAGCCAGCACCTGTCACATATAGCTCTGTTACTGGTTTCTATCCAATTCCTAAGTGACACTGTTGTTCCGTGCTTGGCACGACAGGCACTGAATCTCCATAAATAATTATTCTGATGTCAGAGACACAGGATTGTAGCTCCATTCAGAGAGTCTGCTGGGCATGGGGAGTGGGCAGAAGAAGGATGCTTCTATTTACACACAAAAATCTTTGTCATTAGCCAAGAGCAAAGAGAAAGGAAATACAGAGAGAGACCATGACAATAGGGATTTAATAAGGATTTAATAAGGATTTGTTCCTCTGGGGGGACAAAGGTGGGGCTGAAGGACAATGGCAGTACTACGCTATTACAGCAGTTTATATTGGACCTCTTTCAGAAATAAACCATGAACATTTACTCTCTATACCATCAAAACTACCTATTTTACATGTACAACAAGAAAAAAATAAAACATTGTCATCTAAACTAATTGTGAATAGTGAGGAAAATATGCATGAAAAGCATGCTGTCACTCTGAGGTTTTATTTACATACAAATACAAATGAAAAAGGTAAATACAACTACAAAGGAGTTTCTTCTCCAAGGCTGCTAACCTGCTATTACACAGGTGGGAAAACTCAACTGCTTATGCTATCACATGCACATGAGGATGGAAGTTCATTCTTCTTGCATCCCTCGTGCCCTGCAAGCCCATATAGGCAGGAAAAGAGAAAAAAAGCTTGGCTGGCAACCCAGTACTCAGAATAGACTAGCATTAAGCTCATCTCTGAGTCATATTATGCAAATTACATCACTCCCTGCTCTCCTCTTGTACTGACTATGAAGTTACTGAAGACTGAGAGAACCCCAGCAGATCCATTTGTTCCCCATACAGAAGCTGTTCAATAAGTCTTCATCTATGCTGCTGCTCTCCGTGCTTGTTGCACTCTGCTTTCAATGAGACAATCAGAAGTGCAAATACAGTGAAGACTTGGGCACACCATGGGTTTATACAATAATAAAATGATGTTGTCTCATCTTTTCCTTTCGAAATCCTAACACCAGGCTTTATTTATTTGACTGAGACTCAGTACACGTTTTCTCAGAACTATCTTTTAAGAACAATCACCTTATTTAGTTCTTAGATTAGATATTTAGTTCTAAGATTAGATATTTAGATCAAGGTCTTTTCCTGAAAAATAAGGCCATTGTTATATATATCAGCTTCATAAAATAACTCAGAAACCCAGGATAACCATAAAACATGTAGCATCATCTCCATTTCACAACTTCCTGGCTTACTTGGAAGTATTTCAGAAAAAGATCATTTCATTAAGAATGCTGGCAGCAGAAACCATCTCCAACACTAGCTAGGGTAAGTAAGGCTGGGAAGAGAAGATGAAGCACATGAAGCACACTCTTCTCTAGTTACATTTACAAACTATCGAGTCCAAACATTACAAATGAAAGATTGTACTCTCTCTCATAGTTGGATGACACTAAGACTAATTCTCTGATGGTTTATCCGGGCATAATCACTGGTCCCAATACCTTTCTCATTTCTGTCATATACCTCAATCTGTTTCTGAGCTGTTTGACAAAGAGAAGCAAGGTATTAACTGAAACCAGTGTTTTGAGCTCAGGTATAATAAGACAGATCCCCTATCTATCCTGTCAGGAAGGTCTACATGACTGAGGAACTCATTCATTTTTCTACATGTGTGTGTACATATAACTATCTATATCAAACTGAACATATTCTAAAGCTTACATTGTCTGCAAACCATGAGCTATTTATCTTCTTTTGCTGATGCATTCATTTCACAGGCTAAACTTACCACTTCCACTGCACAGAACTACCCTTGTGAAAATTATTTCAGTGAGTGGGGGACAGAGTGGGGGGAAGATGTATATGAAAGTCCTCAAATGCTACAGTACCTCAGTATTTGTTGGGATTCCATTCAAAGAAGTCATATGAAGCCTTAGGGGAGCTGGCATGCAAGTGCTTTTAGTTATGATGGTTTGTCATTCAATAAATTAGTCAGTATTAAAATAATCTGACTGCAGCTTTGAAGTGACTTGCAAACACATCTATTAGGATATGTTAGTTATCAAGCAATTTTTCTACTGATATTATATCACATAAAAAATATTGTCTCTTGCAGAACAAGATGTGAGGGTGAGAAAACGGTTGGGGGAAAAAAAAAATCATACTCATTAATAACAAGTCTATAACCATACCATAAAATAAACATGCCAGCTTCAAACAAAGAATTCCCCTGGCTGTTAATTTATTAAATATTAAATTCCTAAAACCCATAAATAATTTGAATAAAACAAAATTATGGAGATTAGTAGATCACAAGTTTTGTTTAATAGCAAGGCACTTAATTTTCAGGTTATAAATAATTTTGATTACTGCACACTCCAAAGGCATATATCAATTCTGAGGACAGCTTTTTATGTCAAGTACACAGATCCAAATTCAGTATGAACTTCGATATCTTAAAATACAAACAAAAGCTTTTGGGAAGGAACATTAAAAAAAAAAAAAAAAGACTTAAGTGTACCATTCCTTTTTAAAATCAGCAACACAGAACTAGAAAGGACCACCTGCATTTCTCCTATCTCAGCCATCACTTCATCCCATTATCCCGCAAACTTACTGGATTTCACCTTAGAAGAACTTCCTTCTTTGGAAGGCTCCTTTTTGAGTCTGCTTGTCTTCAAAATTTAGGAACTTATTTCTTCCAATTTCCAGCCCAAATTTACTCATAGCAAATTACACCTACCCTTCCTTCAGGTAACAGTATACAAGTGTGATCTTGATTAAAATCAAACTAACATGTCACAGCTTCCCGTGTTTTCAGCAAATAGTTCAGTCAACACTAAAATCTTGTTCCTGCATGCTGGAGTTAAAAGTTCAACTCAGTGACTGCAACAGATGTCTACCCACATCCCTAAACAGTCAACTGACTTGCCTGGTGCTGTCAGGGAAGCCTACAGATGCCTACAGATTGGAACCTTAAAAATGCAAGAGCCTGCATTCCCTATCCAGGGGAAATGGATTTCACAATAGAATGTATTTGTATACGTAAAGAAAGATGAGGAAAACTGACAGCTAATAGAGCTCTTCCAAGATCATCTTGTGGACAAAACACCTCTAATACCCTTTCTTTTACCTCCAATTTTTTTCTGAGTATTTTGTCTTTCCCAATGATTTTCAAGGCAGAGAAAATGAAGCAAATAATTGCATGCAGGAAAACAAAAATATTAAAGCTTGTAGCCACTTTCAAAAGTTTAAGAGGCCATGGCCTTGGGCTAACATTATTTATAATTTCTATGATGTTTTTGACTCTGACCACAATTTTCACATCTACAAAAATAAGTACATACACATATACATATGTCTATATATATATTTATAGGCACAGACTTGTATAAACACAACATTTCCATTTTTACATCATCTCACTAAGTAACTCAAAGCATAGTTACATCATTTAATGTATCTCAATGTTAGAGATTTTACTGGCAACAACTGCAGCCCATCATGAAAAGGCTCAGCTTGCCCTGTACAAAACAAGTATATTTTTTCCAGATGAAGATGGATATTTACATCTTATAGTTCAATTTATTTGATTTTATGACCAGAATACCAGAGAAAACCTTAAAAATTTGTTCTCCCAAAGACACACTCAACAAGTTCCTAAATACTTTACTCACCAATGCTGCTCAGAGAACTGCTGCTTTCAGAGTCAGAAGGCATTATGGACAGCACACTGTAAGTAGACCCTAAAATCAGGAAAATAAAGACAGTATTACTTTCTTTCTCCCTTTCCCTCTCATCAAGCCAAGCTAATGATCCCTTTCCTTGATATTGTAGATGTCAAACACACTAAATTAGAGAGAACACACACCACTGAAGCATAAAAATCTAATAGCCAAAGTATAATTTGTAAATTAACATTACACTGTGCACTGAGTAGAAAATCATTTTGGATGAAATGGTAAAAATTAGTTCAGTATTGATACATTGGTTATTTCAGATACACTGAAAATACAGTATCATGTCTATAATAGGAAGACTATGTGTGACAATAGTCAGAATCTATTTTGGTTTCTTATGTTTCTACATGTACCAACTCCTAATTCATTGTGTAATTGATTTGTATTCTCATCCTCAAACATCATTCAGACTTGAAAATTTCACTTCATTTGTAAGTAAAATTTGCTTGTATCCATTTGCAACTTGAGGTATCTAATTTTAAAAGCAAGGACCTACAAAGCAGCAAGTTTTTTCATGTATTAATAGATCAACAGACAGAGAAGCCTTTCATTTTAGCTATTTTAGAAGTATGCTAGATTTTACTTACCAGAAGAACTAGAAAAACAGGTCCTACTTCAAAACATTAACTAAACAGCTCCACCATCCCTCACAGACAGGATAAACACACCATAGTAAAGACAGGGAATGACTGTGTGCAAAAGCCATTAGAAATTTGGTCCACTTTCAGCACTAGCCAGAATGTGAAACCTGTCCTCACAACAGCCAAGCTCAGACAGTTTCAATCCTTTCAGGAGCTGGCTTTCCTATAGCCCCTCTTTCTTATATTCCAGTAGTTCTTCCTTCCTTTCTTCCAGTTTCTTTAGGAAATAAAAGCTGAGAAGATTATCTGTATGGATCTACCTTTGAAATAGACTGAAGAAAGGACAGGCTAGAAAATAAGAAAGAAATCCTAGTTTTTGCTCGTCTCCTCTGCTTTTTACTAGAGAAAGACATGACATCTGTAAATACCATGATGTTAGATGAAGGAAAGGCAAAATGTGATAAAATAATTCTACTAACAACATATATGACAAGCTTGTCACTGTCACAGTGGTTGGCTTCAGAAAAAAATCTGCTGGGCATTTTTGCTTCCATCTCCAATATTTGCAAATAATAATTTAGGTTGTATTCTTATTTCATTAAAGCTTATTAAAAGCAAAATAATTTCTGCATTAATTTTACTTGCAGTATTTCTTGCAGTCTGAACTTAGATTAGAATCATAAGGAAAGCTAAAAAAACCAGATCAATATATTAAACAAAGTAGGACATCTTTATGACAGACAATGTGTACTGAGATGGTATCAAAACTGCGTGGGACTCAAGCAAAACAAAGTCTTGTGCCAAGAAGTGACACTTGATTATACTTGGCAACTTAAGGCAAAATTGCCCACTTCCTCTAAAAGATTACATAGTAGTTCCACATCTAAATGAAGTTTCACTGATTGTTAGTTGTTTTCACTTTTAAGAGTGGAGAAAGAAAAGACTCAAAATTTTATCATCTTAACTGATTTTTCTCTTCAAGATGTACTGATCCTCCCTGTATTCTTTTCCTGCACATTACAAGCCTGAGCCAGGACTTAAAACGAGTTAAAATCTGCTCCCTGGAACAGAAAGGTTTTGTGAAGCTGACTTCATCAATGGAGAAATATGACTCTCCATAATCATGTTTTTAAAACATTAGCTGAGATTTGTAAATGCAAGATCCGGTATGCATGGCACGTTATCAAGAAAACCTACAATTGTGAAGAGGGGAGGAATCATCTGACCCATTCATAATTCCTCACTTGGAACAACAACAACAACAAATCTAGCAGCATTTGTCTGGTTTTGGTTTGTTTTTAAACTACAGGATATGAGTCCATTATCTGTGACATGTGCAACCTTTCTCATCAGAAGCAGTATTAGTAAGCATTAGAAACAATAACCAGAGGACTCTACACAGTTTCACAATATTAAAATTTGTCTTTAGGTACTGTGCTGATATACATCCATGATATTCAATCTGATATTCAATCCAGGCTAAAGTGGCATCGTACTTGGTGTATTCTGCTTGATCAAACCAGCAATACATCATTGGTACCTGCAAATGCTCCAAGACAGTGTTCCCCCACTCTATAGGATGCCTCCTCACATAAATGAATACACTCAAAATCAACCCAACAGCAATTCAGATACATGTAAAAAGGCAAGGAAAAAGGCCCAAGTTAGTTTCTACCATGAAAGGCACCAGAACACCCTGTTTATTCATGAGCTACACAACCATGGTATTTAAAAAAATCTGTTGCAAAACCACATGCCTCCAAACAATTTTTCACTTTATTTCATATTTTTAACACTTTGACTGTCCATCTTGTCAAATTGTACAAAAAATAAGTTCAGAACATTAAACCTAACAAGAAGCCATGGATACCTTTTAAAGTAAATGTTGAAAGTACTTCACACCTAGGAGTGCACATGCCTTTCACCATACTTTTCCAAATGTTTGACTTTAATATTTTTCTGCTAGTATTTACCTTGCATATTGAAGTCCCACAGTACTAAAACTTGCTACATTTGATCTCAATGCACTGATTTAAAACAACTGCTGACATGTTCCTAAAGTTCAAAATTACAACTTGAAATGACAGGATTCCAAGAAACATAGTAGAATCTACTCATACTTAAATAAAAAAAAAAAACAAAACACACCAAAAACGACAAAAAAACCCCAAAACAAAAAACCCACCCAACAACCAAAAACAAAAAAACCCAAAACCCAAACAAAGAAACAAAAAAAACAACAAAAAACCCCAAACAACAACAACCAACCAACCAACCCAAAAAGCAAACCTGTCTTTTGCAGATACACATTCATACAGAGAGGGGAAAATAGCATAAGCATCCTGTCTTTGTATGGCAGACTTGCTTTCTTTTTTACTCATCCAGACATAAGCTTTGGATCAATTCCTGGCTGTATTAAACAGCTTTGGCAGGGCAGAGGGATTTAGAAACTGCTTCAGTAGATACTTGAGAACCTTAAGAATCTCATTTCCTTTTATTTTCAACAATTAGGGCAAGTCAAATTTCTTTGAGTTATTACTGTCTTTATTAATCAGATAACAGGAAGGCCACTTAAAGAATCAGAAATTCAGGAAAGGAACTAGTTACTTAATGTGGAAGCTAACTCCAGGGACAACAGAGAACTGTGTTCCAGTTTGCCTTCATCTTGCACACAACAGCCCCATAGAAACAGTGACACCTTCTTTCCTTGTTAAGAGAGGCAATGACGCTGGAGGAGGAATAAAAAAGGAGAAAGAGAGAAGAGTTACATGTCCTAAGAAGACACCAGCAATATTCTCATCAGCAGTGCCAAATCCAGACTGATGGAATTAAATTATTTGCATAAAATTAAAGTGGAACATTTCTGTCTTTCTAACTTCTGAATTGTGAAACACCATGTAACACTGGCCATCACTTGTACTTCAAGGAGAGACTAAAAAAATCCAAGTCAGATAAGCTCAAAGTAAAGCTTCCAAAACAAGCTTGAACTTGATCCCTTCAGTAAGAAAGCAGTACAAAGGATCAAGTATGATATCTCCTAGGATATTATTGAATGACTTGTGAGAAAAAACACACTCTGTTCAAATTTCATTATATGGAGATAAACTGACTGTCAGAATTGCCATGGCTGCACAGAAACTTCTCATCCTCCTCCATACAAATACACATATGCATGCTCTGCTCATGGCTTTAAACTGTAGTGTATCCAAGGGGACTGTACTGGCAAGACACACAAAACTCATTGCACATATGCTTTCAGTCCACTAATTCTTTTCTTCCCCCCTTATCTATAATCCAACTCAAAGAAAGATATTTCATCTTCCAAACTTCACTATATTAACTAAACAACTGTGTAGGAATAAGAATAATTACTCCCTCAGATACACACCTTCAACACAGGCCAAAGAGACAACTATACTGAACCTGCTGCAGTGTGTGAAGAACTAGGGGTTTATTCAAGGAACATTAGTTGTTTCATCCCACAGGATGGAGGTTGCTCTGATCTCAGCTACACAGCTCTTGGCAGGTCATCCATCTCTAAAGATTGCATTTAGATCTGCAGTATGGCCAAATCTCAAATTAAGTATGTTTTCTAAGTAGGACTGAGCCTGGAAGGAGTGCTTGGCCTGCACAAATCTCTTCTGCTACACCTCTGTGTTCAAGGATGATGTAAACAACCCTCCATGCTCCCTGGCTGCAAATTTCCATTGTTAATTAAACTGTGCTCTTCCTCCCACCTCCCTTCCCAGTGCAAGGACTGCCAGCTGATTCAGCTTCTTGTCAGCAAATGATTTTTCTGATGGAAATCCAATGCACCAGACGAGAGGGCAGCATGACAAACATTGTTTTATCCACATCTCCATGCACCAAACCAAGTTGACTTTGGCAGGAGTCCTATTTGCTGGTGGGGGGGAAGCAACAAAGTTTGATTAAAACCGGAAATGACCCAGATTGCAACGTTCCCATTGCCTTTACAACAAATAAAACTGCCCAAGGAGCTTAGAACCACACGGGTCTCCTATGCTCTGCCTCTGATGCTATTCTTTTCTTGGCAGCCTATGCAGCCAGGTTTGTCAAAAACCACACGACATGGTAATTTCTTGCCATTGTGTGACGTTCAGATGCTAAATTCTGACCTCATAAAAAACCTTCAATTGGGTATTTGCTTCCATCCATGTCAAACTTATTTCAGATGTTTCACAGTCATTTACTTTTAAGAATATGAGTAACTCCAAGAACAAAGGTACAAACTTAGCAGTGACTGTTCCTCATCTGCTTTTAAACATGGCTTTATTACTTATTCTGTAAACCTATTTTTAGGGCACCATGAAAATTGAATTAACATTAAGCAGCTTTTAAATAATCAAGCAGCTAAAAAAATCACATTTATTTCCCAAATGCCTCAGTCTATAACAGCTTCACAGAAATGGTAAGGGTGAAAAAGTTTATTTTCCTTTTCAATGGAAAAAACTTTTTACAACAACCTATTTATGAAATAATAAGATATTAAAAGTGTGTTTTGGAAAATACAGATATTTCATTGCTTAAGTAATCCTTGAATTCTAAGTGATTAAGAATATACTCTTGTTAAGGACAGAAAATGAACAAGGACTTTGGTGCCTTTCTCTGGAACACTTAGTAAAAACCAGCACTGGAGACAAAGTCAGGCTAATTTTGATTGAATATGACAATTTCTGTGTAGGTTTAGATTCAGAAAAGTTAAGTAACCTGCCTGAGGCCAGAGACATCAGTAAAGAAGCCCTGAATTCAGATGGTGAAGTTCCCACCTGTCAGTCATACAATCAGTACAGCATCTGATCTTGAGCTGCTAAAAACAACACTAGACAAATACCTGTCAAATTGCTATTTTCTTAGCAACATCTGTTCAAAACACTTCATAGTAGAATAAACCTACTGACTGATATTTCTAAATATGTGTTCCTAAGGGTACCCTCTCTAGCAACATCTACACTCATTGCTATAGATTTCTTTTCTTTAGCCAGGAAGCAATACAGTAAATTATACTGAAAAGAACTTACAATCTACCTTTAAGAGGAATCTAAGCTACTATACTACTGTTGCACCTCTTACTCCAGTGTGAATTATGAAAAGAAGCAGACAAGATTGGGGTCTTCAAGAGCGGCAGTGAGAAAGATAAGAGGAAAGTACAAGAGACAAGAAAACTTTATCACTTCTTCATTAGGATACACTTCCTTCTGTCCACATACTTCATCAGCATTATTTGTTCTTGTTTACTGTAATCTGGGCATTGGGCCAAATCATCCTCTTTTCACAAAAAGAAGTACAGAAATTATTAAAAATCCTGACAGACCTGAATTTGCATTGCTAGAGTCACAAAACACGCATGCTGACCATGCTTCAGCTGACAAAGAATTCAAGCTATTTTGCAATGGTCATGATCACAGAATTACAGAATATTTTGAGTTGGAAGGGACCCACAAAGGATTCCAACTCAAGTGAATGGCCTGTACAGGGACTGAACCTGTGACCTTGGCATTATTAGCACCATGGTCTAATCTCAGGGTTATATGTTCTTATAATGTCCTAAAGAGGTGGGACAGAAGCAGTTTACAAGAGCAGAATTACCATGAATTTTTATTAGTTGGATAGCAGCTATTATCAACCTATAACCAGAAGCAAAGAGGTACAAAACCTTATGATTCCTTAAAAAAACCAAACAAACCCAAATCCAAGCATATCAAGTCAGTTAGAAATAATGCCCTTTGCTACCTTCCAATCTTTTATTTCTTTCTTTGCAATTTATAAAATTACTAATTTAATCTCTTGCACTCTGTGGAACCATATCAGAAGTGATTAAATCTATCTACTGGAGCTGTAGGACCAAAGATGAAATCATAATTGCTGCTGCTATTACTTATTCAAAAAGTCCTGCAGCAATTCAGGTTCTGAACCAGAAACAACTGCTTTAACCTTTGTGCTTTTTGAGTGGGATGGCTTTGTCTTGACAAGTTATTTGTCTCCCACACTGTAGGAACTGTGATAGTGTATGCCCATGCCCTCCTTTTACAGCCCTGAATAGTTCAATGAGATGGGTGATGATTTTTCAAGTTATTTTAAGGCTAAGAGCAAAATACCTCACTACCATGAAAATATTACCATGCAAACCTTAATTACTCACATTTTGGTAAAAGAACAACTTAAAGTTTGTAGACCTACACACATTGTCCTCACTGCTAACTTTATTATAAGAAAAATGTATATTTTTATAGTCTGATGTGCCAAAGGAAGAGCAATGAGTAAGTGATTATGGATTCTTTAACCTCACTATTTAGTACAGATGTGAAAAAGCTGCATTTAAAGACAAGTCCTAGTAAAAATTCAATACAGGTAGGTGAAACAAAGTGTCACATATTTCAGCTCGTGGATTGTACAGGTGGTCCTCATGTTGCTATCAATGCAGCACTGCCGTCTCCATTTTAAAACATGATGTGGCATTACAGCTGACCACCTGATCAAACAAATACAGGTATCATTTTTATGAATTACTTTTAACACAGATGCTTTAACAATTCCCATTAATATACTCTGAGGAAACCCATCCCATTCCACCGGTAAAAAGGCTAATGTATCCATTTTTTCCACTTCTAGCCATCGGGAACATTACATTTGTTTGCTGGATTATGTATGATAAGCCAAAGGCAAAAATAAAGATAAAATATAATAACATTTTCCTTTTTTGACAAGCTTCCTGAAATCTCAAAATCTATTTCTGTTTGTTATCTCCTTAATCTAGATTACTCACGGAATTATACATAAGAGGATATAATTAATTTTGTTTATTAAGGAAGAGAGATGTATGTTTTCATGAAACCACCCAGATGCCTAAAATACAGTAGAGGATGTTCACCAATCCCTTTCCCTCCAGGAAGGGAAACTGGGTAACATAGAGCCTAAATCCACCTGGCAAGCATGTGCTCCTTCAGTTCTCCATCTGCACAGTGTCCAGCAAAATGTCATTCTGACCATTCACTGGATATTCCAGGTATTGCTGAAGGGCCCATAGACAGATGATGAACAGAGTTACATGTCATTACCTGCACTGGGAACAGATACCTCTTTAAATTTCCTCCTTTTTTATTTAACTTTGACAGAAATAGTATTCCCTAATACCTTCAAATTTCCTCACTAGCTTTTTTTAACCCCAGAAAATAATACATCTTTTTCCTAGCACACTAACCAGTGCTTAAAGTTTGAAGGACTTGGTTGTCCGTTTTGTTATCAGCACTCCTTCCAGGGAAAGCTCATTTGCAATTGACCCTAGACAATTTAAGTGAAAGTAAATTATGTTCAGGCAATACCCACATGCTATCCTATGCAGTCAAAAGCAAGAAACTGTTGTGGAAAGAAGGTAGCAAATACCAGATATCTACAAATGCATTCTCTATCAGCAACAGTTGTCTTACTAAATTTGCAATGGTGACAATTAAGAAATTCAAACTTCTTTTAGTTAGCACAGATATACACAGGGCTTTGTAGCATATTATTTCATCAAATAATAGTACAGTCAGGTAATATGAATGGCAAAATAAAATTTAAGAAGTAGCATTATTACTACAACTAAGTGCTATATTTAAACTTTAATTTAAAGTTTGGAAATAAATCAAAGTAACCACCTAATTAAGTTTGTAAAGAGGTCATGCCATTAAAAAACAGAAAAAAACTACGTGGAAGAACAAAGAAAAAAAGAAACTAGAGGTATTTAAAACTGCAGGCACTGGCATTCCAAAGACTATAAATCTACCAGGTAACAAGGGAAGCAAGTATCAACTTCTCAAGATCAGCCTCCTAATGCATCCAGTCCTTCCATTAACTCACTGTAACTTGCAACTGGGTGTTTCCTCTGCAAAAGCAGTTGGGGACACGCCTGAATCTGTGGGTGACTGGACCATCAGTGCCTAACCTGAGCTTTTTGCTAACAAGTCAAACTTTGTCCATAATAAATAAGCATTCTGGTTCAAACTATTTTTTTAGGAGAAGCCATCAAGAATACACAGATACCTACACCCATCCATAAATGGATGGGTACTCTAAATGTAAGACCTGAACAGCTTCAATGATAATGGTACAGTTAAAGTCGCATTGCTTTCCTACTCTGCAGAGGCTCTCAAAGAAGGGCAAATGGGTTTATCATAGTTCTAGCCTCCCCCTGCACAGAGAATTAGACACACAAGGAGGAAGGCACCTCAACACAAACATAACTGCAATCACACCACAGTGTTGTGCTGTTTATAGCTCACGGAAATGAAGAAGCCCATTTAGGCCAGTCCTTTGTGATTCCAAGCAGAGGAGTAACATATCAAAGTCCAAAGGCTTTTCTCCACTCTCCTGATACTATCTATCTTATCTAAACTCACCTGTGTACAATTGAATCTTATAAAGCTATCTTGTCTGAATATCCTGATTTCTACAACCCTAGCATGTTGACAAGTGCCAAACTTCTTTTTCTAACAAGAAATGGAACAAAGTAGTTGGAATGCTCCTCTCAGAAAGCAGCCTCTGTGAGCACTCAAGGACTAAACCAGCAACTGATTCAAGAAGTTAGTTACACAATACCTCCTCATATGCTGCTCTCCATATTTAATGCTATAAATAATAACTGATTTAGAAAACTTATGAGCCTGTTGGTTTTAGTCTGAATCCCCCGCTTTGCTGCAACTTATAAACCAGTTCATGTCGACTGCTCACCAGGATTGCAGGAGATGCATCTATACAATCATCCAAGTTGGGACTATGTTTGAGTCTACACTCGACACGTCTCCTTTGAAATTCAAGTTGTGTTGGGAGATTTGACTTTTTCAAACCATGCATCTCTAGAAAGAGTGGTTCGTATTACTGGCATAATGCTCAAGAAACCTCGTTTCAAACTTGAAAGAAGACAGTATACTCCCCAACTAAGCTCTAAAAAATGAACTCTTTATATTGCTCTTCATAGTGTGCTTCAATATTCAGCTCTAATCAATTCTCACTTAGAAAAAAGAAGATGAAAGAAATGTCTCAAGATGGTTTCATTAAGGTAAGTCACAGAAGGGCTTTAAACTCAACTTTGCTGTGTTGTTACAAAGGAAAAACTATACACACTTTCATATGGAAGAGCTTGTATCCAAGCTTCTCCTGTCTCTGTTTACAGCAACTGTAACTCAAAATGGTAATAGAAAAGATTATCTAAGCTAAATCTACATTTTCTTGTCTCCTTGGCAAATTAATTTTTCCCCCAATACTCTACTCCATTTAAAATAGCAAAAGTAAGCAAGAATAAAAAATACAGCTCTTTTTCCTCTTCCTAATGTGTAGATCAGGAAATCCTGCTGCTAGCAGTAATTCCATATTAAATACATATATATTTGTTCTGTAGGCACAGAGCTCAGTAAAAGGGATATAAGTCCCTGTTACCCACAGACTTCAGGCCTAAGTGCCTTTCAGGACATCTGCAATTACAGGAAGGTCATCAGAACTGTGTGAATGCTACTAGGACACACCAAGTGCTGCAGACAAAGGAAATGTCAAATCCATGGCAAAGTGATTGAGACCACTCTCTAAACTCAGACAACCTGCAGCAATTATTCTGTGTGTAGAGATCCTGTGATCTCTACAGGGTCTTTTCAGAAATGTACCAGTTTTCACAAAGGTAATAGCTTAACAAGACAACTCTTGCAAGTTCCAAGCACTGATACAACCTCAGAAGAGAGGCTGGAAAAGGTAACAATATCAATTAAGAATGTATTTGAACCATGGACTGTAGATCTTCAGAAGACAAACACACAGATATAAAAAAAGAAACCACACCTATGCTCTCATTCAAACAATGCAATTAAGTATGTCCTTAAGTGCTCTTCTGTACTGAATGATTATTACAGAAGTCTATTACCTATGAACTATTTACAAAAATAGTTTGTTGCAAAAATCCCCAAGGGTGAACTTCATGCCTCTTCTGGTTACAGCTGCACCACCCACGAGAACTTTTCATTCCTCACTAGAGGTAACCTTCAGCTGTGATGATGGCAGCAACAGCCTGATAACCTCCTCCACTGGCACAGGCAGAGACAGAACGTGTATGAGCTAACCTGTCCCTGACACACACAGGGAATACACAGAAAAGTATTGCTTAAGCTTCCTAAAAGCAAAAGTAACACGTGTAACTAAATAGAACAAAAAGCCACCAAGTAGCAGGGTGCTCATGCATTTAAATGCTCTACCTGGGAGCTAAGAGCAGAGAATGCTGGTAAAAAAGGAAGTCATCTGGAAGAACTTAGGACATGCATTCCCCTTTTTGCCTCTTCTCTGTGGGATATGAGTGCTGCTCCTTTTCTTTCTCTCCTGGTCATGGCAGGAGGGGAAGAGACAGTGTTCTCAGCCTCTGCTGCAGCTTCAGAGGGCAGGGAGGCAGCCATGCAGGGCTTTGCAATGCTGAAGGAGTTTCCTTGCTTAGACATAGATATTCCCAGTAGCTTCTTTGGGCTTCTTTTACATATCACCTTCATGACAGACCCCATTTGGAGACTTAATCTATTTCAGAGTCTAGAGAGGATTTTTCCTACATAGTCATGGCATCAACCTGCTAGATGGACCTTTTAGCTTGTTTGCAATGATTATTTGGGGAGAAAGCAACTGCTACTGCTGCAAGTCTAGCAAGTCACCAAGTGGCTAATGACTTAGTTAGGACCTTGTAAGCCACAGGTCTGGGTTACCAAGCAAGCAACTGCAGCGAGCTGACAAGGAATGTGTGGGAACTTCAAGTACTAGTGACAGACACTTCTTCGTAAGGGGAGAATTTTTAGAACTCAAATATTCACCAAGAGAGCAACTCTAAGGGGTGGAAGGGGGGATGCCTGCAATACAGGTAGCCAAATGCTATTGGCCCTATCAGTTCTGGAAGAAGTTCTAAAGCTTACTGCACTGACAGTGTACCTACAAAAGACAAAATCACAGTCTGACCAGGAGGCAGTAGCAGTAGCATTACCTGCCAGCACACACTGAGCCTAATGTGGTGCAGCAGACCTCCCTGGAGTCTACAGAAGAGACAGAGCCTAAAAATTCAGCAAATGCACTCCATGTTCAGCAGGCTATTCCAAATGCAAATGCAATGCCCTAGTCCACTAAAACAGCGACAGGAGAGAAGATAAAAGAAAACAAGACTACAACCAGAAGAACACTATATACTGAACAGCACAAGTCAGAGCTGTTGAGGGGAGAAATAGTGGCCTCCTATCCAAGAGGGGTGACTAAGCCAATAAACAAGTCAAGACCTGTTCTGCTTGGAAAGTCACCTGTCTGTTAGAGAGGTCTGGTTTCCCCTTAACCATCTCTCACCTACATCTCTGAGAGCAGAGGAGCAGATGAGGATACTGTCTCCCCATCAGCACCACTTGTCAGGCATAAAGGTTGAGTGAGGACAGTTTTACCGTTCAGGTTCAGCTATTGATGCCAGCACAAATGTGCTGTAAATAATCATGCCAGGCAGTCAGGCATAGCAGACTGTGTAACACTTTGCAACCTCTTCATTTAACCGTATAAACATCCACATTTCACTGATTCCACATCAGCAACAGAAGAGGCAGTAAAAATTGTGCCTCCAAAGGTAGCCTTGAACAGGTTTTGCTGTGCAGGTTTAATAGCAGGCTTTGTCACCTCTTCTCTACTTTAAGCCCTCAGAATATCAGTCTTCATTATATCTTCCTCCTTGAACGGTTCTGAAGGTACTGGGGATGTTCCAGAAGGAAATGGTATCAATAAAAGCAGCTGTCATCAGGATCAAGTGTTTCATTTTGATTCCCATTTCAACAGTAGCCATGAGAGCAGTGAGGTCAAGGGTGTGCATGGGACAGAAAAAGCATAAGGAGAATAGCAGTGGGTTTAAAAGAAAAGAAAAAAAAAGGTAAACATTCATTGCATCTGCTGTTTTCCTCACACACATACTGTTTTCAGTATGAACTGGACATACAATTAAGCACTGATTAAATCATAATCAAAACCATGCAATGCCTATAAAGTAAAAAAAGGTTTCCCCCTTAAAAAAATCCCACTAAAAAACCCTAAGTGAGATGAATTACAATGCTACTGTGTCTGTAAGCCCCAAATATGTGAAAGTCATTACAATGAAGATCAAATTCAACTACTCTATAACATGAAAGAGTGCTTAGGAAATGACAATAAAGACAGAGGTTGAGCACGATCACTGTTTAGAAGCAGCACAGGATTAAATTCTCCCCTGTCATGAATTACAGCCATCTTTGATACTGCAACTCTACTCTACAAGACAAGAAGTTTTCACTATTTTTTTCTTAATTCTTGCACAGTACTCCATTACCTCCTATTGTTACAGAAGTATTCTGATTCTACATTGCCATTAGATAAATCAAGAATATTCAAGATATTTAAATTACAAACAAATAGGTTACATTCAATCCACATCCATCTGTTCTTATGTTGCTGCAGGATTGTAATGTTAAGAATACATGATGGAAAAAAAATAAGAAGGAAGTCTAATTGTGTAATCCTAAGTATGTAAAAGCAAACAGATGACTGGAACTCAGCTCAACAATTCCATCTTTTCTAATCATATTGTAAACCACAAGTTCCTCAAGGGAAATAGTACATCTCTCTGCTTGGATAATATCTTCCAAAATTGACATTTTGAGTACATTAGAAGATATGTCAGAAACAAGTGTGACTATTAGTTTGGATCCATTAGAAAGCGGTTCACATTTCAAAATCCACAATGCAACAAATCCCAAAAGGGTTTTAATTTGTACAAAAGCATATAACCACCTCTTCTCTTTCACAAATAACATCAGAGGAAAACTTCAGAGAAAATTTAAATTCTTCAACTGAAAAGAGAGTTGATAGCATGTAGCTCTTTAAATAATTTCTTTCCCTTCCTGTGCTACACTTTATCCTGCTGGGAAAATAAATCCTGCAACTTTTCACTTGAAGGGCTAAATTTGCTTTTTAATTAGAGATGCTTATGCTGACTCTGTTTTATTTAAAATGCAGAGACCCTTCCAGAAATATTTAATAAATCAGTACTTAAAAAAAGAGAAATGCACAGAAATAAGATAATTGAAAAAAGTAAAGGAAAAGAAAAAACTTGTTTCCAGCCAGAAGAAATATTTAAAACTTCATACACTTTCATCTTTTTGATCAAGACCAAATTCAGATAACCTACATGCTCCTATCTTCAGTATGAGAACAATGGAATAAACAAGTAAGATTTAATACCATGAGCACTCCTTTTATTTTTGCATGTTCTCTGTATGTATCTACTCATGTATCCTGACAGGTATGAGTTTGAGGTTGGCCATATTCATTTATTTTTCTGCTTCATAAGGGATGTTTTTCTCCATTCCCCAGACAAATTATCAGAGGGAAGGGACTCAATGCACAAATGTAAATTAATACTTGGGAAAACAAATAAAATCCCACACAAACTCTCTTCACCCACCCAAAAAGAGTTGCCTATCTCAGTCCTCTGCACTATTAATAAGTACAACCATCAGTCATGTAATATAATAACTAATACAACAAAGTTGCTACCTTCAGGTAGACTACTAGGAGAAAAAAAAAAAAAAGAAGATGGTGACTTGCCACCAGCTGCACATATATAAAACACACGAGCTGATCATTCAGTATTTGCAACTCTCCGAGACAATTTGAACACAAGTATCCTCCCAGGCTTACAAGAGGCTTTACAGTTCAAAACTGAGCTCAGTTTGCATCCAAGAAGATCTGAAATCTGTTCATTCTATAAACATCAGAAGTTTCCCCATCCAAAAGCACAGCCTTGAGTGCTTTTTGGTGATGTCATCAGAAGGCAATTATGATATGTAAAGAGAAACCATCGAGAAAGTTCTGAAAAATTACACCTTGAAGATCTGAGCTACTATGGCCCTTTGAACAGGTGAGCAACATCCCTTTACTGAAAACCTGTATTGAGGAAGTATGTTGTTTTAAACAAGACAGAAAGTGCCCTACCTGGTTACAGCACTTACCTTCCTCCTGCTATTTTTAAGCTGAAACTCTGTAATCATGCCTAAAAGTGCAATTACTAAGCACTTCCATTAATCACTAGACGTTTGGACACAGTAGATCAGCATCGTCTGTTTTTCAAGGCAGGATGATTCTAGTCAGAGTTTAAGTGTTTTTAAAATGTCATCTCCCCTGTTCCTCAGCTCACTGCAAGAAGGGCAAGTATTTCCACAGATTAAATCATCACCCACCAATTCATGCCTGAATAGCAAGTACGTGCCCTCTGGCCAGCAAGGTCCAGAATTCATCACAACCAACATGTTCACAGATTGGGAACTGGGATGATTTGCCACACACAGAAACCTAATTGCACATTTATCACCTACACAAATTAACAGCAGATACAAATAAAAGCAACATGCAGCAAATAAGTAGCAAGTGATAATGGGCAGCTAAAGAGAACAGAAGATTTAAAATGTTTCAAAGAAATGATGACAATAAACATTCAAACAGAAAGACTATAAGTCACATGACCAGGACATGATGTTTTACTGGCACATCTAGTGAGGCACCGGAATTTGTTTACACAAGTACAGTGGATCTTACAAAGCATTCCCCTCCAATTAGATAGGGAAGAAAAACAACTACTAGAACTGGTAGAAACAGGGTAAGGAAATTCACATTGGCATCAGCAAAGTTATTCTTGGTCCATTAGGACTCTGGAATACAATGGACAGTGACAACCACACTCCTTTATGTTCCCCCACTAGTGGAAATGAGAACCCTAAGGAACCTGCTGAGCCCTGATCCCTCCTAAGTAGAGGCGTATCCTGTCTTCTCCTTATATCTCACTATACAAACAGATCTAGTCCTAGTTCTTAATCATCATCTTTCATGGCTATCCAAGTCACTGTTTATCTTCTTACTGAAGCCTCTTTAATTTTCCTACTTTTTAATTTTTGTTTGTCTTAGCGAGAAAAAGGTAAGAATTGTCATCACTGTGGGGAGGGGAGTTCTCGTGATTAATATTTTTGGAGAAGAGAGAAAAGTTCTATTCTGAAGGCAAACTGACCAGTTTTAGAGGACCAGAAAGACCTTGATATGGCCCTTGGCTCCAAACACACACATCATAATCTTTCAAAATATCCATCATCTCTTCAATATTCCTGTTTCCTACCCAGAAATCTAGTATTCTATTTTCAAAACTAGAAACCATGCCTATATCTTCTACTTTTCAAGCAATGAGGTAAGGAAAACACTTGCTCACTTTTCTTTGTTTTCTTTTAAAATATAACACTGTATCTGGAGGATGTATGTTCAGCAAGTGGAAAAACTGAAGTCTTAACTGATAACAAGTGGTAGCACACAGACAGGTGGATTGTGTATTTGATTCAATTTACCAAGGTGTATTTTTGAGTTATGAGTTTAACAAACAGATGTCACCTGGAACAAATGATAACATTTTTCTGTTGCACAGGACAATAAGGTGTCTTGATTAATTTCTTTAAAAATAAATTTAAAAAAAATTAGAATATCAATGCTGATACACAGAAGCAAGACTATGTTTAGGCTTACCTTCCCAAAACTATGAACTGTAAAAAAAAAAATTCCAAATCTCTATACCTGAGGTCAAGATCAACAGTATGTTAAGCCAAGTGCAGTACCCCACATTCAGAAGAACATGAATATGCATCTAGCGATGACTGAAAGCATTATTACTTGTTTTAAAATTTCAGATTAGAATTTCTGTCAAAATACAGTATGTCCATTCATTGTACACTATACATCTATTGTTCTTCCCACAAACAATGAAAATATAGAAGAAAGATAACTGATGGTTTTTGACAGACAGAACTTTCAGTCAGTAATATTCGACATTAAAAAAAATAGAAATCAACCTTAAAAACGGTTAAATTACTGGGTATTTTCCCCAAAATTAATGGGAAGCAGAAAGCTTTCTGAGGAACAGTCAGCACAGTATATATCACTCACAGTAGCTCAGTCTGTTCTCCAATGGTAAAACTATCCATAAAATACTGTGCTGTAGTGAGCGACACAGGCATAGAAGAAGAGGATAAAAAAGAATGGGGAATACTCTATTTGCAACACAGCATGCTAATCAACAGCAGGAATAGGTCTGGAGAAAATCCTGTGGTGTGAAAGGAATGCTCACCTATCAAGGAGTAATACCAATATTAACACATTCTTCAGTGTTGTGCTCCCTATGCTGAACTTCCAGGGCACTTGAAGGAACCTCCTGTGTCCCTGTGACTAGAAGGTATGAGCACAGACAGCATCAAGTCAAAGCAGGGCAGAGAACAAGGGTAGGAGGGATAAACAGGGAAGTTTTCTCACTCATGCACTCTGAACTGCATTATGGTACAAGAGCTCTCCTGCCACTGTGACCACCGATGTCATCATGACAGCTCAGCCTGAAACACAGCTCTCAACTGTACACATCCACAACAAGAAGCAAGTATAGTATATCAAAAATTTAGAAAACAAACCACGGCCATGCAAGGCACAATAAATCTCTAAATGGGTGACATTTTTTCCATGTATTGCTATTATGCTAACACTTACTAAGTTAAAACCTACACAGTAAAACACCAGTTTGAAAACTAAAAGTTAATGTTAGCATATGGGCTTTTTTCTACAAAAAAACTTCCAGCAACCTCAAAGCAAAAAAAAAAAAAATCCTGGATAGTACAGCCTATAATTGCAATTTAGCATGCATATGCTTTCAACGGGTGTAGTCAAGCAACACTAAAGCTCTAACAGCATGTTTTAAGAGAAATAAGATGCATGAACCAGAAGCCCTAAAGAACAAACCACAACTTTTGTTTAAAGAAGTACTGTTGCCTCTCTGTTTAGTTGTGAATGACAGGAAACCTGTCAGCATGGCTTGTGTACACACAAAAGAAAACTGGAATGATAAAACCCAGTCTGTTACAAAGATAGAAGCTCCAATATGGCACTACCGTGGTTGTTACACAGACAAGCCTATAAAATTGTGTTTATTGTCTGAGTAAAAATACTACGGAGAAACTGAATGTAGCAAAAATTTTCTAAGACGGAACTTTAAGAGTGCTTTTAAACTGCTGACAAAGGGATGACATTGAGAACCTGGAGAAACCTGATCTACAGCTGGAGCCAATGTTCATTTGTCTCAATACTCCTGTGTCTGCTCAGACAGCAAATGCTGCCACTGGAGCAGGTGCCAATTGCCATTTATTAGACTGAAAGAGAAATGTATAGTCTAACATTTAATCTTTTACCAAATCCATGAACACGGTAAACTAAAACATAGCAAAAGCATAATTAATTTCCCACATAAGATGTATGTATCATACAAATGAAGTTTGATGTCAGTGAAGCAAACAGTAAAGGCAAGAGCTCTTCGCACTGCCCCAGGATTCTGCCCCTATATTTTGCTGTGCACTGAGAAAAATGCTGACTGTTCAAATCTTAGTCTTCACACCAAGGTGACAGAGGTCTCCATTCTGTTTATGTTTCATCAAGAGAGACAGAAGATCTCTTCATAACTTGCAGGAGGCACAGCCTCCTCAGAAGCTGAGCCTCAGTACAGTCCCAGCAGAAGACAACGGTAGCGTCCCATCTAATGCTTATTTTCATCTCTAGTGACTCTTTTTTTTGTGTGTGTGGAATAAGAAGCTAATATGCAGGATGAAATACTATTAATGTTTCCAAAACTTAGAAGTATGACAATTTATTGCAATTTGCTCATTCTGAAATCTGTCCTCACTACTGAAATAGTACACTAACTAGTGCACAAGTTAAAGAACTGAGAACGGATATTATTTTGGCTTCATACCTCCAGTAAAAGCATAATCTCCTCATCTGAATGTCTTATACTGGTGTACATTACAACTGTGTCTAGCAACCCGTGTGTGTGTGTGTGTAGGTACAAAAAACTCTGGCAATTGTGTCAATGTCAGCTACACATTTCACTTTTCTCATTAAAAATATTTTTTTTTTAAATAAGCTCAATTATGAATGAGAGTTTCAAAAAAAAAAAAAACCAGCAGCCCCACTTATGCCTTCAATCATCCAGGACTTCTAGAAGCTCCAGAATTGATGCTTTCAGCCATGCCCCATTTGACACACACTGTGCAGAACCAACATTGTGGTAATAAATTAACTTCCACAGCAAAAGTGAATTCCCCTGACTTCATCCATAACCTAGGCTGTGGCATGTCCAAAACACAGCAACTTCTACTGGATTTCACAGCTGCAAACTCAAGACTTCCTTACAAACACTGCCAGTACAAGCCCTCCCATGGGGAACAAAAAGTTCCACCAGGCCTTTAAAACAAAAAATAAAGTAATTGGGGGTGGGGGAATGATGATACAGAAATTAAAACACCGTGTCTGAGGATGCTAACCAGCAAGACCTCTGTTCACATAGAACACTTGGAGAAAGCCCTAAATGCCAAAGCCAGGTTTGCAATACCTTAATTTTTCAGCCTCAGCTGCTAGTAAGACTATATCCTCTAGACATGATTATAAATGAAGGAAGGTATAAATTGATACATCACACTTGTACACTCAGAACTTCAACATCACATTTAGAAGGACCTTTCCTTTTTATATCAAATTCTATGTTGATATGAGACATACACAGATCAATGACCTGCTTGAAATTTTTTTAACATGCCACTGTAGGTATTGGCAACCTGTCACCAGACATCACTTAACAGTTTGTCTCCAGAAAATCTGACTGCACCAACATAAGCTCTCAGAAGCTATCCAACTCGATTACCTGCTACAGGTCCTATAAAAAAAAGAAAAAGGTAATATGGCTCAAGAAGAAATTACTCTACAGCACATATATGATTATAGAACATATATCCTGGGTTGGGGGTGGGATGGACACAACAAAGACCACAAATATTTGTCTCGCAATGAAAAAAAAAAATTCTCTACCCCCACACGTGGCTTTTTATCGGTCTCCAGACAACCACAGGAAGTCTGGGTGGTTGGGACTTCAGCTGAAGAGTTTCCCATGTTACTGAACTGAAAGAGGGAAGTGGGTTATGACACTGCCACAATGAAACCACTAGAAAGCTCTGATTTCGGTCTCAGAACGTTTCACACTTTTTCAGGTGCAATTCTTATCAAGAACCACATAAAGTAATGGCTTGATCGAATATCAGACCGATTTGCCAGTCAAAATGTTTTTTCCTTCTTTAATTTTAATTAGTTTTTGCCTGTAAATAGCAAATTTTTGTATTTTACAGCCAACTTACTGCAAAGAATGGCTGAAATACAGCTGTCTGCTGTTGAAGATGCAGATCAATGCTATCAAAAATCAAATCCCTCAGAAAAAGAGAAAAGTAACATTAAGGAATTATGAAAGTAAAAAAGAAACATTACTCCAAATTTTTCAGAACCTTTAACCATTTCCTTCCATAACCAAGCAGAAAGCCAAAAGAGCAGCTGACAAAGAGCCCATAAAAATACTCAATACCAATGCAACCACTCAACTTTCCAATACCTTTCAGTGCAGCTTTACAGTAATGCATTTCTGCTTCTTCTCTCTTCCAACTCATCTTCCTTCTCAACTCCAAAGATTACAAGTCGATTGTACAGAGACTATCTCATATATGCTGCTCCCAAATCCTCCCTACCCAGCTAAGCTTTGTCATTATCACATTGCTATTGTTTTCCTCATCAAGTCCATGTTTCACAAACAGGTCTCTGACTAAAGCCAGACAAGTTTACTTAGTAACCATAGTCATTATCACCTGGTTTCAGGTGCTGCCCACATAACACTTCATTTTCCTTATTTCTACTATGCTATAGCCATAATTGTATTTGTTGCACTCTTCAGCATTGCTTTTGGGGTGAATGAGATCAGCAAGCAGGTACTCATGAAATGAAATAAGCCCTAAGCTTAAGTTAATGCAAGCTTGAAAACAAAAAGAATAAGAAACTATCAAAAAGCACATGGGAAGTCTTATTAGAAGCAGCCATACTACTTTTTCCAAGCGCTGTACATGTACCAACATGTATTCTATGCCTATGTATCAAGCAATTTAGCTCAGTCCCTGTGATTTAAAAATACAAGCTAATGCTGTGGGGTGGGAGGGTTAAAGAAATTATAGTTATGTACCCTGAACACCCAGCTATTACTGGAACACTGGTAGTCAAGCTGCAGAATGTACTTATATTAAAGTGTCAAGAAGCTATAAAATCACCACTAAATCCTAAGAGCAATATCTGAATAAATGCAACACAGATTCATGTCTTGCATGCAAATCACTTTAAATACAAGTACAATATATTTCATGTGCTTCCTGGCATGGTAATACTCTTACAAAGCAACATCTTTGTAACCACACAAGTTTTTCGTTTTTGAAACACCTGGAATCAGAAGACAGTGTGCATATATCAACATTTTTCTGTTTAAAATTTTATTCTTGATACCAGAACATTTATCTACACAGGTCTGGAAAAGACATGCTCAAATTAGTTTCAACTATAAATGAAGTCTTTGTTCAAGAGTGGCTGAAGAGAAGCAGTTAAAATAAAAAAAAAAAAAGGAAAGCAAACAATCAACAAAAACAAACTAACAAAACCCCCCCCAAAAAACCCCAAAACTCAAACAATTTTTTAGTAAGCCTTTACAAGAAACATCACTGGTATAAGCTAAAGCATAAGCAGATTCCCTGCAGTAACACAGACTGAAAAGTTTAAGTCTGCTAACCCACCCATGAACTACTACTACTATTTCAGGCACTACAAGCTGTGCATATAGCACAGAGCAGGCACCTTCCCAGCCAAAACCAAACAAAACACACTGCAAATATTCCCCGGACTTTGTGCTACGAGTGGGAACGTAACCCAGAGTGCAGGCTCTGGTGCCGTGCAAGGCAGGCCGGCAGCGCTCGGTCCTTAAGCAGCGTGACCAGCCCAGGCACAACAAAGGGCTGTTGTTCCAAGGCAGCAGCAGGGCAGCAGCTGAACCAGTTGGCCCAGTACCCTACCGTGGTCTGTGGGACATCAAAGGCTGGTTGTGACCTAAGCAGACAATTAGGATGTGTGGGTGTAGAGTTACAGAGTTCCAAGAGGTCACTCACGGATGAATTTTAGCGCTGCAGTACAACCCCTTTATAAAGCAGTATTATTGGCTTTTTTGTGCAACTAGCCTTCAGGCTGACCCCAGATCGAGGGAAATTACTGCAACACTGCTTTTTTCTTTTTCCTATATAAAGTTTACTGCAAAAATTAAAGTGCAATTCCTGAGATGAGCTAAGCAGCTTAAATATATGTATAACAAATTTACTTTGCAAAGGATAGATACCGTGGTTCTTTCTCTTCAATAATCAGGTAACCAAGTTAACCAAGACACTGATGAGGAAGGGGGTGAACAGCTGTGGAGTAATTAGCAAGGACAAAAATCACACCCTATTGCCAAAGACACTCAAGCTGCAGCAATAAGGTACAACACTCCTTTCAGAAAGTATAATCAGCACAAAGTAAGGCTTGTGAGCTCTATACATATGCCATAAACAAAAATTCAAGACATATCTCCTTACAAAGAAGCCCAGTTGTGCTTTCTTCTCTGTTGAAGACGTCACGAACATCGACACCATCTATCCCATCACATGGCACTGCCCTTCTCAGCAGTTCAATCCCATGGTTCTGTCCCAGAAGGACTATTTCCTCTCTCAGTAATGCTGCTCCCCAAAACACAACTTTCCTCATTTACCCACCAGTTCTATATGTGCATGCCAAACTATTAAAGACAGACCTGAAGCAAGAAAAAAATAGGGCTGAGATCACAACACCTCTATACAGAATCACAGAATATTCTGAAGTGGAAGGGACCCCCAAGGATCATCGCCCTGCACAGGACCATCTGCCAGAGTCATACCATGTGCCTGAGAATATCATCTAAACACTTTTTGGTGCTGTGACCACTTCCCTGGGGAGCCTGTTCCAGTGCCCAATCATCCTCTGGGTGAAGAACCTTTTTCTCATCTCCAACTTAAACCTCCCCTGACACAGCTTCAGACCATTCCCTTGGGTCCTGTCACTGGTCACCACAGAGAAGAGATCAGTGCCTGTCCTTCCTCTTCCCCTCATGAGGAAGTTGTAACTGCAGTGAGGTCTCCCCTCAGTCTCCTCTTCTCCAGGCTAAACAGACCAAGTGCCCTCAGCCACTCCTCATACAGCTTCCCTTCAAGGCCCTTCACCATCTTTGTTGCCCTCCTTTGGACACTCTCTAATAGCTTGATGTCTTTCCTATATTGTGGTGCCCAAAACTTCCACAATATTCCAGGAGAGGCCGCCCCAGTGCAGAGCAGAGCAGGACAACCCCTGACCAGTTGGCATGCTTTGCCTGATGCCCCCCCGACACGGTTGGCCCTCCTGGCTGCCAGGGCACTGCTGACTCATATTCAACTTGCCATTGACCAGGACCTCTTTCCACGGCACAGCTTTCCAGCATCTCATTTCCCAGTCTGTACATATACCATACCAATCTTTTAATCACATAAAGAGAAAAGTTCTTAGATGATGCAGTAGTAAAAAAAAAAATCAGATTTCTTTCTTCTTCACTCTTAGTATGGCTCCAGCAGTAAGGCTGCAGATCACTTGCTAATCAGAGATTATCTTGAGTCAGCTACACTGAACAGTCACACAGCCTTGTGGCAGATCTTCACACAATCCTGGACTTGAGGGTTCACAGTGGCCACCTCTGAACAGCTGTACAACACTCTACCCTGCACATCAGAGTTACTTGACTTTATTTTCCTTCTGTGGCAAAACACAGACCTTGTGTACATTGTGTACACAAAAGTTTCAAGTAACACAGAAATCCTGAGTTCTGAAAAATTTCTTCAAGCTTTTGCTTCAGTCCAGCAACTTCTACCACATGTAAGATGATTTCCCTGCAGGATCTTCAACAAGAGCAAGGAAGCACTAAGCCTTAGCATTTAACTTCCAAATGCTGCCAAACTGGAATACAACTCACACTATGAGAAAGCAAATTTTGCTTGCAAATTATTGTATCAGGAACTCAGGCACTGGTTTAAAAACATTAGGGTCATACTGAATCATCTTAACTCATGTAAGCAACAGTATCTTTATACAACCCAAGACAGGAAGTGGTCTCTTGCTGAAGAGGAGCATATGCTTATGCACCTTGTTAAACTCAACTGCACATTTTAAGTGATGCTGTTTAAGGAAGGTCTATTAGGAAAGTCTTTAGGACTTCCTCCTTTTTTTTCTTCCCCCTCTTTTTTTTTAAGACCAAAGCGGTTATCTTATCGAAAGGTACTTCACCAGAAGAAAAATCTCTTGGGATCAAACCACTGTTTTTACAGAGCTAAAAAAACCCAAGCAAACAAACAAAAAATCCAACATCAAAACAGTTCTAAAGTTACATTGTAGCACTTGACATTCAATTAACCCAAATAAAGTTTAACTGTGTATTTTCCTTCTTTTTCTCCTCTTACACAAATCACTAGAGCAGATGGAATTTCTCTATTAGTTTTCACCAAATTGCATCCTGAGAGTTCCCAGACTATGCTAAATGTTAACTCCTGTACATTTAAATAAATTCTTCCAAACCACAACTTTTAGAAACAGATCCATTTCAGTCGGGACACCACCAGAACATAAGAGTTAAATGCAACAACCTTACCATAATAGTTCAATCTTAGTAATGTAGTTCAAGAACTGAATCATGTCTTTCTAAAAAACATTATATTTTCCAGAATAAAATGTGATTTATTACACTAAGTAAAATATTTTACACCCAACACAAAGGGATTTGGCATATTCATATTAGAGCTATGTTCAACAGCAGTAAACCAAAACATAGAACAGCACTATTCTTCATAACATTCAATAACCTTTGAAATGTTACCGTGAACACAGAAAAGTCATTTCTACTTGCTTTTTCCTTCTAATTAAAAAGCCAAAGAGCAGTAAGCAAGATGACAGAAGCCAAGAGTAAGATGAAGAGAGAAATAAAGCAGATGGCATGCAAATATATTTATATGTACCTAAGCTATTCCCGAATGATGAAAAGAGAAAGATCAAAATCTTTTCATTTGCCCCATAATCAGTGTTCTTTTCTAAAAGAGTTTTCAGATATTTTTATGTAAAGTGGATTGTGAATTCTAATTAAGATATAGCTGTAAGCCAGGATCCTCCGTCATACAATTAATCTTAAATCCAGCCTCCAGCCAAGCAGGGTACAGATGGAGATAGACAGATGTAATTACAAAGTCCATCAGCACTAAGCCACCGGGAGAGGTTGCAGGCTTTCCTGTATTTCTTCTTTGTACAGGGTGGTAGGCTATTTTTGTCAAAATATACCAGGAAGACACAGCTACTGTGATACAGTCACAGCACTTTATTATGACCTTGTGTAAGGCACTAATTTTGAAAAAAATTACAATTACAATCCTATTTCTGCAGGCTACGCTGCCTAACAGAGCTGGAGTAGGTATTGCATTCCCAACTTCATTTCTGTCCTTCAAGATAAATTCCTCCCTTTTCTGCTTCAAACCTCTCCAACTGTATAACTCCATTTTACCATCATTCTGAAGCTGCTAAGTGAGATTAATTGTTGAAAAAACATGATTTTGAACATAAATTCTAAGGGGGAAAAAAAAAAGTACCACGTGATCTGCTCTGACATGGTGTTAGCATGCACAGATAAGTCTCCTCCGAACGACAGAAACCCTCTCCACACTTCTTCAACTCATTACTGTCACTAAAACCCAGGCATTCATGGAAATTTGCAATTTTTGCCAATACTGAGAAAAGATACAAAAATACCTTGTTTCATCTAAGAATCAACTTCTCACATGAAAGTGAAAGACTCAGAGGACAAATCTTGTAATCCTATGTCTAAACCTAGCATAGCAACTCTAACTCAACTATACTCCTATAATTTCTTACAGCAACAGCATTGAAGACGAATATCCAATAGCAAGGCATAAGACATGTAGTTTGACATTTTCCACTAACTGGAAACCTATAAACAGTTTCTGCTTAGTGTCTGGAAACAGTACTAAGATTGCACATTTTAAATGTTATTGAGTTTCCATTTAAGATCTGCAAGTAGCATTGAAGCACAGCAAAAAAGGAATATTCTGTCTTCATATAATGCAGTCAATTCGCATTCCACCATCATACACGAACCATTTCCTTATCTGAAAGCAGCAGCCAAGATTAACAGTAAATTTGCATTAACCATTTTACCATGGTTATCCCACCCAAGCTGGGGAAATCAGCTACATCTCCCATGCCCTGCAAAGGGCTTTCTTTATGAGTTTTACACAGGAGCTGAAAAAGCAACTATGAAATAGATGGATGTAATGGAAGTCAAACCTGGTAAAACGTTCACAGGCAGATTCTTAGCTCTAGGGCCATGAACTGACAAATTTAAGAACACACTTGAGTTAAGGGTATTCATACACATTCTCAATTACAAATCACTGCAGATCTGGCCATGCCCAAGTCCCAGACAACAAACATCCTGACCTGTAACTTTTATGTTCAAACTGATATGCCAAAACCAGGTGTACTTCGCTAGAGCAGCAACAACTACAACAGTACTGGAAAATAAAAATATGCGTCAGGGAATTCTTTGTGCAAACTCTAACTAGTAGTGAGGATAATCTCAGCTAATTTAACTGACTTTGTATCAAACAACTAGAAAAAGCTCACAATTGCCATCACAGAGGAAGTTCAAGTTTTCTCTCTTCTCTCAGCCACCCTCTCCACCTCTCAGCCCTAAATCTCTAGAGAGCTCATCATCACTGCACCCATACTACAAAGCAGAAAGACCCCATGTCCAGGTTGGTTGGTGTTGCTCTCCTCTGACCCAGTGCTCATGGAACATCTGACTTGCAAGGCAAGTTGAAAACAGTTAAATCCCACTGCCAACCCGAGCCTACGAAAGGTCACCTAGCTCTGCCAACAAGCTCAGGGCTTAAGCAAGCACATATAATTGCCCACGATATATTTTTTCCCCTTACAGAACTTCACCTGATTTTCATCACGAAAGCAGTCCTTGCAATGAATTGCTCATACTTCATTAACAATACATTATTCCCAACCTGCTCTAAATACACATCGCTTTCCCTCTTCTCCACAGCACAAGTCTCTGGGTCCTTCAGAGGTGATCATTCCTTTAACAACATTCTCACACCTACCTCCACGATGTTTATTCCTTATTTTTGCAATAGGAAACTAAGGTAGAGCAATTAACATCAGTAATGTTGGATGTTCAGCTTAGACATTCACAAAATGGCTGAAATTAAATTAGCAGAAGGTGGCTAGCAAAGAAAGCTTCTCTCTAAAGTGCCATTTTTAAGCAACATTATTTGAAGCTGAAATTGTTTTTTATACTAACATGAAATGAGCATTTTTAGCTTAAGCATTAGCAGGTTCACTCTTAATGAAGCTAGTAATGAACACAGAGCTAGAGCTGTTTAGAGACTCAGAATAACAGCTTTTCCCCGTGATGCCACTTCCAGATAAAAATGCAGACCTGCACCATATCTGACAGACACAACAGAATGAAACTTGCTAGGACTCAAAGTTACTTTATTTAAATCTTATTCTTGATCTGAAAAAAAAAAAATTATAGGGAAAACTATATATATATATTTTATTATTTTCATTATGATAATTAATCCACGCTAATGAAAATTAGTCTTCGGGTAATTCCTGTTTAGGAAGAATTCTGTAAAGTTCTCCAGGCTGATATAAAATTAAGACAAAATACCCACAGAGCATTTGCTTTGAAGGGAGTTTTAAAAAGAAGGAAAAAAACCCCTGTAAGTTCAGAAAGACCTGTGACAGGAATAAGCATTTTAGCAAACCCCAATTTTATGTTCAGAAGGCTGCTGATATACATATTTAAGATGTACTTATTAAAACACCCACAAACAAACAACAAAAAAACCCCTGTTGGAGCAGAAAGACTAACTTCCATAATTCACTTATGTCCAGCATAACAAGTAAACTCAAGAAAAGTTTTATTTCTTCAAAAAATTTCAAAAATCCTTTCAGGAAATGCCTAGCCATTGGTGTACCCTGTAATCCGATCACCAGACACAGACGATTCATTTCCACTTCCCAACATGCCACACCACTTATTACCTTTATTTATAAATGCTCAAAACAACTTTGTTAACCAAAATACATGTTCCTAACATGAATATCAGACATTCGTGTTCTATGGAATTTCTTCAAATCAAAATTTATTTAATTTACAGAAAAGTATAACTTCTTTTTGAGTCTCACTGAACAAGCTGTCCTTAATATAAGAATATTTCTTAAGGGAATGCAGTGTTTTTTGTCCTATTAAAGTCTTTCTTATATGTTTAACTGCTATAAAGCATACAGATAACATTCAGATAACAGGTCCCCTACCAGCACCATCATGGAAAGACACTGAGTGCTCAGTGGGGAAAGCCAAGCCTATCTTCACAATACACCACATGTAAACTGAAAAACAAGAGGACAGCAGGAAATAGAGAGCAGAGATTAGCCAGCCAAATGAGACTTCACTAAATAAGTTAACAACGTTCTGTTGAAGTTATTAAGAAAATTAAGCACACTTTTAGTGATTTTCTGAAACAGATCACACAAAATGCAGATACTACTCACATCAGATACTAGTGAGAATTACATCAAAGGCCAAGGCCTTGTGATCTAATTGACAAGGTCAGAAATCCTACAGTCCCAATGATGCAAAGTCACCTTCTCTCACTGTCATAAGACCAGGGAATTATTCCCTAACATTTACCATCTTTCACAAGCTACTATTTCACCACAATGTCCTATAAAATGGTTTCAGTGATTACTGTGGGTTCGTGTCTTACACAGTAACAAATGCATGCAATCATACTTCAGCAAAGCCTTTAGTTTTGGGGTTCATTGGAAGAAAAAGTCAAAATATTTTGATAAGAGAAAACTAGTCCTTAAAAGTCTCATCTACTTTCAATATAAAGATTTTTTTTCCCCAAAAAAAAGCATTTCTCATTACAAAAGAAGCATCTACTATAAGTTTCCATGCACAAATGTACACATACAATGCATTTGATGGGAAGAATTCACAAAACTTTTTTACGTGGATTCCCTACATCAGCTACTACAACCCTCAGATACGATCTGGCTTATGTGCTCAGGAGAAAGCTACACAGATTCAGAGCAAAACCAATAAACTTGACACTGTACTATTGCAATGCAGACTCGTAGAAGAAAACAAAGAACCTTCCAGAGGTGCTGAGCAACACTCAGTGTAGCACCCTGAAATTCCTTACAAAAGGGTACAGTGTAGCACAGAATATGCAGCAAACTGCTCATCACTGTAGCCAGGCAATAGCTATGCTACAGTCCTTCCACTTTCACCAGTTTACCTTCTGGTTATCACTGGCATGAAGAGAATCAGAGGCCCCAAAATACTACAAGTTCAGCACCAAAACCATACTAACAACCTGGCATTTTGCAGCACTTCAGAAATTTGCTAAAATTAACTTGAGATTTGACATTCTAGAAAATATAATGGAACACTCCCCGACAAATGAAGTTTTATGCAAGTCATGTATGCACAGCATATCACTGAAGATCAACTCAGCCAGAGATAGAAAAACAGCTCAGCATTTACACATTGTGTTTTCTTCCAGTCCAGCACACATTACACACCGGTTTCAGCCGAACAATGCTGTAAAGAACAGGACTGCCACCAGCCCTGACAGCCAAATATTTCTTGCCTGTTTTTACTGATTTTCATATTAGTACCAATACTTCTGATGTCCTAATCATGTCCTAAAATCCCAAGGTAGAAAGTATCTCTGTCCTTAGTATCTGAAACTACTTCTCAGTGTTACCAAGCAATGTTCTGCTCAGTCAAAACACTGCTCTGACACTTGCAGCAAGGCAGCCCACAAAATATTCCTGACTACTGCAAAGATGCCAGAAAAACAAGACAGGTTCATGAACCAGGGTAACAAATGAATATATTAGAAACATGAGCTAATGTAGTATACCTCAAAGTGCTGGCCTACACATTTTCAAGGCCAGTGATTTAGAAAAGTAACTCACTATATATCTCAAAGTTCATGTCTGCAATCTATACCTAAGTCAGCCTTGTGTTACTCAGCAGGAAGGGTAGGGGGGTTAACCCATTAAGGCAAACTAATCAGACCCTTAACCTAAAGGAGTCAATGCAACCTACAAAAAGTGTCCTTTCCTAATATGCCCTAATGGATACTAGAAGTCTCAAAAACCTCAAAAAGAAAGTACTGCTTATGCAGTGTCAGAGCAGCAAAGGAAAGCTGTGGCAGTACATCTAAATAGAGAGGAAAAAACTAGGCAGTCTGAGCATCCCAAGGTCCAAAGCCAGAGAAAGCAGAAAAGGGGCTGAACAAGAAAGTTATACTTCTGTTAAAATGGAGAGAAAAATACCAACACTTCAAGGTGAAAATAATATAATTGAAAGTGAAAGCCCTCTTGAGAATACCTCTTCTGTGATCTTGAGTGGGTTTAGTACTGCGTTTTGTGATTTTATTATTACTAAAATTCAGGTACACCTACAGTATTCATTCTGAGTCTACCCCTGCTCCAGAAGTACCTGATGGAGCAGCTGACAACAAAAACCAGTGATCAATTATAAGGGAAAGCCTACTGTTGTTTAAGGCTTTTTTTGTTTGTTGGGATTCTTTTCCTTAATTTTTATTCATTTTGTTTTTCTTTCAGACCTTGGCTTTTTATATTAATTTTAGCCACACCTACTGAAGTCAAAGGGCCTTTAACAAACTGAAAAATCCGTTAAAAATACAACACACCCTATCTTCAATTAAAGGTTAAGCGAGCTCTCAAATAATATCAGTCTCAGAAAGGAAAAACCAGACTGGACATTCATGACTATTTTAAAGACTGAGAAGTGAAGTTAGTAACAGAATATTTAAACAAACACACACTTGCATGCCACCTAAAAATCACATCATAGTCATCTAAAATGTGAAGCAGACCTTCTTAAAAATCATTGCAAATGTTCACAAGACCATGCATTAAGTGTTTAAGAGAACTTTAAAACTGCATAACAAGATTTCCTGAAAGAAGTCATTAAAAGAAAAATATCTGTCAATCTTCTGTCAACTTCTAGTTGAAGAACTCCCAACAACTCAATCAACCCATCCTTCTGCAAGAAGATCATAATTGTGGAAGGCAACCTCAAATTATATAAGTGCTCCAAAAAGAGCAAGATCACATGGTTACCCAAGACTCAAAACTCTCCCTAGAGTGATTTTCCCACAGAATCATGCAACGGGAGAAAGCTATCTACAAGAAAACCAAACACAAACAAGAAACAGAAACAGTAAAGAAGATATAGTTTCATACTTATTAAAATAAAACATGAACATCTATGTAATGATTTAGGCAGCTGTACTTGGTAATTTTGATATTTTCTACACCAGCTTTATTTCCTCAACCTAAAAGTTCAGATGCTTTTAAAGAAAACAATTTTCAAGAAGACCAACAGACTTGTTGGTTGGTCTGTCTCATAAAAAAGGAATATACTTGAAAAAGGATTCTGGTGCAGCAGCATCCAAAGAACATAGCTCACTGATGCTGAGTGAGTCCAGAATTCCAACTACATTTTATATCTGTCATCAAGGAAAATACCTCTCTTCCTACACCACAGGTATCTTTTCCCACACAAACTCCATTTTGAGCACTATTGAGAAGCAAACAGCCATCAGCCTCACTTTCTGAGGCACAAGCAGTACTTTACTGTAGATATTGTCTAATCCAAAGAGCTTAGTATGCAAGGCCTGGACTCTGCCAACTTTTGCACATGCCTAACCTGATGCATATAAATGGGATTACTCACATGCTGGAAGGTAAGTGCGTGAATAATAAGCATGTTCGTGAATCAGCAATTACGTGCAGGTAGAATAAAAAGCCAAAGTGAAAGGAGATGAGGCACAAGAGGCAAGAAAGTTGTCACTAGGCATTAATATCGTAAGTGTGAATGCTCCCAACTAGAGTTTTAGGAAAGCTAATTTAGAAGTAAGTTTTTAAAAAAATTGGCTTTCAGGGTTTCAAGGTGGGGAAGATGAGAGTCTTTTGGTTTATCATCCAAATACATAATAAATTGTCAACTATATGAAAAGTTTACAACCCTCTTTACACCAACCCCCCAACTCTCCAGCTGAAACACTTAATGATTTTACATTCTTGCTTCCTTGCTCTCTCCAGCTACAGGTCAGTTGCAGCTGTGAAAATCTTAATCAGGGTGATATGGCCTATTTAAAATACAATTCCTTCATCGGCCAACTAGAAAAAAATTATGATTTTCTCAAATACAAAGAGCAGCTCTCCAGAACAAACTTGTTAATGCTGCGAAAAAGCAAACTGCTGAGCAGTTCAACCCACAAACTGTGAAATTAGAGGTTTTGGAAGCTGTCAGGAAGAAGAAGGTGGCACTATATATACAAAATAGGCTGCTCTTAACTTCCTCTGACACTAGTTTGGATAAGAGGGGCCTTTCAGTTGTAGCAGGTTATTCTGTATTGCCCAGTAATCATACATGGTCAAGAAAAACATCCTTCAGTGTTCCCCCCAAGTGGCCAGCAGCCCTCAATTCCAGGCACCACATCTCCTGCCACCACCTTCTGAAGCCTGCATAGGGTGCCCCATGGAGATCAGACTCTTGCACAACAGCTTACAACAGGAGTTGCCAAATTTAACCTGACTTGTTAGCTACAACATCAGGGGATGCTGGTATTACCCCATCATCAACACATCTGCCAGCGCACCACAACCCATGACAAGCATATAAACACACCTATTATACATCAAACATTGTGCACTAGGTATTTTGAACTGGTTTCTAAGCTACAGCACCATGGACCTCCGTCAATAATTTAGTAATTGTGTCTTCCATTGACAAGAATTAATATACCAGAGTAACATTGAGAGCTCCAAAATACAGCCCTTTGAGAAGAGCCAGGCTCCAACATTCAAGATGCACTAACAACACTGGACTCTTCAGGGAACAGCATCCTTCCTTTATGCTTTCATTAGAAAAGCACTGGTTAGCCTCAAGCCAAAGCTCAGTCACTGTGACCTTTCCAGCTCCTACATCAGAATGATTCAGTACTAAATTACCACCGTTCACAAAAAAGCAGTCAATGACTCGCATCTTGAAGGTCACAAATAATGTTTCAGCATTGACTACCCAACATAATTTGGAAGTCTAGATATCTCAACTTCACTACTATAGCTCTTGTCATACAAAGTTATATGCACTAACACGTTTTTTCCCATCTCCATCAATACTATGAACATTTTACAAAAAGAAATGTTTTAGCATTATTATATATACAGCATTTTAAGATTCTTCATATGAAATAAAACCAAGAGGAGTTAATTGCTTCACCCTGTAACACCCAAAATATACTGGGGATTTATTGTAGTTTAACCCCAGCCAAAACCAGCCCAGGACTGAACAGCTCTGAAAGATGAAACCTCTGGCCTAGAGATTTTTACAGAGTAAGAATTGTTACAATCAATTTATCAATATTTACTTGATATCATTCTAATCACTAAGGTTTTGAATAAGGAATTTTAATGCTAGAAAATAATAATCGAAATAACAGTTGACAGCATGACAGAAAGCTAAGAAGCAAAAAGAAAGAAATAAATGTAAAAAACCCCCAGAAAGTTGCAAAAGCAAGCAGCAAAGGGAAAAAAAGAATACTTGGCTCAAATTGCAAGTTGCTAAGAGAACTCGAAAACCCAAAGTCACTACCCATGTGGCAGCTGTGATCTTCGCTATATAGACGAGGGGTCCTAAAAAACCTCAGAAAAACCAAGACTAGTTAGAGGTGCAAGATAACAGTGAGACTGGGAAAGGTCATTAAAACAAGCCAAAGATCTGAAATCTAAGAGCCAGGTAATCTTGTTAAGTTTTAACAAATGAATAAGGAACAACTTACAGAAAGCTGTTAGCTTTTCTTATTAATTGTGCCTAATTTCGTAAGATACCAAGTCCTGCATGTGTCCAAAGCAACTTGACAACTGTATGCACCAATACAAAAAAATGGGTTTTATTCATTTTACTCGCATGAAAATCATGTCCCCAGTTTACTGTGGCCAGTTTTCTTTCCACCCTCCTCCCTGAGCACAGTAAAAATGTAATTAAGAACTACCACCCTTGGGATTTATGAACTACTAAAACACACATTTCCTTCTTTGGAATTGAGAGCCTACTTCCATTCACTGACTACTATTAGACATTTCATTGGGAATACCCATCCGGACACTTGCCAGAATCTTCCTGCATTTTTTTAGCCTGGCAATTCCAAGAGATACCAAAAATCTGAGATCATCAGAAGACACAGGTACTGCAAAACTACCACTGGGTATTTTATCGAGTTTAATTACTGCTCAGGGCTGCTGAAGACTGTACTTCTCCTAATGTGACTTCTGAACCCTGCCTGCTTTTTCATCAGTACGACTTAAGAAATCCTGTAACAAGGCTTGTGAAGCTACCCTGGGAACTAATAACAGGTCTGGAAAAACCCAGACACACTGCTCTACTTCTCCCACTCTTCAATTTTCAGCGATGGGAGTGTAAATTGTACTTAATTGCAAAATTGTCAGTTCAGTCCTTGAGTCAGTAAATTATGCTTTTACAATTTCTTCTCATTCCCCCTCTCTCCTTTCCCAGGGAATGAACACTTAAAGCACTAATTCTCATCTCCAAGCACTTGTACTGTCTTCTCCCCTTACCTCACCCCACAGCTTCCTGAGCCCCCCTTTACACTCACATGCTCCTACAGGAGACCACATCCCACCTCCCCATCTCACACCCTTCCTCCAGTCTCTCAGCTCCTAATAACCACAAATTCTCATTCCTGCTCACGAGCTCCTCTTGCCAGTCACCAGCCAATGTTTTGTGGGGATCACTCAACACTTTGGGAGGGACAGGGAAGAGGGGGTGCAATGCAGAGGTCCCAGCACCAACCAGCCATGCTCCCAGCTTTTCAGGGACAACTCCAGAATTACTGCATTTCTTGTGGGTCTCCTTGGTGCTGCCAGAGAAGTGGGTCCCAGCTCTACATCTCCTAAATTCACACTTACTGAGCTTGCCTTTTGTGTTTGTTTTAAATATGCTGAATGACTTTCCAATCTTTAAAAGTAAACTTTGTGACTTCAAATCCCATATTGTCTGAAACAACTAGCTCTGGTTTTTTATATTTAAAGCGGAGGGAGGAGGAAGTTAAGATAATCCCTCTAAAAAGAGGAAAAACTCAGAACTCTTTTTCCTACTCTTATAGATGCCCACATTTACTTTTTGGACTGGAAATTAACATGATATCTGCCCAAACAGAGTTAGAAAAAGAAGTCTTAATAAATAACAGAAGAAAAACTTCCAAAGTCAATCTACAAACAATTTTCTTTCTTTCCTTCCTCCCTGCCCCTTTAAAGATCTTTTTAAATAGGTAACCAACTTTGAACTTAAAAATTTAAATTTCCATCTTGAAACTGTTAAATAAAACACCTCTAAAGCCTAACACACTCTGCTTTTAATATCCAAATGGTGCTAAATCTTTACAGTAAAAAAGCCAGCATGTTACAGTTAAGCTTACAGAGACATACTCACTGACTACAGCTGTAGGGGTAGGTACAGAAAAGCAGAAGATCAACTGCTAATACAAAAGGAAACTGTGAACCTAAAATTTGAAAATCTGTGAAAGCAGAAATGAAGCTTTTTGAGTTCAGTAGTCTACTTAGTTTGAAGATAAAGCACTAGGAGCACTTTTGTAGCCCCAAAAGTTCATCTCAAAAACAAATTCCAAGGTCAACAACCACACCTGCTTTTTTCCCACCTTTTTAGTATCACAAAAACGTAAGTATAAAGTTCTGTATTATCTAAAGCAGTCTAAAGACTACATAGTTTCCTTAGATTTCTGTTCTGGTCTTATAATTACATTTAAAGAAAAAACATCTTATTAGTACTTGTCACAATGAAGTATGTTCCATTGTATTTTTGTCTTGAACACTTTTCATACCATAAAATTCACACTATATCAATAGTACAAATGAAATATTATCTAGATAGCAAGATATCTAAGAGACAACTGAATGCTCAGAAGCCTTTTATTTTCACATTACAAAGGACAGGTTATTCTATCAGGATAAAGGATTTCTCAGATGCATGATGGAGGTCATTGGTCAAATCAATTATTTAATGGTAATCCATGAGTTCACTCCCAAATAAACAAACAAAAACACTTGGCACACTACTTAAAGAATTAGTCCCTGGGTAAAATACTAGAAGATTTTAATCAGCCAAGCAGTCACTCTCACATGGGCAAAGCCAATTTCTGACAAATATTTACAAAGAATGCAATGTAGTAATCAAAGGTTTTACTCAAGGAAGAAGTGAAGTCTCTAAACTCAACTAAGTGAAACAGAGTAAATCGCACTCACTTTAGCTTCTGCTTCCACAGAAAGTAGTTTCCTGTTACATTTTGCACTCAGCTTACTAACACTGTTAGGCATACATAAACAAACTTCATAAACAAAACCAACTTGAAAATATACATTTCATTGGAGAAACTAACTACTATACAGTTTCAGGTTTAAAATCAGCAATTAGAAGCCACTATAGAAGATAAATATATTTAACTGGGACTGAACTGGTGGAAACTCTATAAAGATGAAAAAAAAATCTTTGTAAAGTAAAGACAGAGTGAAAGTATTTCAGCAGCTACCAGGACCCCAGTTATTTCCCTTGAGCAGTCAGATCAGTTGTTTACTTCCCCCCATGTGGCACAGATAAATACTTATAAAAGTGTCAGCTCTACATTGTCCAGCCAGTCACAAGAACTGCTGGTATAAATAACAACCTGAGTTTCCATCCGAGTTCACACATCGCCTTTAAAGTACAAAAGGAGGCAATATTTAAAACGAGAAGAAAGAAAACACAAAGTAATGGTACATATTGCACACATTAAAATGCACGGAGAAACACTCATCCTACTGTAGCAAGCAGACTGTAAGCCAAATTCTCTAACTTTAAAGAAAATTACATTGCAATTACTTTCTCACTTCCCTCACAACAGCAATACATTGGAAAAAAAGAAATTAACAAACACCACTACAAGAAGTTATTGATTACAAATAATTTTAATCAACAAGCATTCAGGGGATATACATTGTACTAGCCTCTTCTTCCAAACAATTCTAAAATTAAGTGTACCATTGTAAACTGTCATTTTTACATATGCTAATGGTAATGTAAAAAACTAATTCAGCTATATAGGTTCAATCAAAGGGATGTTTAAGATAAATATTTTTTGCCTGTAAGAATAGAGGCATTTTACATAATATGGACTGTTTCACTTCAGTATTTTAAATACAGAATCCAACAGTTCATGCTACCACATTTATGTTTTACTGTTATACCCAAAAACTAAAAAGTGACTTGCCTCATCCATCTACAATATCCCCAGTGAAAAGGAGTAAAACTCCCAAATGGCAGAAGAGAAGATGGGTGGTCAGACTTCCTACAGGGAGATATTAGAATAAAATACAATTACATCTGGACACAGGTTCAAACATGAACCTTTCTACCACAGTTACCCTCAAACATTAACTCTTTGGACAACACATCCAGGACAAACTCACACATAAGCCATGAATTATCAGAGGTGTTCAGTGGGCACACAAGCAGTCTCACAACTAATTACCATAAGACCTCCTCAGGGGAGTAATGTTGGAATATATACAGCAGGGTTTGAAGGCTCAGGCCCTTTATCTTTCTATGGTTTATTCTTAAAGCTCACTGTTAGCAATCTCCTGTGAACTAATTTTTAAGCTTGTTTATCACAAGGAAAACAAATCCATAACTCTCAAAGTTAGCTCTTTATTACCACTGATAAATGAAAGCAATAACACTTTAAAACCCATCATATCAAAGGAACATCTTTCCCCACACAGCTGTTAATTTAACTCAGATTAGCCTCCTGAACACATTCAGTCAGAGGATATAGGTAATTTTGCCAAAGTACTTTTCACTCAAGAACTCAGTGTTGCAAGACATTTTGCAATTCCAACTCGCATTTTAAAAATGAAGAGCATGACTACATCCAACATCTACTTTGTTTGTTCCTGCCATTCACGTTTTACAACTTTGTTTTTAAGGTTGGGGAATGTTAGTAGCCCAGTACCATTAATGCATCTTCTCAACAAGACAAGAATGAGCATTACTCTAACCATACAAAACCATCACTGAAAGGCAGTGAGTGCCCTCATCTCCCATTGATGTCAGAACACATAATGTTACAAGTGTTGAGGTCTATTGTTCAGTCCATTTTTCCCCATCTTGTGGGGTCCTACCATACACTCATTAGAATACTACACTGATCCAAACCAAAACATAAGACCCTCACACATTTGTGTTTATGAAACTTCTAGCATCCACAGCATAATTCAAATAAGGGTACACAGCACAACTGCACATGCAAGCACTATTTTCCAGAGAGAAGTAGCTCTTAGAGAGCTTTATTTTCTTAAAAGAAATGGTATGGTTTATAAGAGTCAGGAAGCCCTCACAATGCAGTTCCTTACGTAAACAGGTAGCAGCCCGCAAATCCCAAAACCAGTGAGACCACCAAAAAGAGAACCCACGTTTTTGAATCAGTCAACTTGGTCACACTGGATGAGAATACCTCATTGAGAATACATCACTGAGAATTACTGCTTACTTCAATTTCTCATCTAGAAACACAGCTGCACTTGCAAGGCCTTAAGTATTACCTATTATTTATTATTATTATTATTTTAGAGCTTGGTTCTGTGCACATTAAAGTAGGCTGTGACTCGTTTTGGCAGGGGGAGAATAGGGGCAGACTTATAGATCAAAGCCCAACTTACTTAAGGAGGTGGTTTACACCCAAATTCTTCTCGTCTGGATTTGCAGTTAAATCAGCGGGTTTCCTATTCTAACTACCGAGAAGCGTTACAATATAGCCTCAAACATATAGATGGCTGTCCAGAGAAAAAAGTTACACTATTTACTCAAACGCACATCTGTTGGAGCTCCACCAGCCAGCCTACTCCGGCAGACGGGCTGCAGCGGGGACTTTCAGTTTTGCCTGGTCCAGAAGTGAGTGTATGACACCACCGGCGGACCCGAGGAGTTCAGAGAAGAAAAGCTCCTCCGGATACTGTTTTCCCGAGCCCCCAGCCGGCACCCGACTCCAGGGCACGGGAGC